>NC_138064.1:39011501-39613307 GCF_964194185.1 Rhinolophus hipposideros
ATTAGGTATCATGTGGAAGAGTGACTTGCAGTGGTATAAAGAAAATAATAATAAAAATAAAAATGTATATTTGGTTGAATATAAAGGAAACCACTGAGAAATTAAAGTTAAATTTTAAGGAAACCACAAAATGATCAGATTATAGAATTCTCTCATTGGGGATGTAAAAGAAACCTTGTGACTACTAACATGACATCAGGGGAAATGAAAGAGGGTGGAGACAATAAAGGAATTCTAAACCAAAAGGAGAGGGGAGAGCTGACCTTTTATTTTTTTCTATAGCATTCTTGGACACCAAACTGCTTGGAGACAGCAACATTTTTCTGAATTAACTGTAAATAAATCAGAAACATATGTATTAAAATTTTATATTCTGATAATGACCCAGGTCATCTCTAATGGGATGGGGAAAGTTAGTCATTAAATTCCAGATATTTTCAATTTAGCAAGCCACATACAAAAGGCAAGTTAATAAATATAAGATAGTCAATTCATATAATATCAAGACTAAAAGCAAGAAATGTACGCCAATAGGTCTTTGAAGCACCTCTCCACTACCTCCTTACCAGTGCTTTAACCAGTCATCTCCTTTGGACAAAATAGATTCCAGGATGACAGAAACTAATTTTGACACAAAATGCTCTGCACTGATTTCTGGGATTCTGTTGTGGCCTCTCCACAGAAGATTCCTGGTGGACTGAACAGGAAAACCACTTTGATACATAATTCAATAGAAAGCCCAATATAACTTTTTAAATTTACTACTGACAACTGAGAAGATGAAGAATGACATCCCATCTTTCTTCCTGGAATTTCAAGCAGAGTGAATAAAAAACTTTTCTGCCCAAAGGGCATATTTTGCATGAGAAGTCACATCAGTGGGGAGAAACACACTAAAAATGATCCAAGTTTTTAAATAATAAAGGAAGAGACCAATGGGTATGCCCACTGTGGACTTTTTGTCACATTCCTTCTCACCGAGAAAAAATATTCCTTCCGGATACTAAAATTAAGTCCTTTTGAGTCGTAAAAGGCAGTAAAATTATGTTCCTTACAGGAGTTTTTAGGGTCTTAATCTGATGTGGATTGATACTTTAACTTGACATAAAAACAAAACAAAACCCAGAAAATAACCCTGATCAGTATTAATGCTTTTCAATTACAGTTCATGACATATAATTAAAAAAGTCTCCTAAAATTATCACATTTTCCCTTCACAAAAGAATTCAGATGAATACCATATGTTAAGTACAATGAACAAATGCCTTATTTTATAGACAACACTTTTGAAAATTTCAGAGATGTAGTCAAAATTTCAAAATGCTCAACCACAACAAATGCCATATTGTCTTTTATCATCTTATGATGTTATATTCTTCAATATACATACATATATATATATATATATATATATATATATATATATATATATAAACAATATATTTAAACTTGCATTGTACAGAGATGTATAAAAATCTTTGTGTTGTCTTTAGGGACTATTGATAACATTGTTGTTATGATTTGTGACCAAGATAAGATGAAATTTGAGTGAATTCTGTTGATTGTATCTTAAATTTTCTTGAGAAACTTCCAATCCTAAATAAGTTATTTCAGAATTATGACTTTTGTCAGAAACTCAATTATTTAATTTTTTGAAAGTCAAATGTTTATATGCAAAAGTCATTTTTAAAACATAAGAAGTGTTATTTGCTAAAAATCCCTATAGCTTAATTTGTTATTTATATGGACATATATACTAATAGTATATATTATCTGTGTTTGTGTAGTATAATATATAACATATTATATAATATATACATATTATATATGTGTGTTATATGTATGTATATGCATATATAATACTAATGTAGTGTACATATATAATAGGTACTATATATAACACAGAAATACATATGTATACAATTTTCCTACACCATAGAACAATTTTATTTTTTCCACGAATAATTATAAATTATTAGGGATAATTCAAAAGCCAAGTAGAATTTTCAAAAATTTTTAAGACTGAGCCAAAAATTCAACAGATTTTGATATTTGATTACCTTTAGTCGTTGAAAATGTAATAAATTACAGGTTGGAGCTAATGTCACATAATTCAACATGTTTAATCTTTCTTCATTTGATTGGTTGTTAACTGCAGTTTTGAAAACATGGAATCAGATACACATACATGAATTTCCCTTTACTACTTTTTCAAATATACACAGAAAAAATATCCAACTCAAGTCACAGTTTGTGAAAATACCTTTAAAAAAATATTAGGTTGGTGCAAATGTAATTTCGGTTTTTGCAATTATTTTTAACTGGTTAAACCGCAATTACTTGTGCACTAACTTAATAAAAGAGAAAATGAAGGTTTATAATATTTGGAACATTTTTAGAAGTTTTGTTTCCAGTATTTTATTTTACTAATTGACCTTGGTGCAACACAAACTAACTAGAGGCAGGATACATCTAATAATTTTCCACCAAATGAATTCCAAGCGTGCAAAAAAAAAGAAGAAAAAAAAAGAAAAAAAGAACTGATAATAAGGACATTATTCTGATATCTACGCCTCCTGTTCAGGTCCAAAAAGTGGAAAACTGTAAAAATAAATATTGGTCCACCCAAAAGGCAGAAGCACAACCATGACAGGCCTGTGCTATTATTTGCTGAATGGCTCATATGATTTTTTTTTGGAGAGTGTTTTTATAGGCTAATTACAGAATCATAGAATCATGGAATTTTTAGAACGGGAAGAAATTTTAGCAATCACTTGGGTGCTGTTTAGTATATTTTCCCTTGGATGTTCAAAATAATACCCAAAACAGCTAGTATAACATCCTAAGAACATGCTATCTCCAAAGACCACTTCCTATTTGTGCTGGGTACATGGCACTGTATAGCCTCACTACACTGTGATCAAGAATAAGGTTGTTTTCTCTATGTGTCCATCCAGGGACGTTTAGTGATGAATGTTAAAGGGGTTCCTTGGTATACGAGGTCTGACAATTAAGTTTGAGAACTTGTTACAATGATGTTGCTAACCTTTGTTGCTATCAGAGGGATTATTCTTCATGAATTTGAACCCGCTGGACCAACAGTTAGCCAAGTTTCCCATTTGGAAGTGCTGAAACGGCTGCGTGAAAAAGTTAAATGACCTGAACTTTTCGCCAACCATTCATGGCTCTTGCATCACGACAATGCACCAGCTCACACAGCACTGTCTGTGAGGGAGTTTTTAGCCAGTAAACAAATAACTGATTGAAACACCCTCCCTACTCACCTAACGGGGCCCCCCAATGACTTCTTTTTTTTACCTGAAGATAAAGGAAATATTGAAAGGAAGACATTTTGATGACATTCAGGACATCAAGGGTAATATGACGACAGCTCCGATGGCCATTCCGGAAAATGATTTCCAAAATTGCATTGAAGTGTGGATGAGACACTGGCATTGATGCTTAGCTTCCCAAGGGAGTATTTCAAAGGTGACCATAGCAATATTCAGCAATGAGGTGTGTAGCACATTTTCTAGGATGAGTTTGCTAACTTAATTGTCTGACCTCATACATATTTATCTAACCATTTCCCATACAAAAATTCAGATAAGATTAACAGGATAAGTTTCCAGTATATAAGAATGCATGCCACTAACTAAAATCTGCAGTATGTACCAGCAACTTTATCATCTTCTAAAGTTATATTATATCATAACAGATTACAATAGATTTTAGGGTAGAGATTATGGTTACATTTCTGTAACTCATATAAAACATAGCATTGCATACAGTAGAAACTAGATATTTACTTGTATTTTACGTTTTATGTTTTAATACTTTTGGTCTCCTCTGTTTCAAACATAAAAATAAAACAAAACAAACCTTTAGAGTATCATATGGGCTTCCAAATTTAGCTGTTTATTTTAGTTGAATGGAGGAGACCTTCTAAAGAAGGGTAATCATTTGACACAATTTGCACATCTGTTAAGTAAGGCACAGACCTGAATTTCAAATCTAAATATGTCTGTTAAATGTCCACTGTGAGGAAAGATAGAAATCCAGAAGGTTTTGCACATTAGATCATTCATTTTCAAAGAAAGGATATAGTTCTTTAAAAAGTTATTTCAAATATATATATGCATATATATATAACAATTCTAATTAGTGTATAAAAAGGAAAATTTTAAACTGATTTAAAATTGGAAATCATTTAAACATGTAATCTAATCAATGAAGAAAACAAACAAAATCATTTTTTCTTAGAAATCTCCCTTTCACTCTTTCCTCATATTAAAAAAGAAACACAAAATTCCTTGAAATAAAAAACAATACCTGAAAAACATGCTCCTGAGGATGTGGTGGACTGTTCCTCTGAGGTCTACATTCCTCTCAGTCTAGCACTTAAGTTTGAGTACATGTCGTCAGAATGGCTTTCGGTGGAGAGGCATATGCTGAGATAGTCTCTGGTCTCATCTGCTTTCATATATGCACGGTAGTGGTACAGCTTTATACCTTTTTCTCAACTCTTCCCATCATGCACAGATTTGATAAACTATTTCAGTCTTTTTTCAATTTATACTCTTTTGTTTTATTTATTTATTTTTTTAAATTAAAGTTTATTGGGGCGACAATTGTTAGTAAAGTTACACAGGTTTGAGGTATACAAGTCTATAATACATCGAGCTATAGATCACATTGTGTGTTCCCCACCCAGAATCAGTTCTCCATCACCATATATTTGATCCCTGTTCTTAACATGGTGAGCTTTGTCTCTCAAGCAATCTGTAAAAGAGGTACACTTATTCTCTGAATTCCAATCTCTTTCCACTAAGAACTGTAGATACAAATTTGGTCTTATAGATTAGCATGATTTTAAATAGACTTTACTAATAGTTGATACTAAAGGTCTATGTTCTTTATTTTCCCTTTTACTAGACATTATTTCCCCCCCATACTTGTTGGGGAGTTCCTAAGATCAATGAATACCTTTATTTTTTATTTAGATATTGTGGGTCTTTCATCAGGAAAAGAAGGAATCTTTCCAGTTAAAATAAATCCAAATACTGAGTGAAATTGTGAAGTTCCAAAATTATTTCTAAGACATATTTAGCTGCCAAAATCAGCTTGCATTTCTAGCACATGGAAATATCCTATTATTTGGATCAACTTTTTAAAGTAAATGAGGATATGGCTTCTGTGTACATTTAGCAATTTTTAAAATATTGTGTTTCTTGGGCTTATTTCAGCCTGGCTGGATAAAATTGCAATTAGCATGTTTGATGATTAAAGAGAAATTAATAAACTATTGTGATAACTGATTCCATCTGAACTTAGTGCTTTTATAATATGTTTCATTCAATGACTTCGGTTTAATGTAGAACTCATGAACAGTAATGAACAACAGTACTAAAATTTTTAACAGGTAATAGTTCTATCTCAATAACACAGTATTTAATTAACTATATTTTATTATGCCAATGCAAAATCATTCTTACTCTATCTTCATTAAATCTAATTAATCAAGCTTCTCATAAAGGGCTCTATTATAGTGACTGTTATAATATCTAAGCGGAAAAAAAGTTATTCAAATTTCATTTCACAGGAAGCAAGAAGTACATATAATTTTATAAGAAATTTTGCTTGTTATTTAAATAAACCATCATTTCAACTCAAAAATTATCAGATTTTATATGTTTACTAAAGTATTCGATTTTATTTTAGGTAAGCTTCACCTCTGCTTTCTAAACATAACTCATACAGAGCAGAATGGTCTTAGCAGAACAATTTCTGTGTGCTGCCTACAGAATTATTCACTCATTTCTTTTCGTGATATAGGACACAGTACATTTTTCAACTGGAAGTCATACCCTATTATTTTGGAATTATTATTTATGTCTTCTTTTTTTTAAAAAAATAATGGGCTCCTAAATGGAGGGTCATTTTGTTTCATTTTTTCATACTCTTTACTTGTTTCAGAAAGTGTCTGAAACATAGGAAATATTCAATAGAGAAATATTCATTGAACTCATAAAGTTGTATTGAATTTTATTAGTTTATGTAATTTGTTTATTTAATTTGTCATTTAATTTGAACATTTAATTTGAATTATTCTAAAGTGTTCAATTATGAAAATTATTATTTGCCTTTTTATTGGTTACTATGAATTGTATTAGTGTATAAAATATTTTCTGACTTTATACCTCAAAACACATTTATTCATCAAAATACAGAATCAGATTTGTAACATCAAATTGTAACCTATTCCTGCCCTCCTGACACGATCAACATCTAACACATGTGCATTATATCTCCCAAATCTGGAACTCTCATCGGAGCTTTAACCAAACTACACTTGAATCTTAACACTAAAAATGGGGTGGAAACTTTGCTGTACAGTCTCACTCATGATATTTCTGGCACTATTTAGGTCATTTCATGCCAAATAATTGCAAAAGGCCACGTTAGATTTCAGAAGTACTATCTCTTGCCAGAAGTAGGAAGATAAGTGAACATGATGAAACTCTCACCGGCTAACAATAATTATAACAACATATTTTTAGCCTACTCTTTAGCAATCTCCTGTTTCCAATCTATAATTTTAATTGCTCCATTCATATTGAATTAAATGTGAACTAGAAAAATTTAACTTGTTTATTTAAAAGAACACTGGATTTTGAAAATCAAGAGACCAGATTCATGTACCAATTCAATCATTAACAAGCTGTGTGTCTTTGGCAAGTCACCTCTGCTCTCTGAGGAACCCAGTTATGAAAACCGGAGATTGAACAGTATGGTGTTTAAATTTCCTTCAAGTTCTAAATTTCTAAGATCATTTTAACTTAGCCCCAAACATTACCATCTTCCAATTTTCACCCATATCATGATATTTCACACTTTTTTCCTTAGCTTAGAAGACTGTCCCATCTTCCCTTGACTTTTCAATACTTGATGACTTTTTAAGACTCAACTTACTTAGAATTTCCAACAAGAAGCCCTCTCATATTCTCACTGGATGTGTTTGTTTTTCATAGTCAACAACAGTACTGTGTATACATTAGTCTTATATCCTCAAGTAGATTACTATGCTCCCATAGAAGACATTCTGGCTATGCTTCTTTTGTATACCTTATGACATTTAGTAGTATTCTGGGTATTCATTAGGTTTTTGTTGTTGTTGTTATTTTAAGAAACACTTGATTGACTAGTTGCTTAACTGATTTCAGAAGGAAACCTGTAATATTTGTGCAATGAAAAAAACTCCACAATAAAAACTCCACAGTTTTACTTTTTTTGTATAAGATCTTAAGCAACGTGTGACTAAATTTCCCATTTTATTGGTAATGCTGGTATTGGAAGTGTTTTTCATTATCTGATACATATACCTTGCTGTTTCTGAGAATCAGTTTTATCTATGGAAGAGAAAAAAGGCTTTTTGGTGAGACATCTGTGTGTGTTCCAGTAGTGGGAAATTATAGCATTCCAGATGATTAATTTTCACTAAAACATTATCTTTACATGGTCTAAGGAATAAGAAAAGGATCATGACTCAATAAAACCAGATTTTAGTGCCACTTTGTCAGGAAATCCCTGGATAACAAAACTAATAAATTATTATGTCTGTATTCAGTGTTCCAATTACACGTTTCATTCAGTGTTATTCTTTTGACTTTACAGATTAAAGATAAAATGAGAATGTTTTTAAAAATCATTTGAAATATACAAGCAATATAAAAATGCTGGAATATCATTACTTTCAGTTTGCTTTTTCTATCCTCATTCAATGGTGTCTTCCTTATCAACCATACTTATTGAGATTTTGTTCAAATTTGGTAGAAAAAAAATCCAACAGAAAAATTGACACATGAAGCTGGGACTTTGTGCTGAAAATGGAAACAATCAGAGAAATGGATATGAAATCCATCTAAACTGTAACTGAAAATAACTTAGATTTAAAAAATTATTCTATTTTCTGAGCAAGAGATATTCTCCATAATGTATCTCTAACATACTTTTTAAATTTATGAAACATACAACATATGACTTTTCTACAATAGGTAAATTTTCTGAAGGATGTGCCTAGAGCACATGAGTCAGTGGTTGAGTCTGTAGCAAGCCTATTTCTTAGTGAGGTCCTCAGTATCATAAACTGTTATAATATGTGTGAGTGTGTGTTGCATTAATGATATAGTTCTTTATTGGGATAAATTAATTTATAAAGAAACTCTAAAACTTATAGGACACTACAATGACACAGTTTTATGATAAATATTAAATAAAAATTTCAACAGATAACAAGTGAATTAATTGGCGTGGGCTGCCTCTTGAGAAAGCATGTGTAATTTTCCATTAGCTTTCTATTAACTACATCTCTTCTACCTCGTTCAGTTTTAATGCAACTACTTTTATTTTCTTGAATAATCATTCCTCCTAATCTCCTTTTCTAGCTTCTTTCTTTTGTCTTATTAATTGTATTTATTAAGGGCTAATTTTATTTAATAAAGTTCACTAACTATATTATTTAATTTTTGCAATAAACCAATGAGATTAGTAACATTATCATCTTTATTTAGCTGAAGACAAAATTAATTTTCAGGAAGATTAAGTTACTTACCACAGTCCACATAGCAAGCAAATGTCCAAGTCTGTAACAAAATTCAACAAAATGTATGTGGACCAGATATTTCTCTTTACCAATAACAGGAAGTGATAGATGAAACATAGATAGATAGATGATAGATAGATAGATAGATAGATAGATAGATAGATAGATAATATGATAAATATGTTGGATATATTATTTTCTTACATATGATACTAAAATACTTCTATTAAAGTAATGATATTTGCTTTGTTCTAGACACTAATAGCATCTAATTAGCAAGAGAATAGTCATATTTTAAACATTGAATTGGTAGTAGGCAGTGTTGATATTCTCTATCAAACCATAATTCTACATAGTCTTGTAGCTTGACTTGTAAAAATATTCACTTTTTTAAAGAAATAGTCACTTATACCTGGAGTTATTTTAGGCTTCTTTATAATGCCATCTAACATCTTTCAATAAGATATCTTTGTCTAATTATGCTCCTCAAATATTCAATTACATTTACTACATTTGACAGAGTTATGAAAACTAATGTAGTAATTGCTCTGATAAAAGGTTTATATTAATATTCATAAACATAGTGTACTTGAGAGAATAATTATAAATCAATTATAGGATCTGCTTTTGTAACTAATCATTTATAAATCCATTAACAGAGGTTCTGTGAACAGATGAGATACTGTGCGTGTCACTGTATGTTTGGGTACTATAAATATAGGATTGGAAAGGCATTATGAACATTCAATGACATTTTAACCAACACCCTGTAGTCCATTTTCTATCAGTAAAATGCTTAGGAGTTTACACATGTAGTTTCAAGAAATCCAGATGGACCACATTAACATTTGGCTTCTTTGAGCAGTATGAAAACATGACCTTGATCTTAGAAAATTATACAATTTTATGTTAGTGTTAAGTGCTGTAATATCTCTAAACTTTTAACTTAATTCAACCTGTTCAAAACAGAATATTCTGTTTTGTTGTCATATGACAATTATTTTGACTAGTAATAATACTGGCTAATTTGCCAATAAGTAATGGGACCTAACATAAATATACAATCAATAGCAACACGATGCCATGTTAGGTATGATTTGACAAGCCATCAGAAGTATATGGACTTTCATTCGTTTTCTTGGCAGGGTAATAAATTTGACTCACTTTTTTTCCACTTTTTCCCCCAGTCCTTCATATGACCTGTGTGTTTCCATGTGCATTTTAATTGTTGGAGTCTCAGATACAGTAAATCCAGCTATATTGAAGTAATAAAGTTTGTTTGTAGTTCACAAGCCCCTACTTTCTATACATTTTCTCTCTCTTACTCGCTCAGCCTTTAGATATCCACTAAAGAAATGTTCTCAGGATAGGAGCTGATGACTGCGCTTACATTACAGCATAACAAACAAAAAACATGCCACCTTTCCCAGTGGTATTTTCTTTTTTGGCAGCTGAAAAATCTACTCAAGAAAAGGATACAAAAGTGTACCTCTATAACTATTGGCTTATACAAAAAGTCTATTGTGAGGTCTGCCTGGAAGGAAGAATGGACCTTTTATGTAGAGATGCTTTGGTTATGCCCATGTTTGCTGAGAATAAATTCAGTTTACACCTGTTATCTGGGTATAATTAGGAATAGAATCCCATTTCATTCTCAAAAATGTTCTAATTTGGATATTAAACTACATAGGTAGCAATATGGACGGCCTTACCCACAAAATGACTCAGATTTTCCCCACAATCAGACACAGTGAGGAATACATGCATAAATAGACAAATACATTGATATGCATATTTTTCAGTTCTTTTCAAATTGTTAATGATCCTACTACCATCATTAATATTGAGTTGCAATAAATTCTTTTGTTTATTTTAAGACTTATTTTTTATTGCTGTAAATGAAAGGAATGGTAGATTCAGTGTCACACATAAGAAAAGGCAAAGTCAGCATACACTTTCTGGTAAAAATTCCAATATCTGATATCTGTTGCAAATTTTTGTAAGTGAGATGAGTATAGAGATGATAGCAAAAAGGCTATGTTTGGCTCAAGATCCAAGCCCCAGTATAAAACTAAAAAATTGTTTTAACAAGACTGAGAAGTTTTATCTGTTCCTAAGAAATTGATTGATATTACATTTGTCATTATTTAAAATAATGTATTTTTACAAAGGGCAGTCAGAAACATATAGATGCGATTAATAAAATCCTTGGAGGCGTGGAATGGTTCAGAAATTCTGTAATGGAATATGCTTTCAAAACATGTGTTTTTTGGTAACTGGTTCTAATTATATTCACAACACAAGTTATATTTTTGCTGAAAAATCCATGACAAAGCAGCTGATAATCTCCAAAGGCAGTTCAGATATCAGAATGAGTAGAAAGATTATCTTGTTACACACTTTAGTAAGTTAAGTCGAATATTTCACAATAGTTTAGAGTGAAATAGCTGTGGTGTTTTTTCACTGATTTTTTTTCTCAGCTTTCACATATTATTCTTTATGCGAGTACAACTAATTATATGATTTGATATATATTTGTAATTGAGAAAAATTGAGAAAGGCTGAGAAAGTTTAGTTACTTTTTTTTTAAACGTCAGTCAAGGCAAGCTCCTAATGTACCGTTGAATTTGGTTTGCTAGTATTTGTTGAGAGTTTTGGCATCTACGTTCATCAGAGATATTGACCTGTAATTCTCTCTTTAATGACAGTCTCTTCAACAAGTGGTGTTGGGTAACTGGACAGAAAAATGAAAAAAAGAAAGAAAAAAAGTGGACCACTCTTTTACACCAAATACAAAATAAATTCAAAATGTGTTAAAGACTTAAATTTAAGGCCAGAAACCATAAAACTCCTAGAAGAAAACATAGGAAGTATACTACACGACATTGGTCTAAGTGATATCTTTTAGGACACATCCCCTCAAGCAAGGGAAACAAAAGCAAAATAAACAAAGAGGGCTACATCAAACTAAAAATCTTCTGTACAGAGAAGAAAACTTTCAAAAAACCCAAAAAGGTAACCTACTAAATGGGAGAAGATATTTGCAAAGAATTTATCCAATAAGATATTGAAATCCAAATTATATAAAACACATATACAATTCAATAACAAAAAAATAAAATAAACAATCCAATCAATAAAATGGGCAAAGGACATGAAAAGACATTTCTTCAAAAATGACATAGACATGGTCAACAGATATATGAAAAGACTCTCAACATTAATAGTCATCAGAGAAATGTAAATCAAAACCAAAATGAGATACCACCTCATACCAGTCAGCAAGGTTGTTATAAAAATGTCAACAAATAACAAGTGTTAGCAAGCATCTGGAAAAAAGAGAACCCTCATGCACTATGGGTGGGATTTTAAAATGGTGCAGCCACTGTGGAAAACAATATGGAGGTTCCTCAAATAAACTAAAAATGGGTATACTGTATGTCCCAGCAATTCCACTTCTGGGTATTTATCCAAAGAAAACAAAAACACTAATTCAAAAAGATACTTGCATCCCTATGTTCATTACAAAGTTATTTACAATAGGCAAGACATGGAAGCAACCTAGGTAGGTGTCCATTATAGGCAATGGGCAAAGAAGATGTGAGATATATATATATATATGGAGAAGGGAGAGAGAGAGAGAGAGAGAGAGAGAGAGAGAGAGAGAGAGAGAGAGAGAGAGAGAGAGAGAGAGAGAGAGAGAGATTATGCAGCAATAAAAAAGAATGAAATCTTGCCATGTGCAACAACCTAAATGGATCTTTGGTGTATATTATGTTTAGTGGTATAAGTCAGGCAGAGAAAGACAAATACTGTATGGTTTCACTTATATGTGGAATCTAAAAACAAAACAAAAAGAGACCAAAGGAATGGTTACCAAAAGGGAGGGGCAGAGGAAGGGGTAAAAATGGGAAGGGGGATATAACCAATAATGTAGTGATAAGTTTACACTGTGACAGATGATTACTAGAATTAGTGGGGTGATCTCATTGTAAGGTATAAAAATGAATCATTATAAAAGGTGTGATCACAAAATATAATTACTGTTTACATTAAACAATGTTACAATAAAACGCACATTGCCATTAATACCCCTCAGAATACTCCCCCTTGCTAAACACACTTAATCCATCATTCTCACCACTTTCTGAAGCAGTTCTGAAAGTCCTCTTTTGTGTCTTTAGTTGTGCTGTTCTGGCTCCCTTGATGCACTGAATGGATTCAAAACATTTACCTTTCATGGTCATTTTGACTTTGGGGAAGACCCAGAAGTCACATAGTGCCAGATCTGGTGAATAAGGTGGATGAGGACACACTGTAATGTTTTCATTTGACAGAAATTGCCATATACCACAAGTGATGTGTGACATGGAGCATTGTCATGATGCAGGATGAAGTAAAGACACTCATGAAAGAGGACTTCCAGAGCTGCTTGGGAAAGTGGCAAGAATGATGGGATAAGTGTGTTTGAAGTGAGAGGGAGTGTTCTTAGGGGGATTAATGGCAATATGTCTTTTACTGTAATTAATTTATTTAAACATTCACCGTATCTTTTGATCACACCTCTTATTGTTACCTGAAATTAATTTAACCAATATAAAATTATATACCAACTCTACTTATAAATTTAAATCTTTTTAAAATGTAAATTAAAAAAAAAAAAAGAAAGAGAGTGAGAGAGACAGTTGCAGTAGCCTAGATGTTGGCAACAGGAGCCCTGGATTGCTACTATGGACTGACTATTGTAGTAGCTGTTCCCTGACTCTAACTTCTCCAGTCATTGCACAATGGTATAAGGGAGCATCTAGTTCTCTCCATAATCAACGTTTTTTTGTTTTTGAAATAACAAAACGTGCTCTATTTCCTGTCCTGACACTGTTCCTTTTTTAGGGATTCCCATTCTGTACTGAAAAATCCAAGTAACTTTTAGCTGACATTTATTTTGGAACAATCAGTAGAATTATCACTCTTAGTTACGTATATCAATGTAAATTAAACTGATGTGCATTGTTCCATGAAAAAAAAATGTAACAGAGCATTTTAGGCAACCAATACTGCTCCAATATTTATTATTAGCCAAACGCAAATGTTTTTGAGTGGAGGTAGGACATTTGAATGATCAAGAGAATTCTAATAAAAGTATCAAAGGCTCATCTGTTTAGTGTATTTTCATATCCCCAACTGATTTCTGCTAGTAGAAAAGAAGAGGATGTTAAGAATTACCCTCCCCAAAAGAGACGGGAACTCACTGCTAGGGAATAAAGTGTGGATTCGGGATTTATTTTGACCATAGGAAGGCCTGTTCCGAAGCAAGTGTCATGTGCGGTGTCATGCAGGGTCTCTGGTTCTGCTCCCCACATAAGAATGCAGGATGTGGTTAGGCCAAAAAAGAACACCCACAGAGCCATAGATAGGGGAGTCATACCACTATAGTCTTGCTGGAGGCTGGGTTGGAGGCACAGGAAGCAGGAGCCACACTATCCGCAACCTGCAGTCCACTTCTCTGCAATCTGCAACCCGTACCCTGCCTTGCTAACTGCAATCCGCGCTTGGCAGCCACCATCTTCTTGCTAGCCCCCATTTTTTTCTGCTAGCGTAGCTACAAAAGTTATATTAGTGGCCAATGGCTCATTGGTTACAGCTGATGGCCAACTAGCCACAAGTGATAGCCATCCAATCACAGTTGATGTCCATTTACTATACCTGAGCCAGCACCTTTCCAAGTGAGGGCAAGAGCCTGGAAACTGCACTCCTGGCTCTGTCCCCACAAAGTATTAAGGGTAAACACCTGTACCTCAAATCTAATTCAGATACTCTAACATGGCAGGCATGCTTTGGGAGAAATGGATAAAGATACAAGGGCCAGTTGAACACTATGAGATTCCATTTCAGCCTCTCCAGATGTTGATGTACAAAGGCTTCCATATATTGATCAAATCAGTAAAGATGGAGAGAGATATGAACTTCCCACTGATATAGCTAGTTGTTATCGAGCCAGTTTTCATATGACAATATTTAAACCCTAAACTGTGAAGTGGTTCTTATTGGTACCATTATGTCTTTGTCTGGAGAATTAGGTTAATTATTTTCTCCCAGATTCCCTCCTTAGAACTCTTGTCTGTCAAGAATTTAAATGCTTCAGTTAAATACTTGCATTGCCAGTAGCCTGATTGTAGTCTATGGGACTTCTTTCAAACTACAGCAGGAGTCTCATATTGGTCTGCTAACCCCAGTGTCTCCTTGGCATTACATACCTCTAGCAGATTAATCATCCTCCCACTACGGGGTTTCCCTGAGTTTCTGTTGTCCTTGAACATGAACACTGGCACTCTAGAATGCAGGATGGAAGTGTTTATGAGAAAGTATTTGCAACTTTAAAATGTCCATGTCAAAAGCAATTTCCCTAATAGAATTAATGCTACAAGAGCCCCATTCATTCCTGGTGTGCTGGCACCAGTAACCAGTGATTTGTTTCTATAATAACCTTAGCAGGCACTGAAGCATGAAGCTCTTCACCCCACATAGAGGAACACTGTCTGTCCTATTCGGTATAGTCAGGGTATAAAAAGCTGCTGCCTGATAGCATCCTAGAGGGAAGTTCATAAATTCAACCATTCTCTAGTGCCACGTGCCCTGAGAAAGCTCAATAGTTCAAATGAATATCCTGTTTGTCATTTCCAGACCTGTAAGTTTTTAATTTAAAAAGAGGCCTCTCTGATATATGAGACAGGGTCACACATGGCAAATGACAAAGCTTAAAATTGCAGTAGAGACGCACATAATACAGCATAAATGCAATAAAAAAATATGGAGAATTTTGTTGATGAAGGAGAGATGTTATTCTCTCCCCAGAAGGTTCTTACTACATATATTCATACTGGGGTGTTGTACTGGCACCGAATGATAGCACTCCTGCCAAATGGCGGCACAAGTTATTCTGAGATACTATATCATACGTTAACTAGATTAATCATGTGACAAGGCATACTGGCATAGACCAAAAATTTCACTTCAGATTTCATGCATAATAATTAAAAATCCTGTCTGCTATTTACCTTCCTAACTATAATTCTCAAAGTCTACAACCTGTTTCCCATACATTGAACACATTTACCTGTCTCAGTGCATTTGGTCCTGCTCATACCCAAACATCATATCAGCACATATTAGTTCATTCTGAAAACATAATCACTTATCATTTCCATCTTGTGATTCTGTACAGACAATGATAAAGTGGGAACTTCCTCTACTGTCAAGAAGCTCGTATTCAAGTGAGAGAAAGAGAGAAAGATGTTAGCACACAATTGTAATACAATATAACATATGAAATGACACAAGTGCAGGCAAAGTAAAGAAATACAGATAGGGTTGTGATGAAGTTTTATTGAGGCAGATCCGCAAGTGTGGTATACGATCTTCCACATGCTTCCATACATTCACAATGGTTCTTGCAATTAGTTTAAGGCCACATGACTATGTCTGCTTATGCACTGTACATCACTCAGAAGACAGTTTCCCTCCTCCCTCTCTCTTTCCCTTTGGTAATGACCAAGAAAGCTTTATGGAGATTCCAGAGCCACAGTACAGAAGCAACCTGGAACTCTGAGGCTACTTGAAGGAGAGGTCTTGATGGGATTGAGAAATGAACTTTGCCTTGTCAAGCCACTGAGGTTTTAATTTATCTGTTGTAGCAGCTAGCATTTATTGTCTTGGCTATAACAGAGACAGATATGAATGGTTAGCTTAGTTAAATAGTATAGTTTGGTACTGGGAATATCAAATTTATCAGATGCTGACAGGTAAGTCATAGACTGTGGCGAGTAGTATAGTCATAGAAAACAGTACATGTGTATAAGAAGACATACAGTTCTGAAAATTTCTCCAGTTTAGGGTATTGCTAAAGTACAAGATTTGATAGTCACATATCACTAGGCAGGACATGAGAGATAAGCAAGATCTTCATAAATCATAACAAAAAACTTAAAAATGATATGGTCAAAAATGAGGCACTGAGGGTTTTTAAAGAGAGTAAGAACAATGGCCAAGTTTGTGTGTGTGTTTTTTAAAGGTTAATCTGGTAACAGAATGAAGAATATTATAGAAGTAGTTTGCTAGATAAGTCCAAAGCTTGTTACATTAGTTGGGTGAAAAATAAGACCCTAAGCAAAAGCAGAGACACAGGAAGTAGAAAATTTTAATCTAATAACTATTAACAAGTCAAACTTTGACATGCTTAAGTCATTGATTATAAGTGGGAGGGTTAGGGTAAAGTAAGAGTCAAAGTTTAGTTCCTAATTTCTGGCATCTATATGGCTAATGGCACCACTGAGAAATTATATAGTAGAAAACAGGTTTAGAGGTGAAATAACGAGGGTATGATATATCGAGTTTGCAAATTCTCAGCAAACAGATAGAAATCTGATTAAAAATACTTAGGAATAAAGGCTAGAAATGAAGACTTCTCACACAACATTGTGAGCATAGTAAGTACTTAATATTATTGTTTTCCTTTCCTTTTTAATTGAAGTATAGTTTTATAGAGGGCAGGAAAGTTGGAAACTGACCAATGATGATAAAATATTATTTGTTAATAAACTAATTTTTAAAAAAAATGATAGCATTGCATTGAAAGGAAACATGTGAATGCAATAAGATGATTTGAGATTTCCAAAGAACCTCTGAAGGAATGACAACCATGTCCTGTTTGACTATTATCCAACCTTAGCAGTGGAATCCATTTGCTGAAGAGCTGTTTCCACACATATTTGAAAATAAACTCGGAATGAACAAATAATTATTTCCTTGAAATAAGGAAACGGCAGAAAGGATATAGAATGTTTTTAAAACAATAAGCTTCTCTATAAAGTCTTATGGAAAATTTTCCTTTTCAATATTTAGAATGATTGACAGAAAGAAAAAAAATGAGCAAAGCCTGCTGATGGAAAGTGGAATTAGCTTCTACCAAACCTACTGCAGTGACATTCCCCAAACTTACACATGTGATGTACTTTATTATGCTATACACCAGCTGAGTAGATGCTTCCTGGTGGCAATCTCGCTATTCACAAAGTTTTAATGTCATAGTTGTCCAGATCTTGTCAATATTACTAAAGTTTATTCTCAAGTGTTTCCATAGCACAGCTGTCAAAAATATAGCCAGTAAGTTTAAATAATCAGTATGACATTTTACAAATGAGTAAAAGCCAAGATACTCAAAGTTCAGAAAACTTATCCTAAACTAACATTCTTAATTTTCTCAAAGCTTCAAAACTGAAAAGGAAAAAAAAAATAAAAAGAAGAAGAAGTTTATGTTTCTGGTAAAATTGTTAAAGTCATTTCATCATAGTTTTCTATAGCTAGTTACCTTTAAAAATGAGTTTTGCAAAGCTAATATAACCCATTTATACAAAAAAGACTCTTTAAGTAGCTCCGTCAAATGGGCACCATCTTGAACAGCATATAGCTGGCCTTGGTTGTTTTTCTGTATGACCTTATGACGTTACTTAACTTTTGAATTTCTCCATCCACAAAGTGATGATAAAAACACTCATTTACCCCTAGAACTCTGGAGGAAGTCAGTTAATAATTTGGAAAAGTTATTCTGAAAATTATAAAAGCACTTCATAAAATCCAATTATCAGTTATACTTTCAGAGCTTTATTTTTTTTTTCTCAAGGGCATTTGCATTAAACTAAATGTAACATATGCATAATTAAACTGTTATGTTTCATCTTATTTATAATCAGATGTATAAGCAAATCTTAGAAAGCAGAGAATTTGATCTAAGAAAGCAGAGGATTTTTTTTATTAACATACATTTTTCAAGACAAAAAGTGCTATTCATCACCTCTGAGAAATGAAGAATATTCTACATAGTACTCATATTGAGAAATATTTATTTATAATGGAAACAATAGTGATCCCTTTCATCAATTCTGAAACATATTTTTATATCTCTGTAATTGAGATACATTTTATAATTGCTGGCATTTTATAGTTTATTGATAGTGGTGTTTTTCTTCTTTGTACAGGAAATAATGTGTCAGATTAGATGAAAATATGTGCAGTGTGTTTAAATAGTGCTTTCAAAGTGTTTTCTTTGTGAATTCAAACTGAAATCCTATTCAATCAGCAAAATGATTTTTTCTATATTTTATAAATGGAAAAACTCAAGTTAAAACTATTAAGAACAGATGTGTGTTAGTTCATACCTTTAATAAGATGCCATGATGGAATTAGACATAAAATAAATGGGGGAAGGATAGGAAAAGGTAGGAGAGCCTTCAGACCCTGAGGATGATCTAACTACTGTGGAAGGAGAGAGAATATGAAGGATTGTATTGAAAGAGCCTATTACTATAGCAAGGATGGTGAGAAATCATGAGGCTGTCTCCTAATGGAGAAGTTTTGCATCTCACCATAATTGGCCTGCCTTATTAGTGCCTTGCCATGTTCAGTTACTGGATGGGAGCTACCTGGGAGGAGCATGGCCTTGGCATGACCATGGTGGGGTATCCCTAGGGACAGCATGTGGGACCTTTAGTCATTGTGCTTCACATAGACACATATTAGCTGTGTATTTTTATGAACACCACACATAGTTCAGGCAATACAGCTCATAAGGAGTAGAACTCTTCTCTTTTAATTTTTGTCATAAATAAGAAAATAATTTTATTAATTACATATTTTCATATCACATACGAGTTTTTGTTTCACACATGTTAAAAGTTTACATGCATGGAGACTCTAATAACTGGGTCTTATAAAAAACTGCATGAAAAATTTGCTCCCTGTTTTCAACATTCACATGTGGGTATTCACACTTGGGTATTTAGTTTATATCCATGACAAACAAATCTCTCATTTAATAATTAGCAGTTTTGTGAACTCTCTTTCTCTCTCTCTCTCTCTCTCTCTCTCTCTCTCTCTCTCTCTCTCTCTCTTTCTCTCTCTCTCTCTCTCTCTTGCTCTCGCTCTCACTCTTGCTCTCTCTCTCCCTTTCTGCCCTCCCCCCTCTGTCCTCTTTCCTTTCTCTCCCAATGACCTCTGGCAAATCATCTAGCCTGTATCAATTATAATTTCCTCATAAATAAAATGCATAATAACATTTGAAATAGTTATCTCTTGAAAATATGTTCAGTCAATTGACTAAAGAGTTTAGAGATAATTCTAGGTCATGATTAACAATACTAATGTGACTCTGAATTCTATAGAAAATGAACTTGGACCAACTTAAAAGAATACTTTAGGCTGAGTCTGTTATTTCAATCCAAGCCAACTCTGTGGTTTCTAAAGCAAACTTGAGTCATGCTCGTATTCTAAGAACTCATCCATTGGTAGCTTTGCCTACAAATAACATGGGATTCACACAGGCTGTTATGTTTCTGAAAGGGAAATATACCTCTAATCTGTGGTTTTTTAAATACATGTATAAAACACAAAATAATAGAAATTGATCCAAAGTGACATCAGAAACATGGTGGTGTGAAGGGTTCCTATGGATCTCTCCCTCTGAATTTACAACAAGTTGAACAGATATAATTCAACAAAGGATTCACTGAACAACACACAAACAGATCCCAAAAAGCTGGACAATAAAACACCCAAAGGTAGGTGAATTTGGACAAACAGAGGAGGTGGGAAAGAAGAGCAGATACGGGGGTCACACACACAGCCTAGAGCTCAATGCAGGTTCAGGAGAGGAGAGGAATCAGGCTGCAGGCACACTCTCGGTGGCCCCTGAGCATTCCTTCCTGAGTGATCAGCATATAATAAGGCTGAACCCAGCAACTGGGGCAAAGACTGAATACAGAAGTGTGACAGCCATGTTCTAGCAGCAGACATTGCCAGGCAGAAAACAAAGGCATGGAGCCTGCAGCCTCTCCTCAGCCCCCCAGAGCTAGCAGTGGACCCCAGAAGAAATTACAGCAGTGAGTGTCAGGTTAGAGAGCATAGTATCTACAGCCCTGAGGACTGGAGAAACAGTTCTTGAGCAACAGACTCACACTGTGGCTAATCCCAGTGACAAGAGTGGATATACAGAGCTGAGGCAGCTGAAGTCAGGCAGTCGCCATTATTGGGAGGAGAACAAGACCAAAAAAACACACCATCAGCCTCTCCCAGCCCACCTCACCCCCACCCTTCACAGCTGATCCCAGTGGAGACTTGAGGGACAGCTCAGACTGTGCTTCACTGCATCTGGCTACAGGGATGGGATTTCAGGGGCTCAGAACCCCATCACTTATCACATTCTCCCGTGGGGGGTTACCCTGAGACCAAGGTGAACTGGTCACAGAGGAGATACCCACCTGCCCAGGGAATACAAGGAATTTCCTTGTATTCAAACTATTAAAAGAGAAATTACCAGCCCAGAATAATGTATCCAGCAAAGGTTTCATTTAGACATGAAGGAGTCATGAAGACCTTTCCAGATGTACAGAAGCTGAGGGAATTTTCCACCACAAAGCCTGCATTACAGGAAATACTGAAGGGGATTATTTTACCTGAAACCGAAAAACAAAAGGATACAAAACTATAAGTAAGATGACTGACAGAAAAAAGCAGGAAATGGCAACCCCTATTCAAAATGGGGCACCATGACCTTAAATATAGCATAAAAGTTAAAGAAGGTAAAAACGTAAAAAAGAAAAACGGAAGAAGATAATTGCTACTGCAACTAGAAAATGAATTCATGGCATAAATGGGGATAATTTGTGACAACAAAAATATAAAAGGGGATAGGCTAAAGGTCTGAATTTGCAAAGGGGAATGGTGATAAGGTGCACACAGAATTAAAAGGATCACTGTATATGTGAAAATTTCTTTTACATAAACTTAATGGTAAACACTCGAAAAAATCCAGAACTGAGACACATAACATAAAAAATAAAAGAAAATAAACAGCAGGAAATAAATCATAGAATACCACAACCAAAATAGCAGACAGAAGCACAAGGGCAATAAAACAATGGAGATGCCAAAGAACCAGAAAAGAAAAGATACAATGGCTATAAGAAATCCTCATATATCATAATCACTCTAAATGTAAATGGTCTGAACTCACCAATAAAAAAGATACAGAGTAGTAGACTGGATCAAAAAACAAAAGCCAACCATAAGCAACCACATGTGAGAGACACATTTGAGCTGCAAGGACAATTATAGATTCAAAGTAAAAGAGTGGAAAATGATACTCCAAACAAATGGCATCCAGAGAAAAGTGGGTATAGCCATAATTATATCTGATGAAATAAACGTCACGATAAAAAAGGTAACAAGAGACAAAAATGAACATTTCATAATGATAGAGGGGACGATACATGAAGAAGACATAACATGTATCAATATATATGCTCCCAATCACAGAACACCAACATTACAAAGTAACTACTATGGAACTAAAGGGAGAAACTGACAAAAACACAATTATAGTAGGGGACCTAAATATCCCATTGGCAGTTATGGATAGATCATCCAAACAGAAAATCAATAAAGAAACAAGAACCTTAAATGACACATTAGAACAATATCTAATTAGATATAATGGACATTTACAGAGCCCTTCATTCCAAAACACCAAATTATATATTCTTCTCTAGTGCACATGGAACATCCTCAAGGATAGACCATATGTTGGGACATAAAACTAGCCTTAACAAATTTAAGAAGATTGAAATCATACCAAGCACATTCTTCAACAACAATGCTTTGAAGTCGGAGATCAACTGCAAAAATAAAGTGGGAAAACCCACGAATATGTGGAGGTTAAACAACATGCCATAAAAAATGACTGGGTCAAAGATAAAATAAAAGGAGAAATTAAAAGATACACAGAAGGAATCAGAATGGAAATATAACATATCAAAAGTTTTGAGATGCTGCAAAAGCAATAATAAGAGAAAAATTTATATCATTACAGGCTTATCTCAAGAAACAAGAAAAATCCCACATCAACAACCTAACATTACATCTTAAAGAATTTTTTAAAAAAGAACAAATCAAGCAGAAGGAAAATAATAATAAAAATTAGAGTGGAATTAAATGAAATAGAGAACAGAGAGACAATAGAAAATGTTAATACAATAAAGAGCTCGTTCTCTGAAAAGATTAATAAAATTGAAGCCCTTGGTTAGACTCACTAAGGAAAAAAGAGAAAAGACATAAATCTACAAAATCAGAAAGAAAAAAAAAGAAGTTATGACAGATATCACAGAAATACAAAGGTCATCCAAGAATACTATGTAAGATTATATGTCACAAAATTCAATAACTTAGAAGAAAGGGATAAGTTCTTAGAAATATGAATCTTTGTAGACTGAATAACAAACAACTGGAAAATCTACAAATGGACAAATCAACAGTAAGGAAATTGAGATCCAAAACCTTCCCAAAACAAATGTCCAGGACCACATGACTTCACTAGTCAATTCTACCAAAGATTATTTAATACGAGTCCTTCTCAAACTTTTCAAAAAAAATTGAAGAAGAGGCAATACTTCCTAGCTCATTGTATGAGGCTAACATTACTCTAATACCAAAACCTGGTAAGGATAACAAAAACAACAACAACAAAAAAAAAAAAAAAAAGAGAGAGAGAAAGAAAGAAAGGAAACTGCAGACCAATTTCTTTGATGAATACAGATGTAAAAATCTAAACCAAATACTAGCAAATTAAATGCAACAATACATTAAAAAGATTGTACATCACGATCAAGTGGGGTTCATTCCAAGGGTGCAAGGATGGCTCAACATATGCAAATCAATCAACATGATATACCACATAAACAAAATAAAGAATAAAAATCATACGGTCGTATCAATAGATGCAGGAAATGCATTTGACAAGATTTAACATCTATTTATGGTTAAGACACTTAATAAAATAAGTATAGGAGGAAAGTACTTCAACATAATAAAGGACATATACTAAAAACACTCAGTTAACATCATAGCAATGATGAAAAAACTGAAAGTTTTTCCTCTACTATCAAGAACAATACAACAATGCCCACTCTCACCACTGTTATTCAATGTATATCGGAAGTCCTAGTCAGATCAGTCAGGCAAGTGGAAGAAATAAAATGCATCCAAATTGGGAATGAAGAAGTAAAATAGTCACCTTTTGCAGACAACATGATCCCTTATATAGAAAATCCTAAAGACTCTACCAAAAGAAAACTATTAGAAACAATAAACAAATATGGTAATGCTGCAAGTACAAAAATCAATGTACAAAAATCCATTGTGTTTCTATATACTAAGAATGAAATTTTAGAAAAAGAAATGCAAAAAACAATTCCTCTTGGACTGTAAGATGTTCTAGGCTCATTTTGTCTATTTCTTTCCTAGTCCTAGAATCAGTCATTTCACCAAAGAGCCTGGGTTTCTTTTATTAAGGAGTAGAATTACAAACAAAATTATGGGTGCTAGGTGTGGTCATCACCACTGTGTGCCATTGTTTCTTAGTCCTCTAAGCTGGCAGGAAAAAGAGATATGTGTGTATATAATAGACTGTGTACATATATATTTATATTTTTTCTATATGTAATAACCTATACCTATATTAAAGTAAATCTGAGTATGCAATAATGTCACCGACTTTGATCCATTACCACACAGGTCATCCTAAATGCCTCCTCTTTCTTATCTGAAAATGTGCACTCCAACAGGCTCCTACCATCCAACTTCCATTTACCTAATCGTTCAATTCCAGTATACATATGTGGTGATTTCAGAATTGTTAACCAATATCCTATGGAAAGTAGTTTTATCAACTAAAGTTTAGCATATATACATTTCAGTTTGCCTTTAGTCTTACAGACTACACTAATTTCCCAAGTTACGTAGGTCAGCCCTTTGCTCTTACTCCTTTCAGGTCTCACTGAAGCATTGCAAGGATAGACACTACAGAAAGATATTCTGATACGTAAATTTGAATACCAAATAAAGGAACTTAAAGAGGTATAATAGGAAAAACCAAAAATCGAATCTGTGAGAAACTAAGAAATTTTGGATAGATTTTTCTTTTTTTGGATAGATTTTTAAATCTATATAAGAAGAGTACAGTAAAGATATTTCTATAAAGTATTAGTATCTTTATCTTTATTTTTAGGATTTAAAGCACTCTTTACATAATAGTTTTTAATAGTTTGTCCTACAAATATTTTGATCATAGTTTACTTTTTCAATAGTTTACACTATCTTTCTCTATATAAATTATTTATGTTTTAATAATATCAAATTTGACAACTGTTTATTTGGGTTTTCTGGATTTTATGGTATGCTTAGAAAAGACTTTCCTACTTAGAAAAGACTTTCCTACGTACAACGTAATATTTTCCAGATAATTTGATGGTTTTAATTTTTACATTTAGGTCTTCAGTCCATTAGTGAAGCTGGTAATATTTATTCTTATTTCGAAAATCACTTTTTCTACTGAAATAATTTATTATACCAGGATATTCAAACACTTTTTTAATCTTAAAATTAAATGTTATTTTGTGTAAATATGGCTTTCTGGTGCTAAAATCATTCCCCTTAGAATTCTGAAATCACTAATCACCCATTTTGTTAATTATTCATTGAAAATAATGCCAAAATAATTCTGAATTTAGTAGGTAATTGGATTTTCTTTCTTAAAGCTTATAGAGTTTCTTTACGTAATTTGTATTAAAAAATTTCATTCACATATGATTAGTTCATTCACAGTTCTTTTCCAAATTCAGTGGCCCTTTCTGACATAAGACTTGTCTTCATCAACTCAATAAAATTAATAATAATAATAATAATAATAATAATAATAATAAACAATATGGAAATTTCACCCACTTTTCAAGTTAGGCCCAATAAAATCAAATATGAACACCTTAATTAAAGACTCAAATAGTATTATTTATAGAGAAGTACAAAACAAGAAAATTATATGAAAATAGTTTTAATATATATTATTTTGAAAATGGAAAGCTATTTACATAAAATTAGAGATCCATATATATGCCACATTTCATAAATGATTTCCTCATGAGAAAGAGAACACTTGCTGGCCATATTGGGAGTTTTTCAGTGCTTCAAATGGCCTTTCTCTTTCTTACCGCTGTGTTTTTACCTTGTTTAGTCCTTCCTGATTAGTAGATTTTCATCAACTATTTAGCTATTACCTTCTCATTGTTCAAGGCCACACGCTGACTTAATGCCCTGTATTTTCCCTTCTCTAAAACTCATTACACTAGAGTTTTTTCCTCAGATTCTCTTTTCTAATTAAATTACATGAGGTCTGACAAGTTGGGGCACTTGTTGCAATGATGTTACTGAACATTTTTGATATCAGAAGTGTTATTCATTATGAATTTGTACCAGTTGGACAAATAGTTAACCAAGTTTACTATTTGGAAGTGCTGAAAGGCTGCGTGTAAAGTTAGACGACCTGAACTTTTTGCCAATAATTCATGGTTCTTGCATCACGACAATGCACCAGCTCACATGGCACTGTCTGTGAGGGAGTTTTTAGCCAGTAAACAAATAACTGATTGGAACACCCTCCCTACTCACCTGATCTGGCCCCCATTGACTTCTTTCTTTACCCGAAGATAAAGGAAATGTTGAAAAGAATACATTTTGATAACATTCAGAACATCAAGGGTAATACAATGACAGCTTTGATGGCCATTCCAGAAAATGAGTTCCAAAACTGCTTTGAAGGGTGGACTCAGTGCTGGTATCGATGCATATCCTCCCAAGGGGAGTACTTCAAAGGTGACTATAGTGATATTCAGCAAAGAGGTATGTAGTACTTTTTCTACCATGAGTTTACGAACCCAATTGTCCAACCTTGTAAGCTCTTTCACAACCCTACTCCTAGTATTTATTACATTTCTGAAAGATTTAATGTACTTATTAGACCTTCATATTGTACCCTGAAATCTTTCCTTAGTGACTGTTTGTATTCATTTTTATTGTGAAAGGAATCTCTCTTTCTTTCCATTATGTTTTCCAATAGTTAACTATGAGCATACAATTTCGATATAATTATTTGGTAACATTCTCCTTAATGAAGACCCATTGTCTTAGAGATTTACATTCGTTTATTTTGTGTTTTCGGTCACTTTTTAATGATTTTTGTCATTTATGTTTTTAATTACTTTTTATGAATTCAGATTCTATTTTTATTTTAAGAAAATTAATAAAATTTCATCTTATTTTTCTATATAACATAATATTATATACAGTATGCTTGAACTCTCTCAAACTTTTTATTCAATCTCTTTACTAATGGACCTAATATTTTATAAATCCTTACCTCAAAATGTAATCATGATTATTAGAACCTACATTCTCTTTAAAAAATGGTTTTGACAGATTTACATCAGAGTTAACCATATATCTGACTCATTCCAGTGCTTATATCAGTCCATTTGCTCATCTAAGTTTTATTCTTGAACTTTTAACGTTACTTATTTCTCAAGTTAGCTAACACACATTATCACATGTTTTATTTTATTTTTTCTGATGGTCACACAGATATGTTTTCTATTGTATTAATTATATAAAAATGTATTTCTCTTCTCTACATTCATTAAAGAGCAAGTGGTTGAGCATAAAATAATTGGAATACGGCTTTTCCTCTTAAAATACTGCAGACACTGTTCTCTTGTCCTCTGGCAGTTTGATTCACAAAGGAGACTATTGAAGCCAACTGCTTTTTTGTTCCTTTGCAATAAAATATTTTCCACGAGGATTCTTATGCAGCTATAAGTGCTCGCGAGCACACACACACACACATACACACACACACACTCTCGTTTATGTGTAAAAACCAATTATGGCAAAATGATTACAACTGTGGAATCCAGATTAAATGCATGCAGATTTCAATTTACTATTCTTGCAACTTTTCTGTATATATGAACATTTTCATACTAAAAAACTGCAACTCAATAATTTTCCAAGATGTTTACAGGTGTGTTTTTTCTTTGAACCAAATGAATGCATCATTTTGTATAATAAAGTTCATTTTAACTCAGAAAGTTTCTATAAACCTTGCTTTGGCTATTGTCCCAGTTCCCCTATGTTGTAACCTGCTTTATAATGACAATTCTTGGATTGGATTTCAGCCGTTTTTCTTCCTTGTCATCTTTTAGAGTTTTTTTGTTTGTTTGTTTGTTTGTTTTGTTGTTGTTGTTGTTTGTTTAATTCTACATATTAGGAAATCTTATTTTCCATTTTCATTACTGATTTAATTTTTTTATTTTGTAGACGCTTCTCTGTTCCGCTACTGATACGGTTTTATTTTTTTAATTTGTAGAATTACTTCACTCTTCTTGAAATATCTCTTATATTTACTTTCTTAGATCTCAGTTTCTACTCTTTGCATTGCAAGTCATTGCCTCTGCAAGTCAAACTGTCTTATTCTTGTATATTGTTTCCTCTTCTGGCTTTAATCATGTTGCATATGAATCCAGATTCCTACATTTTATTTGCATACCCTCCAAAAAACTTTTTAGTGTGTTTTCCTTTTGCTTGTTTCTTCAGAAATGCTATATGTCAGCATGATGGTACCTTTTCCCTATTCTATAATATATTATCATAAGCCATGTGCTTTCTTTATCTCTTTCTTTTTCTTCTTTTCAGTATCCTTTTCTCCCCCTGAATGGGGAGCACTCCAAATTTTGTTTGCCAATTGAATGAACAACAAGTTAGATTTCTCATATCTTGTTCAATGTCATTTAAATGTTTGAGGCCCCCTCTCACATTTAGAGATGAAAAGTAAGTTAACAGTTCAGACAACCAACCTTCCTGGCTTTCCATGGAATGGCCTATTTTTAGCACTGAGTTTCATATCAGGGAAAACTCCTCTGTTCTGGGTAAATTATGACAGTCGATCACCCTAGTACAAGCATAGCTCTCAGCCTAGTGTCTAGTGACCAATTGGCTTTTAAACTGTGAAACTGGGTTTTCCTGCAGAGTTGATAGGCTATAGATTACAAGCTAGGGATGTACTAGAATGTAATGATGACTGTAGTTATTAATACCTTATTGTATATTTTGAAGTGCTAAGAGAGTAGATCTTAAAAGTTGTCACCATAAGAAAAAAATTATAGCAATGTGTGCTGATGAATGTTAACTAGACTTAATGTGTTATTTTGAAATGTATCTACACGTTAAATCATTATGTTGCACATCTGGAAATAATATAATGTTATGTGTCAATTGTGCCCTCCCAAATGAGAGAATAAAAATACATAAATAAAAATAGCATTTTATGTATAATAATAAACAACATATAAAATACATATAAAAATAAGGAAATATTAAAGATAAAATACAATATAAAAGCACATGTTGAAAATAAAATTAAAGAATTTTAGAACTTGATTAAATATTGAACTGTGGATTTAAAAAAATTGGCGTTGAATATTGGGCTGATGAGTCAAACATAATCATATATACTGGGTATATCCCTTTGTACATCCTATTATAGTAGAATAATAAGGAGTAGTAATATTTATACTGAACAGTAACACATACCATTTTATACACTCATGCATTTTATATAGTATATACTTTTATAGCTTCCACACAAAACATTCTTGTTCCTACACTTATATTCACTCTAAGATTACAGCAAGTTTTCCCATTATCTAGTAGATGTAATTGCTTCTTTCCGTGTCCTTTGTGTATGTATACATATTGCATTCCCACTCCTTACTTATTAATTATTTTTTCTTTCCACTTTAACTTCAAATATCTAAGCATCTTTTTATCTTTAACAATTATGCAAGCTAAGCATGTAATTCAATGATGTCATCTATTATATTAGGAACACCACATCAAGGCTTTCTAAGATATGAGTAAAATGTACTGCAAAGTGCTTCCTAAATGTGTAGTTATAAATAATAAATGGAGTCTATTTATAGCAGACAGTAAGTAAATGATGGACCTTTAAGAAAGGTCTCTTATATTTAAAATACCATGTAGTATACGATGGAGAAAGAGAATAATAATACTTTTGTGTCTACTCAGTTCCATTATAAACCTACCCCATTTCATGCATTTCTAAAGATAGTTCTATTAAAATAAATTTAAGGACATAATTACAGTTCGATTAAAGCACAATTAGAAATTCAAATGATAGACAATGCTGTGATTTGGTTGTCAAGGTTGCCAAATTGCCCAATGGAAAAGAAATTTTGATCGACCTTCTGACTTTATTGAGCCCCAAAACTATAATCTTTCTATTATTTTACTTAAGTGTCTTATGCGCCAGACAGGCACTGTATGAAAACATTGAGTAGCATGCAACTCAACTCTAGGGAATAAAGCTTTGTGGACCCAGAAATAAACTTTTTTTTTTTTTTTTAATTTCGGAAAGAAGCTGGAAATGAACCATAGTAGTATAGAACCTAAAACTTTAAAATGCCCACAGGCCCATTCTATTCCCACAGTGCTTTCACACATGAAGCATAACTCCCCAAAGAATACCACCAAATGCTTCCTTCTTCTTCTGTTAAAATATTCAGATGATGGCCTGTCTACAATTGCTTTTACTTTTACAGTCTGAAAGCCCCAGCATTAGTATATTTAACCCCTGACTTTTCTTTTTTTTTTTGGTTCCTGTATCTCTAAAACCAGGTTAAGTTAGTGGGAATATGGTACTGGCCTCTATTTTAGCACTTCCTATACTTTGTCTACTACTAAAGGGCCAGAGCTACTTACCCTGAGAGCTGGGTTTTATTACCATAATCTTTACTACATCATCTCAGAATTTAGGCTTAGAGACAAATGCACTCTCAGACTTGCTCTGCTAAAGACACAAAGGCAGCATTATTTTCTTTCTCTTTCTTTATTATATAACCATCCAGAATTGTCTTAATTATCTTAAATATCAAAGACTTTTTTAACCAGAACATTACATTCTAGGATGGCAGCCTAGAATGCCTGAAACTGCATTCATTTTTGCCTTTGGACTACAGGAAAAAAATAAACCTGTTGAAATTTGTTAGCTGCAAATGTGCAAAGTTTTGAGAGTTACCACCTATAAAATATTAACACAAATGGAAAAGTATGATTAGCTAACAAACAGTGGGACCCTTAGGCACTGGGTCAAGGAACAAGTGGGAAGCATTTTGAAGGACTTTGAATGTGAAGGGGAAAATCAAGGGCTGAAAAGAAATGGAAAATACATTTTGCCTATGGCATACCCTCTATATAATACAATGCCTTGCAAAAATTTAAAGGTTCTGACTAAGATGTTGATTTATATGCATATGTATACTTACTTGATAATATTTGGGCTTAATGTATTAATAAATGATGATTAAAGAAAATTGTGGCCCCCACGTGTGCCTAAAGGAAAGGCTTGATAGGCTTTCCAATAATGACCTTTTTTTTTTTTCTGATTACTGAAGGGAAGTGGAATTTTAAATCAGAATACCAAAGTTTTAATTAAATGTACAAGAGAAAGTTGATCTATGTCATATAAAAGAAAATAATTGAAGCAAATCCAATTTGATCAGAAGTCAAGAATTTCAGTAAAAAGTAAACTTCGTAATCATAATATCTTGTTAATACCAACACACTTATCTTACTCGTATGATAATTTTAATGTTGAATTTTAATAAGAAGTATCCAAAACCAACATGGTCTAAACAATGTTTTCATAGGATTACAAAATTACACCCTGTTTTTGACACATTTCCAGTATTTATATTATAAGTGTACTAACAATAGGTTGTTTGCAAAGCAAAAAGACTGGAAAATAGAAAAAAAAGGAGAGTAATAGGATTTGGGAATCTAATGAATCTATTTATTTCATATTGGACTAGCTAACTATGTGGCTATTAATTTTCACAGTAGTCATTTCTACATACTAAACTATATGTTTTTTTGATCTAAAAATAACTAAAGAATTCATTAAATTCTACATAATTTTAACAGCAGAGTGGAAATTTTTTTTTTAAATTTTCAGATGAAAAGAGCAGACCACATTTATTAAAAGCTCTTCAGGGGCTGGCCGGGTGGCTCAGGCGGTTAGAGCTCCATGCTGCTAACTCCGAAGGCTGCCGGTTCAATTCCCACATGGGCCAGTGGGCTCTCAACCTCAAGGTGGCCAGTTCAACTCCTTGAGTCCCACAAGGGATGGTGGGCTCTGCTCCCTGCAACTAAGATTGAACACGGCACCTTGAGCTGAGCTGCCTACCGGATGGCTCAGTTGGTTGGAGCTTGTCCTCTCAACCACAAGGCTGCTGGTTCAACTCCCACAAGGGATGGTGGGCTGTGCCCCCTGCAACTAGAAATGGCAACCGGACCTGGAGCTGAGCTGTGCCCTCCACAACTAAGACTGAAAAGACAACAACTTGAAGCTGAACGGCACCCTCCACAACTAAGATTGAAAGGACAACGACTTGGAAAAAAGTCTTGGAAAAACACACTGTTCCTCAATAAAGTCCTATTCCCCTTCCCCAATAAAATCTTTCTTTTTAAAAAAAAGCTCTTCATACTACTTCCTGGTAAATATGTTACAATGATTACATACTGTGAGAGATACCTAAGTTACTAAATAATAAATGATATACATAATGAACATAGAAGGTGGCATTAACTCATTGGTTAAGCATGAACTGCCATGCAAGGCCTGAGGAATCACGAATGCAAACAAAAATAAATGTCTAGATTGTAAGGGCTGCATTAGCATGAAGAACATAGGAAGAAAACTATGGAAGGCTATCCACTCATACAGGGACAGGGAATGGCCTAAATCAAAAGCGTCATAAGAATACAAAGATATAACCCTTGATTCATAACACATAGTCACTATGGGCCTATGGATAACCATTTAAAAAATAATTTTGTATCATATAGGAGATCTGCCAATTAAGTTCACCAAATTCTTGCAATGATGTTGCTAACCTTTTTTTGATATCACAGGGATTATTCATTATGAATTTGTACCAACTGGACAAATGGTTAACCAAGTTTACTATTTGGAAGTGTTGAAAAGGCTGCGTGAAAAAGTTAGTGGACTTGTACTTTTCTCTAACAATCCACAGCTCTTTCATCACAATAATATACCAGTTCACATGGCACTGTCTGTTTTTAGCCAGTAAACAAATGACTGTCTTGGAACACACTCCTTACTCACCTGATCTGACCCCCAATGACTTCTCTCTTTACCCAAAGATAAAGGAAATATTGAAAGAAAGGCATTTTGCTGACATTCAGGACATCAAGGGTAATATGATGACAGCTCTGATGGTCATTCCAGAAAGAGTTCCAAAATTGCTTTGAAGGGTGGACTAGGTGCTGGCATCAGTGCATAGCTTCCCAAGGGGAGTACTTCAAAGGTGACCATAGTGATATTCAGCAATGAGGTATGTAGCACTTTTTCTAGGATGAGTTCGCCAACTTAATTGTCTGACCTCATATGTGTATGCCTAAATAATATATATTTTTTAGTTTCACTTGCATTTAACTTTTATTCCCATTTGTTTGTTTTTACTGAAATAATGAACACCCAACGACCCATCATTTAACCCTAAACTAAATCAAATTGACATATATGTGATTGGTAGTTCACATGTACCTATCTTTTCTGTCTCTTCTTTTCTCCTGTCATTCCCCAGTCTCCATCACAGAAACAACCACTATTCTGAATTTTATTATTTCCAAGTATCTAGTTTTTTAAAAAATATACCTAAATAATACATCATATTTTGTTGCTTATTTTAAATTTATAAATTTCAAAACCTGAACTATGTTAAAGGTTGAGCAGATAGTACTTAAATCATATTGAGTACTCACTGTCAAATCAAGACTTTAAAGTGCTAGGGGTGCTTTCCTTAGGATGCGAGGTGTAAGTTCATCCATATCTACGAACTAGGATGAACATATCACTTTGTGGGGACACAAAAGTGTGAAAATGGTAGAAAAGCAAATGCCAATTCATTTTAAGAAGAATTTTGATTTCTCTCAATTTTTCATAGTCTGTTCTTGCGACTATTATTATTATTGTTATTATTATTATTATTATTATTATTATTTAAAAGGTGTAGCAGAATCCCCTGGGTGAATTTTCAAAATATATGTATGGGTGTAAACCCTGAATCCAATTTCACATGGGGAGGAAACCCCAGCCTCATGGACATTAAAGGAACCCCCTAGATTATTCTGAATTGCATCATGTGATCCCATTCCCCAAGTCTGGGAGGGGAAACAAAACAAAACAAAACAAACAAACAAACACAAAAAACCAGCTGCTAAACTAAGCTACTTAAGTTCTTCTCAGCATCTCTAAAATCTGAGGACCTGCTACTAGATAAAAGAGGATACCTTGAGAGGTAGGACGTACAATGTGTACTAGAGTAGATTGTCTGGGTTCAGATTCCCAGCTGTATGAGCTTGCGCAAATCACTGATCCTCTCTCTGTATCCATTTTTCATTTATTTAATAGAGATAATATTGTTATATAATCTCCCTTGTAAGTTTACAGTAATACATAAAGTAATACAGTTAAAACGGTACCTGGTAAATAGTCATTGTCATTAGAATTAGATTTCTTCTTGTGTGACTATTGTAAGGATTCATTGGCTAAATCTTTAGGCATAAATTAGAGAGATCACAGATGCAAATTTGACTTTTCACATACATGTTGTGAATCATAATGTATGCAAGAGGGATATCAGTTAATTACAATTGATGTAGTGGGCAGATTCAGTTTTATGAGTTATATAGCTGATACAAGTTGGGGAATTCTCTTTAAAAATATAAAATTATAAGTTTGAATTTAAGTATGAGAATATATTTAGAATGTGAAAATAAATCACAACAATTATCAAAAGCTGACATATATGACATACATTAAAAATCCAGAAAAACAATGTAGATGTGTTTATTTTAGTTGTCCGACACAGTTGTTTGTTTTTAATTTTAACTTATCTATTTAATTAATGTAATCTTTTTTTAAGTTTATTGGGGTGACAATTGTTAGTACAGTTATATAGATTTCAGGTGTACAATTCTGTAATACATCATCTATATATATCACATTGTGTGTTCATCACCCAGAGTCAGTTCTCTTTCCATCACCGTATATTTGATCCCCCTTACCCTCATCGACCATCCCGCTCCCCCCTTTCCCTCCAGTAACAACTAAATTATTGTCTGTGTTTTTGAGTTTTGTTTCTTCATTTGTTTGTCTTGCTCTTTTGTTGTTTTCAGTTTTGATACCACATATCAGTGAAATCATATGGTTCTCAACTTTTTCTGTCTGACTTATTTCACTCAGCATAATAATTTCAAGATCCAGCCATGTTGTCGCAAATGGTACTATTTCATCTTTTCTTAGGGAAGAAAAGTATTCCATTGTGTATATACACCACAACTTCTTTATCCAATCATCTATTGAAAGACACTTTGGTTGTTTCCATGTCTTGGCCACTGTAAATAAAGCTGCAATGAACATTGGAGTACACTTGTCTTTATGTATAAATGTTTTCAGATTTTTTAAATTTTTTCATAATTTTTTAGTAGATAACCAGGAGAGGGATTGCTGGGTCAGATGGTAGTTCTATTCATAATTTTTTGAGGAACCTCCACAGTGCCTTCCATAATGGCTGCACCAGTCTGCATTCCCACCAACAGTGTATAAGGGTTCCTTTTTCTCCACAGCCTCTCCAATACTTGTTACTATTTGTACTGTAGATGATAGCCATTCTTACTGCTGTGAGGTGATAGCTCATTGTGGTTTTTATTTGCATTTCTCTGATGATTAGTGATGTTGAGCATTTTTTCATATGTCTATTGGCCATTTGTATGTCTTCTTTGGAGAAATGTCTATTCAGGTCCTCTGCCCATTTTTTAATTGGATTGTTTGTTTTTTTATTGTTGTTGAGTTGTATGAGTTCCTTATCTATTTTGGATATTCATTGCTTATGGAGTGTCGTTCGCAAAAATCTTCTCCCATTCAGTTGTTTGCCTCTATTTTGTCGATAGTTTCTTTTGCTGTGCAGAAGATTTTTAGTTTGATATAGTCCCATTCATTTATTTTAGCTTTTACTTCCCTTGCTTTTGAGGTCAAATTCATAAAATGCTCTTTGAACCCAAGGTCCATAAGTTTAGTACCTATGTTTTGTTCTGTGCAGTTTATTGTTTCAGGTCTTATGTTTAGGTCTTCGATCCATTTTGAGTTAATGTTGGTACATGGTGACAGACAGCAGTCTAGTTTTATTCCTTTGCATGTGGCTTTCCAATTCTGCCAGCACCATTTATTGAAAGGCTGTCTTTTTTCCATTGTATGTTTTTGACTTCTTTGTCAAAAATTATCTGTCCGTATTTATGTGGATTTATTTGACACAGTTTTATAATACATTTTGCCTTTCATTTTTTGGCTTAAAACTCTAACTTTTTGTGTGATAATGCTTTCATGATAGTTTCTGTAGAATTGCAGTTGTCTTTAACACAGCTGATAGAAAATTGTTTTTTTTATTATTATTAATTATTATTATATTTTAGTGCATAGTGGAGTATGTGACTGCAGAAAGGATTTTGTCTTAACCTGGTGTCATTCAATGGAATAATTTTTATACAGCTCAGCAACTGGCTCCATACATTTCACACCTTGTACCTTCCTCACTCTAACACACATTATGACCTGGTTGCTATAGGACAGGATATTCATACCTGGATATGACCTTTGCCTTTGTGTCTCCATGCTGTGATGTCAACACAACATTTCTGGAAAAACATTCCCACAAGAGTATAGTGAGCAATAAATTAACTATGTACAAAACATTGCTAAATCACAAAGGGATTGCCAAAAAAGATTTTCTACTATATCCAAACAGAATGTATTCCATTCTTCCTCTAGACAGATTCCAGAAATGTCCATGGCTACTCCAAAGCCACTTGATATAGTAGATACATTGAAGACACAACAATCTCAAGTGATTTTAGTTGAAATAACTGGTAAATTTTAGTAAAACAGATGATGAATACATGGCAAGGGCCTCTGCCAGTGTCTTAGAAGGAGCTCATACAAATCAAGTGGCATTATGCTTAAACTCTGATTTTATGCAGGTAAAATCTTTATAATAAAAATCAGATGCACTTTTAAAATCTGTGCCAATTTGACACTAACTTGTGTAAAAGATAATACTGGTTGTAAACACACACACAAAAAAGTACAGGTTTCCTTCTAGCACAACTAAGTATACCTTTCTTTCAATTTCAATTCAAGTTTTAGGGAATAAAATATATTATGTAATTGACAAGAAATATAAATGATATTTATTTTTTTGGTATAGAAAAACACATATATTCTGAGGTAGAATGATATCTTCTCAAGGATATGTATGATAGCTTTTATAAAGTCACATGCTTGTGGTAGGTTGCTTTGGTCTACTCCCTCCAAATGCTAGGGTTATGAATGTTTTTCCTCTTAAAAAAACAAAAACAAAAAAAAGCAATAGGTTATAGGTACAAAAAATTTTGATGTGTTAAAATGATTAAAGGACTTCTCATATGAGAGTTATGTTTTCCTACAAATAAAATAGAAATGGCTTAGTGAATCAGTTAAATTTAAGAAATAATTTTTTAAAAAATTTTACTATTAAACAAACCATCATGAAATCATTTTGATTAGGCATACCTCATCCAAGGCACATGCTTTCTATTAGTTGTAATTAAAGACATTAACTTCTGACCATTGAACATAGAAAAAGCAGTGACTCAATAATAATTTATGGTTTGCCCAAAATAATATAATTTTGGAAATAGGATTAAAGTTCAGGTGTTATAACAACTCTCTCATGAAGAAATGTCTTCTCCCAAAGCAAACTGAGCAGTATACTTATCAAATGATGCACTTTACATGCACTCCCTAATAAGAAATTATTGTTAATAGGATCATCAATTTATTAATGTATTTTTAACATTTCAATATTCAAATTTATAGACCAAATAAACATAATTATTTTGTGTGCTAGCATTAATTTCAAGTGTTCAATTAACTGTTATTTTGAAAAGCTAGGCATGGGTCATTTTGCATCTTATAAGAGCCAAGAAACATGGAAAAAGCCAAGAGGTATAGTTTACCACCCAATGTGAATAAGCCAAATACTGTATATGAAAGTGAGGATCAGTTTTCAATAGCCTAGATCCCAATTTTCTCCTAGTCAGTAAACCCACTGTCTTATCACAGATATATTGCATTAGAAAAAAAATTCTGCAAAATTATTAATTTCTTTTTATGCTCTGAATCAAAATTAATCCTAGAAAAATATACTTGATGCTGCCTAAAGAAAGTTTTCAATAGCTTTTGGTCATCTTAGGGGAAGATATTCCTTTTGGCTTTGCAGAATACTCTTCTCATTTTGAAACTAAAATGAACTCTGATTAATGTCACAGGATTACCTTGTATGCTTCTCCATCTATAAATTTCTGCAGTCCCATTTTTTAAGAACGATCTGTATCAGCATGGTAGAATGGAGAACCGATGGACTGGAGACACACATTATAATGAGGAAAACTACTGTGAATAGAACAGTAGTTCTATAATAATATGAATATTATTATTCATATTCATGCTAAACATTTACTATGCATATACCTTTAGCTGATTTACATTTTGACATTTTGGAAAATGAATGCCTTCCAAAAAAGTTTCCATGATACATTCTCCCTCCATTGGAAATGGTCATTTGACACCATTATTACAGCTTACCAGTGGAACATATTTTCTTTTTAAGATATTAATGGACACTAGAAAGACCCGCATAGAATATATAAAATATGCATAAAGCTAACTATGAAGTGGGTCATCAGGAACTAAGTGGATCTTAAGGATGTACTCAATGAGGCCCTGGATTAAGGACATTAATGGAAAGTAGCTGTTGCTATGTATGGGTTGGTGACCACAGCAAAAGGAAAGAGAAAAACAAATGAAGGAGAGTAAGTGAAGAATTCCTGGGAGTCCAAATGTAATTTGTTGCCCTAAGAGGCTTCTAAAGCACAAAAGAAGATTGAGAAAGTAGAGAAACAGGACACAGAATTAGGTGATTCCTTCTTGAGCTCTGCATTTTGCAGACACACCTAACAGATTATTTCACTGTACTTAATTACAAATGATTAGTCAATTTTTGTTCACAGTGTCTAGAATCACCAAAATCACATAATTGCAACCACCTTCCTTTAGAGAAATTATGTATTTTAATTTCATACTATATGAAATTCTATGATTGTAAACAATATAAAACAAAAATTCTCAGAATGAGCTATCACCTTAATTTTTACTCATTTTGTATGTTTATATGGCAAGTAAAATTTTTCTTCTTTTATTACAGAAATCAGAATATTTCTTCCAATATCATCACTTCACTAAAAGATTCTTTCTAGAACATTTTATTTTTACAGAATGTATAACATTGTAGATGCATTTCCTTATACATTAAACTTTTTGGAAGACTTTAGTTTTTCTGTGTTGAATTCAAGAATCCAGATTTATCTTTTTAAACATTTTACTCATAAGTAAACATGATAAGAAAAGTTTTAAATTATACAACTTGAATGAAACAAAAACAACTGTATGTAGGGAGTAAAGATGCATAATTTTATAATTATTTCACAATGATAATAAAATAAAAATTACTACATTTTACAAAGCTGTCCGAAGTGTTTTACATATACAATTTCAACTAATCCACCAAAATGCGTTGATGATGTGGATATTACTTCTATCTCCTTTATACACATAAGAAAACTGAGGCTTGGAGAAGTCATATCACACCATTAGTCTGTGTGTGTGTGTGTGTGTGTGTGAGTGTATGTGTGTGTGTGTGTGTGTGTGTGTGTAGCGGGGGGGTGGGTTTTGATTTGAACCCATACAGACCATTCACAGCTCTTTACATGCATTAATTCAATCAATCCTTTCTCAACCTTATTAATTATGTACAACTATGAGGTTGGACAATTAAGTTCACGAACTCATCCTAGAAAAAGTGCTACATGCTTTATTACTGAATATCACTATAGTCACCTTTGAAGTATTCCCCTTGGGAAATTACACACTAACGCCAGTGCCTAGTCCACCCTTCAAAGCAATTTTGGAACTCTTTTTCTGGAGTGGCCATCAGAGCTGTCATCATATTACCCTTGATGTCCTGAATGTCATCAAAATACCTTCCTTTCAATATTTCCTTTATTTTCAGGTAAAGAAAGAAGTCACTGGGGGCCAGATCAGGTGAGTAGGGAGGGTCTTCCCATACAGTTATTCATTTACTGGCTAAAAACTACCTCACAGACAATGCCATGTGAGTTGGTGCATTGTCATGATGCAAGAGCCATGAATTGTTTGTGAAAAGTTCAGGCTAACTTTTTCACGCAGCTTTTTCAGCACTTCCAAATAGTAAACTTGGTTAACTGTTTGTCCAGTTGGTACAAATTCATAATGAATAATCCCTCTGATATCAAAAAAAGGTTGGCAACATCATTGCAACAAGTTCATAAACTTAATTATCAGACCTCGTATTATACACTCATTTTATATATGAGGAAACCGAGGCCCTGAGAATTGTATAATTTGACTAAATCTACTTCTTACAGCAAGGGAAATGACAAAGACTTCTATCAATAAAAGAAAGCAAATCTGTCTGGCCTATATACCCCAGTCTATATTATCCAAAGCTGGTTGGCTGAGAGGTGAAGACAGATTGCCTAATTCTCAGACTAGTGCTTTCTCAACTCTTATTCAATACAGACACACACCAGCTTGGCTAAGCCCACTAGCAAGGATGCTGCTTACCTCATCTTCCTAATTTGCACAATAAAATCTTGAATCTCAAATGCGTGCTATGGCCCAACTGGTCCAGAGAGCTATCTTTACAAAAAAAATTCTGAACTCTTTTATGCAGTTACCAGGATTTGGTAAACATTTTCTTTTCATCCTAGAAAAACAAAGAGTGTATAGTTTATTATACAGTTAAGGTAATTATAAATATAATATGCTGTGTTTCTGGTAAATAAGTTTTATTCAACCTTTCGTCATTCAGAATTGGGAAAATCTGTATGTAGCCATAGACTAGAGGCCATAATCTGCCTTATCCTCTTTGCCCATTCTTCTCTCATGTCCCAAATTGCTCACACACTCTCTGACCTACCTTGGAATGGTCATTTCTGTATACTACTTCTTTTATTATCAATGGGATAAAAAACAGATGTTGTAATTTGCAATTGTTCAATGTTTAAACTTTAATTATAACTTCCATACAATGATTGATTAAATATCAATTTAATTTACATTATTTTCCTCCAATGAATTCAGCAAGAACTTCACCCAAAAACAGCCTCTTTGTGCATGACATGGTTTTCTATTAGTCTCACTTCCCTGTGCAGTCTAGGATTTGTCCTTGGCACAACTGTATTGGCTTTATCAGAAGCGATTGATAAGCTATTGGAGACTATAAGGCAGCTGCAATAAACACCCATGGCACAGTTAACTAGAATCTGTAGATTTAACCAGTATTTAGGGAATGCTATATTTTTTGCACAACTGAGAATTTTTAATAAAAAATAAATTACTGTCTATAAAATGTACCATAAAACATTCTCAACTAATTAAATGTAGCCAAATATAACATTAAAATATGTATGCATATGGATGAGGTATTCAGTTCATGAGTTTGAAACTAATAATTATGTCACATGAAACATTTAATCAAAAGCTGACTTTTACTTTAACTGCTAAGTACATCTCAGGACCCAGTATGGAGCAGCTGAGAGCAGACTGGCATGGTATGTTATATTTGGTAGGCTTAGGATTTACGAGGATTTCTATAACCAGACAATCATCAGAATGTAGCATAAATCCCTGTAGGGTACACAGGATTACAAAGTCTGCAAAACAAATTTATCATGTGTTCTAAGTAGGCAAGTCACATAATTTGGAAACCAAAGCATGGAAAATTTGTTTTTTGCAAAATAATCTTAGCCCATGACCAAGAGCAGTGGAGGTATAAACCACACATGTGCCGTGTGTGTCCTGGAGGGTACTGGGAAAGTGAGTGCTGTGTTGTGAGCCTCTCCTACGTTTTTCTATTAACCCTCTGTCTTCCCTTTCTCTTGATCAAATTAATCAATGAGGTTGGCTACACATAGGGGTCGAGAGGGAAAACTTCTAAGGAAAACAATTTTAATGGGAGCTATTTCCTCAGCAACAGGAATACAGAATTATTTTATAATACTATTTTGAACTAAAGTGAAATGTCCAAGATAAAAAAGTTCCCTGATTTGTTACATGGGGGCTTCCCAGTCATTTCCTTTTTTTTACCATTACCAATGTCTTATATTTGAATCTAAAGAAAATAGATATAAAAATATTTCTTTTGTTTGGCTGCTTATGAGACTGGATCTAGTTTTCTTCTTGGTGCCTAGGGTTTTCTTCACCAGTTCTCTTTTTCCCTTCTTTCCTCTTTATTTTTGAAATTTTCTTTTGCATTGTTACTTTAGTTCTAATTAATTCATCTGTGTGGAGTTTGGGGCGAGAGAGACAGAGAGAGAGAGAGAGAGAGAGAGAGAGAGAGAGAGAGAGAGAGAGAGAGAGAGAGAGAGACAGAGAGAGACAAAGAGAGAGACAGAGAGAGAGACAGAGAGACAGAGAGAGACAGAGAAAACTGTATTTTAACAAGGTCTTCAGGGGATTCTAGTTTAAGAATCACTGCCCTAGATTTCCAATCTAGCATTCTTTTTGCCCGATGGTGAAGTGGTGTCACTCAATTAGTTAAATGCAGTAATATGTTTGTGTATCTGTTTTTGATCGTAGATTTTGTTTTGTGCTGTGTATGCATATATGAGTAATACATGATCTCTGTCTTCAAGGATCTCACGTTTAATATTCTATTTTAAACCATTATGTATTATCACATTGACATCTCTAGACTCTTTAAATAATATAATTGCATGCTTTCATAAGAAATCCACCACTGGGAAGTAATTTGAAAACAAGCCTTTCATGATCTCAGTTATATTTCATGATTTTGAAGCAAATATGTCAACAGGGTATTTTGACATGCTTTTGTGGATTTCAGATACAAAAGTTGTTTTATGCATTTACCCTCTAACTGCTACTCATCTTATCTCTACATATTATGAGGTTTGAGAGGCTGAAATCACGAGTACCTCCCCAGTTCCCAGAGGCATCACAAGTGCTTTATTTCAAATCCTTGTTCAGAAAAGTGGGTCACAGAAATGTTCTTCAGCTTTAAAATTTCAGAGAAAATGTTAATAGAAAACTGTATAACTTCTATTGAATGAAATTGATTTTGAAATGTAAACAGCTATTTCAATGATGTGTCTGACAAAGTGCTGTCAAAATACCATCTCGAAGTTTATATTGCATTTTCCAATCGTATTGTTCGTAATAAGCCTGGACAAAATCCAGGGAAGGTATTGGCTATTATTAATTTGTCAACATGAGATTCATTGTGTTAACAATTTTTTTTAAGTTACTAAATAAATAAATAGAGTATTAATACAAAGGTCCAAAGTTTAGGGCTTATCCCTTTTCAAATGTAAAACCTCAGAGTTTTGAATGGGTTCTTCTTGAATTAGAATTAGAACATGATGTTCACACTAAATTCTCCCTTTTTATTTATTTCATTCAGTGGACTTTATTTTCAGTCATTGCACTGTGTGCTGTCCTCTGACATTATGCAAAGCAAGCTATTTCTTTATTTTTCCACTTCCAACAATTGCTGAATACCACTATGGACTTTGCTTCTCTTGTGAAATTCCAGGGAAATCTCTACCTCACCTCAGACATGACGTGTGTCATAAACAGGCTCAGGCCCTCTTCTGAGAGCCTGTGGAGCATGGCCCATCTGGCAATGCTGACCTGCGGCCTGATTCCTGGCAAAGCAATCATTCGAGTGAGCCAAGAATAAGAGTATTGGAACGAACTGCCCGTATCTCAGACTAAAACAAAGTGATGAGTATATGAAATGTCCCAGTGGATAGAGAACCATTACTAAATTATTCTGCCTGCCTTTGCAGACACATAGAATGCCCTTTTCTTACTTTGTTCTCCTTGGGATCTGCCGCCCCTACATAGGACACCAGCAGCCATGACACCTCCAGCTCATTTGAGAAAACACGTTTGAACCACAGGCTTTTCACTAAAGTGTGATTTATCTCATAAGCATTCTTTGATATTTCAATGATTCCAAGTTTAATCCTTATTTCTATTCACTAAGTAATTCATTTTATAATCTGTTTCACCGAGTATAAAAAGAAGGATCACTGTACAGTATACACTGTGGTTGAGGCATGTACGGAAGGAAGCTGAACTATTACTAGTAATAATAGAAGTAATAATAGTAAGAACAACAATTAACACATAATACTTTCCCTGTGGAGGCATTATACTTTGTATTTTATCTGGGCTATACTATTTGTTACCACAACATTATAAATAGGTATTATTATTAGCCTTGGTTTAATAATTGAAGACATTGAGGCTTGGACTGGGTACAGAACTTGAACAAACAGACAGAGCTAGAAAATAAATGTATGAGAGGTAAAAGAAACACATCACAGTAAAAGTCTATACACATTATCTGAACTAGTAACCCTCAGAGAATAATGTTGTACTCATATTTGTTATGTTCAAATCATCATCAGGCTAAATACCTCCTCCAATACTACATACATAGGATTCTGATTTACACCTAGGTCTTACTCCAAACACCATGATCCTTCAAGTAAGCTCACATGCAATTAGGTTTCTTTCTCAGAAGGAGGAAGGAGTAGGAGAAGAAGGAGGGGCAGGAAGAGAAAAGGAAACTATTTAGGCAAGAAAGAATAAAAGATTTTCAGATGTTCTTTATACCATGCATCACAGTAATCACAATATAGATGCCTAAATACAAACTGAAATTTTTAAAATAATCGTGATTCAGAAGGGACAGATTAGCCTGAAAATTTTGACTTAATGCATTCAGATCTCCCAAGAAGTAATGGGTCAAGAGAATGTAACTCATTATATTAAAAAAAAAAATCCATAACAGTTTTTCTGTTTCTAAAGCTTGGGAGATTCACAAACATTTGGATCCATAACGCAGTATCTTAGTAATTTTTTCATTGCATATCCTAGGCCAAAGGAAATACTTAACAATTCCATTTCTTTAGTAGCTAATACCAAACAGCTTAGTAATTATATATGTCCTAACAACTTAGTAGGCTTTTGGAAAAGATACATATAAATTGAAAGAACAAAATAATATTTTTAATTTATTCTTAAATTACCATAATTACTTTCAAATTGGATGTGTGCACCTGTTTCATTCTGCAAGCCCTTAAATGGGATCAAGCACTCACATACCCATTTCCTGTTTCACACTGATTTTCACAGGTACTGTTTTATCATGCTACTGCAGGAAGCACAGCTTGGCAATTTATGATGTAATAAGAAGGAATGTAGCCCAATGTTATGCTGATATTGTTAATAGGTCAGTTCACTAGGTGTCTGAAGACATTGAGCATTGCTGTGTTTTTCCTTGAAATTTCAAAATAGTAATCTAATCCTTCATGAGTTGGCTGCATCTCTTGAGAGAGTGCTCGGTACACAGTTTGGGAAGTGTGGTGGTCATCTGTTGATTTCATTGTCATATAGATATATCACAAATAACATTAGTTTTTTAAAGCTGTTGTTTCACTGCTCATACTAGTTTTAGCTTACTAACCTTTCTTCATCCTTTCAATATTTTTCCCCTTAGGGTTTCTGTTAAAGCCTTACCCCAAATATATTAGTTTGCAAAGTTAAGAACTACATCACAAAGTTTCCCCTTTCCTTTTTGTGTCAACCTTCCATCTGTGAGATCAATAACAGAACTTGATCATTGTTTTGCTCCCAGGTTGGTTAATGGCCCATAGTATTAATAAAAACTGGTGACGATAACTCACTCTGGAGTGACATTTAATGTAACTGTGATCTTCCAAAGTATCATCATCTGGATTGAGTCCTGTCATAAAGAAAAGGACAGAATATAAGTGTAAAATTATAAATTCTTGCCAGATAAAGATACGGTTTATATGAAATCCTCAATTATGTATTATTTTGACAATTACTCTGCTTATTTTGTTTTGACTGTGTATTATTATTTTGTCATTATATGGTGGGTTGAAATATTTGACATAAGCCATGCTACAGTGCAAAAATATTTAGATTGGGTGTCAGGTCTCTTGTTTGTAGACCAACTCTTTATTAATTGACTGTATGCTCCCATACTAATAATATTTTATTAAGCTTCAACTCACCCATCAAAATAATTAAATTGCATGCACTCTCAGTCCCCATTATATATTAAAATTCTAGATAGCTATGGTTTTAAGTTAATAAATGACTGTGACTTGGATTGACATAACCCAGTTTTTTGTAACTTTGATCAATCCTTCACCATTTATATCTGACAGATTTATGGATTAAAGAAATTAAATCCTTCCTAGACAGTTATTAAAATATAATTGACATTGCCATTAACCCTCACCCCAAAATAGTGAGAACAGAATTAATATGACTAGTGTAAACTGAGATAACTAGAAGCCACATTATAATAGAACTAGACCTGAGTCTGTGTAGGTGGGTCCTATTACTTTTCTAGTCATTCTTAGTTAATAATAGAATTTCCATTACCTTATGCCATAAATATAGTTGTACTTTGTAATTTTAAATGTCCAGTTCAATTTATTTATTGATATTTTAATCTTCGATTAAAGATAAGACTTCTTACCTCCCAAATTAGGATCAGAAACAATAGGAACTTAGAGAGGATAGGGGGATTCCTTCCCTTTTCTCGGCTTATTCCTCACCAATTAGATATTAGAATTTGAGACTCCACCAAGTTCAAAAGGGCTTATGGGGGTGAGGTGATGAGATGTTGGTTTGTTTTTGACTTTGCAATTTAAATTATTTTCCAGTTATTGATAACTATTTTACCTTCAATCTCTGCAGTCTCTAAATGTATTAGTTAGTCATAGTTTTGTTGATATAGTTTTATTTTTGTAGTGTGTACTGGAAGAAGTCTACTATGGGCCTGAACATCCTACATGTTCTTGCTGAATATGCCAGACTGCAAAGGCTTGTCCTGAGGCAGAGAAGTGTCTGCAGCTAGTCATAGAAGACCATGAGGTGATTACATGTATTGTATCCCCTTGCTCCAAAAGGGAAGGCAGCTGATTTGTTTATCATTTGCTACAATGTTTGATGCTTGCAAAAAAACAAAAAAAGTACTGCCTTTGGCCCTAGTTTCCTCTCCTGGAAAGCAGCCCCCTGTATGCGCAAGTATCATGGAAGGCTAGCGCAAGTATGCTGAGCTTTGCTGCTTTTTCTGAGAGTCTTACATCTCTGATTCAAGAATCTCCTGTCTTTTGTCAGTTTCCACAAAACTGCAGTGAGTTAATATATCTTGCCAGTAGGGAAAATTCTACAGTCCTTCACAGTTCTTGATAGTGTTTGACAATGAGAATGGGCTGCTGACAGAGATAAGGGCTGCTTTCTGAAAAGGAGGAAGACCTGGGTCCTGTTGACCAATTGGTGGAATTTAAGGGGAGTTCTTGGGCATTTGCAGCAAGTATATTAACAAAATTTCATAGTCAAATGAATAATAAATGTTTCTCCACATTATTGTCTGTCAATGATAAGTAATTAGGCAGTTCTTAACAGTGCATTTCTTAAATATTTAATTTGCTGTGATAAAAACCTTCCAAGAATGTTAATAAGAAAAAAAGTCGTAGCTAATTTTACTTATGCATTACTCAAAAACAGATAACTATTTTCTAGATTTCCTCTTATTAATTTAGTATTTTATATTCATATTCATTATTTGAATTGTTATCCTAAGAAAGCCAGCATCTGATTACTTTTTCTTATATTAATGATTAATTAATAAGTGCTAGTTTTAAGATTAAACACCAAAGATAGTAAGAACTTACTTACCAATTTGTAATTTCTATCAATCATGTAAATCAATTTGAACTTATGTATTTTTCACCATATTGTCTGAACCCTTTTCCTCAACTACACTTCACCCCATGTTAGTAAGAGGATTACTGTAACATGTAATAACAGATAATTCTGCTCTTCACAAAGTGCCTATTTCAAAAGCATCATAAATATTTTCATTAAACGTTACAAGAAAGAACATATGTTACCATGGATTAAGAAAATGACTTGAATAAAGATCTGAGTAGGACTTGGAATTTCCCAAGTAGAGAGGTAATTCTTAATGAATACTTTCTGTGTATCTGGCATTGTTCTTACTGTTTCACATTCACTGATTTAATACTCACAATGATTCTACAGTTAGGCTGCACTGATTACGCATTTTAAAAAGAAGAGAAGTACAAAATAGAGTTCCAATAAGTTGCTTTGTGTCCAAAGTTCATCAGTGCAGACCCTGAATGCCAACTCCAGCAGCCTGGTTCCAAAGCCAGGTCAGGTAACTTGACTTTTCTATGCCTGAGTTGCTTCGTATGTGAAAATATGTACCAGTTAACATCGAAGATCATTTTCAGGAATAAGAGATTTTACGTTATTAGAGGATAAATCACCTTTACAAAATGCATTTCCAAATGAATCAAAGATTAAATTTCTCTTAAAAATGGGGATATTCAAGGTTCTCCATTACCTTGAGGAAAAGCTGCTCAATATGAGAGTATTATTTTAAATCTGTAATGTCAGTTTTGAAAGTTACTTGGAGTCCTTTTTTTTTTAAGCAATGGAAATGAATAAAAATACGTAATTCATCATGGCTATTTTATTTTCTGGCTTTCGTTTGGTCAAAGTAAATGCCTATATCTAGGATATTATCAGGAAAAGTTCTATTTTGTCTCATATTGTTCCCAAAATACTTTTCTGGGTTAAGTTGAAAACTCATAACTCTCAGTGATGTGCCCAGTACGATAACTGTTCTCTTTACTAGGGAGACTTACTGAGAACATTGATGTCAGACCAGATACAAAAAATAGAGATGAAGGAGCCACAAAATCAAAGAAGACAATTTAATTAATTATTCAAAAACATTGTGTCATATCATTTCATTATTGCTGGGTTAATTCAAAGATATTAATAATGTTTATTTAAATACTGTCAGCTTAAGAGCTTTGGTTCTTAAATTGCTCCATTTTTAATCATTTAATGATATTTAATGAAAACCCACATTTCTGTTTGAGATATTCTGCTTGAAGATTGGCCTCTGCCTTCACGGAATCTACAATCTTCCCAGGTATACAGACCAGCAATTACAGGCTAATGTGACCAATGAAATAATAGGGTAAGCAGAGGGTACTAAGCAAGTACTGAGTGTGGAGCGTCAAAGGAGCCCAAGAATTCTGCCTTGCCTTAATACAAGTACAAGAATTGTATATTATCCATAGCTTTCTAGAAAAGAGCTTGTACATTACAAAAACTATACTTACAGTGTTGTACTCAAATCAAAATTTTCTGGATGACACAGGTTTGCAAACACACATTTTACATCAGATATGAGAGGAGATTAAATTAAATTAGAAATGTACTTAACATTCTGATAAAAGCTTCATTTTCCTAAAATTTCAAAATTGCTTATAGACTTTTTATTCTTACCATTTTAGAGTGAACAGAGTCTGGGTGGTCATATGTTGTAAATATGATCCCCTAAGATACACTGAAAAATCATTTAAATGTTAATTACTTGGGAAGTGCTACGCACAAAAAATTAACGTTCTCCAAGTGACACACCTTCATATACATTTCCCTAAAGATGTCATCTTTGCTAAAATCTTGCCAGAGAAAAGACTATTTCAAGTTCCAATATCTCTCTGCTTTTAAAAAATTCAAATACACCTCCCTCCAAATTCCTTTAAATGTATATTAATACAACCTATTTATTGTTATTATATTTTGTGGCAAAAGCAAAGGGTTACATCTCAGACCTTAAACCAAGATATAAACCACAGAGTATAGTTTGGCCCATAGTTAAATACTATAGCATTTAACCCTTAACCTTTCCTTTCTTTAGGACATGTTTCCTTTTTTATAAGAATATGAAACTCTATACATTAGCTGCTTCTGCCTTCTCGCCATAGTTAACTTAATTCATAGTGGTCTTGTCAAAATACTTCTATTGTATCTTTTAGAGCAATTCCAGCTGTTTCTTTTTGTAACAGAATTTTTATTTTACTGAACGAGCATGCATATTAGACAAAGAAAGGAGTCAGACAGAGTTGATTTTTTCTAATATAGATAAAAATGTTGTAGTGTGAAAAAATATTATTTTAATTCTATCTTTAAAAGGTAAGTACTCATAGTCCAGTTTTTCTTAGCATAATTAAAAGACATTGCTTAATATAGTTAAGACTGAATGACTTTGGTAGGTCATGAACTTGATATTTCATTACTGTTATAAAGATGACTGCTGACAGCTATACCAAAGAATTTACATTGTCCCATGTTTCCTATATTTTGCAAATACGCATCCCAAACTTGTAGCATAGGTGATCCAAAGATCCACAGGACTTTCAAAAATAGTATGAGAATTTATCACAAAGTATTTGGGAGTGGTGAGTGCATATTTCAGGAATATTGCTTTCATTTAGCATATTACTACCCAGTTATAACAAGAAATTGGCTCTGTAAGTACCAAAGGCTAGTAAGTGTGTAGTTTCCATTCTAAGTTTGCTCCAATGTAGCTTTATTTTTTTTTGGGGGGGGGCTATTAATTACTCTTTTTAAAATTATAGCATTACTATAACAGTTTTAAACAAAAATATAGTGCCTATATATTTCAGCAATTTGACTCTCCAACTTCAAAAGTTCAGAAAAAGCAAAGCACTAAAGTTGTCAATTATCTTTTTTTATTTCTCTTCCTAAGTTTTATCTTTTCCATCACAGGTCTTCCTTACCTCTTATCTAAACTGTGATAATACTCTCTTACCTGTTCTACTAGCCCTCAATCTGTCTAAGCCCTACTTCCTTCCTTTCATTTATACACATCATTGACAAATTATCCTTCTGAAATATAGTTCTGATTACGGTGTTTGGAATCAATGTTTTATAATGATAATTTACATTGAATAATATGCCCACATTTTAATTGTCCAGTAGATGTTGACAACTGTGTAGACCTTTAAACTATGATTAACAATAACATGTTAAAAATAACATTTTATTTATAATATTTAATAAGTTTGTTAAAAATTATATCTCTCTAGGAAGTTTTCATGGACTTATTTATTCAATTCTATTCCAAATCCTGACCGCAGGCAACCACTAACCTGATTTGTATCACAATAACTTACTTTTACTTCTCCTAGGACCTCATATAAAAGGAATTATACAGTATCTATGTCTGGCTTATTTTGCTCATCATAATATTATAAGAGTCATGCTTATCGTAGTATATGTCTGAAGATAGTTCTTGTGAGCTGTTGAATAACATTCCATTGTATGCCTGTACCACTTTGTTTCCCACTCACATGTTTATGTATATTTGAGTTGCTTCAATCAGTGGCTAATAAAAACAAAGCAGTTATAAACATTTGTGTATGTCATTGATAGACATGTTTTCAGTTTCTTGGGAAAATACCAAGATATGTTAAACTTTTATAAGAAATGTAAAAATAGTCTCAAAGTCACTCTCTTATTATATATCAGAGTTCTATAAGCTCATATCCTCGCCAATACTTGGTATTATAAACATTGTTTAATTTTGCCATTCTAGGGAATGTAAAATGGTATCTCATTGTAGTTTTCATTTTAGCTCTTGTGTTATGTTGAACATCACTTCACTGATATATTTTATTTTGGGAGGTATCTGTTTGAGACTTAGTCCACTGAAAAAAAATTGTTTGCTTTTTAGCATTAATTTGTAAAAGGTCCACATATATCCTAGATAGAAACTCTTTACTACAAAAGTAGAAAATTTAATTTATTATCAAGTCCATTCATCAATTAATTCATATGTGGTTAATATTTTTCATGTTCTCTCTGAGAAGAGAGAGAACCTTTGCCTACCCCAAGTTTGTGAAGATTTTCATTTATATTTTCTTCTTGAAGTTTTATAATTTTAATTTTTATGTTTATAGATAATATCCATTTTGAATTTTTAGAAACAATATACAGGGATTAATATTCAGATTTTATATACAGATATCCAAGATAATTTGTGGAAAAGTCATTAAATTACTTTAGCACCTTTGTTGAAAATCAGCTGCCTATGTCTGTATAAATCTACTCATAGACTCTCTATTACGCTTCATTTATCTGTGTGTCTATCCTTACACACTTTCTTCAATACAGTAGCTCTATAATAGGTCTTGAAGGATGATAGTATAAGTTATCCAATTTCAGTTTCTTCTTCAATACTGTTTTGATTTTTTGGATTCTTTGTTTTTTAACATAAAGTTTAGATTAACTTGTCAATGTCTACAAAAAAAGTTTGCTTGGGATTTTAATTGGGGATATACTGAATATACTGTTGAATTTGAGGAAATTTGATATGTTAACAATATCAATGTTTCCATTTCATGAATCTTGTATGCCCTAGTTTTTTTTTAAAGATTCTAAATTCCTCTTGGAAATATTTTGTTTTTACAGTACAGGTTTTGTAGGCCTTTTAAAAATATATTTTTCAATATTGTATTTTAATTCCATTATACTTTTTATTATTATTTTAGAATTGTTCTTTTCCAGACTACATAAATATAGTTATGTTTTGTAAAGTTAATTACATTGATTGGTTGCTTTGGATCTAAAATTTGCATTCTTAAATTATTAGAGTTTACATAAAGTAAATATATGACTTCCCACTTCACATTTCCCAGTCAAATGCCATAAAGTTATGTAATTCTATTTACTTAGGTCCCATCCTTTTCACTATTGTCATAACTTTTATTTTTAGCTAAGTCCTAACACTGGTTTATAATGTTACTATTTTTATTTAAACAGTAGTTTGTCTTTTAGAGTAATTTTGCTAAGAATTAAAAATCGTTTTTATATGTATCCAATTATTTACCATTTCTAACTACCATTTCTATCTACCATTTCATTACCTCTACATTTCTATCTACCATTTCATTACCTTTGTTCTTTCCTTCAGATTTAATTCCATACAGTACTACTTTCTTTTATCCGGAAGAACAATTTTTGGCTTTTCTTGTATTGCAGTCTGCTAGTAACACAGTCTCTTAGCTTTCATTTATCTGAAAGTATGTATTTCACATTCTTTTTAGAAGCACACTTTATTAAATTTATATTTCAGATTTAACTGTTATATTAATTTTTCAGCACTATAAAGAAAAATGTTTTAAAAGTCTTAGTGTAGAAATTTCGGTTAGTTTAATGGCTCACCAATATCAAATATTTAGGTTTCATATGCATTTCATCTCTACAATCTTTAGCATATTGGTTTATAGTTGTATGAGTCCAAGATGGCTGTTATAATCACAAAAATTATGTCTTCAAGGCATAAGTAGGTAGGAAAGGTTCTCTAGCTGCATTTTTATATTTTCATCTGAAATTAAAACAAAAAAAGAAAACAACAACAACAAAATCCTTTTTCAGAAGATTTTGTGCCAAACTCTCACTTAAATTTAAAGATTAGAACAGAACTTTGTAGTCATCACCACCTGTAAAGTGAGGCTGGAAAAGTGAGTGTTTGTCTTTCCAAACTCTGTATGTGATACAATGAAGGGGTTAATTTTTCAGTATGGATTTGGGGTTACCCACCAGTAGGATTTGCCTCTTTAGGAAAATAAACTAAGAAATAATATCATACACAATTGGAATCACAGAAGAAAAGATATGCAATACAACACAAAAAGGAAGAAGTAAAGAGGAAAAAGAAATGTTTGAAGAATGAAAATCCAAGAATTTTCCAAAAACAAGAAAAGATTTTGCCATCAGCTATGTACCCAAGATGTACAAAGATCCCAAGCAGGACAAATAGCAATGAACAAACAAATAAATAGTTGAAAAATGCTGCTAGGTGTTTTCATATTCAAGTTTATGAAAACTTGAAGTCAGCGAGTGAATAAAAGATACATTACACAGAGAGAAACAGAAATAAGAATTAGAGAAGACTTTTCACCAGGAACTATGCAAATTGGAAGACAATGTGAATACATTTGTATGGTACTGCGGAAAAAGCAAATTATAAGGGAAGACAACTAATGAGTGGTTGCCAAGGATTGAGGGCTGGTGATGTGTTTGAATCCAAAATGGTATAGAGATAATTTTGAGTTGATGGAAAATTTCCAGATATTAATTGTAGTAATAGTTACACAATGGCATGTGTATATCAAAACTCATATAATTTTACCCTAAAAAGGTTGGATTTTACTGTATGTGAATTATATCTCACTAAACTTGACTGAATAAAGTAGAAGAAAACAGTGTAATTTCCCAGTAAACGTGGCAAACCGACCATAGACATTCATCACGACTTCCTCCTAAAACGAAAATATAATGACAGTAAACCAATATTCCATTTTATGTATAAACTCAATACGTGGACAAAAGGAAATGGAAGAGAAACATTAGAGAATATGATAGCAAAAGAAATTTCTGGAAAGCCGCAAAAGTATACCTCAAGGACCAGTTAAGGAGACTTGTGAAAGTTCAACTCCTGGCTCAGCAAAAGCCTGATGGCCTGCAGTAACAGTTCTCAAAATGTACTGAGATAAGACAAGGGTTTAGCAACAGGGGACTTGACTAACAGTGGCAGTCAAGTAACAGGAACTTCATACATCCTTCATAGTACTTTCATCAAGTGTATCGGCATGAGTGGAAGACAGTTCACAATCGAGAAATAACTATAGTGACAGAGGGCAGGATAGAAGTTGAATGAGAGTGATATTGACTATTAAGAGTACAAAAGAGATACTCCTGTGATTCTGGAAGGAGTATCCAAATCAGATATCCTGATTTGGAGGATGGTTACACAAATGTAAGCGTAGGTAAAAATACATTAAAGAGCACATAATATATTAATGTACTTTACTACATGTAAATTATTGATTAACATTCAAAGATATCAGATATTGTGTTTTTGCTTGTCTTTCAATTCTCATAGGTGGCATAGTGCCTCATATATTGTAGATATTCAATACATATCCATTGAATGTAAGCAAAGGGTAAAGTACAGTGCTAGAAAAATTATTTCACTAAATGAAGTCTTCCAACTTCACACTTTAAAAACTATATTAATTCTTTAGCATGAAAATCCATTAAACTATATTTGAATTCTGAAGTCTATATTTTGTTTTGTTTTTCCATTTTCCTAAGTTAGCACATACCCAAGATAATGGAAAAGTTGTTATGAAAATAATGCAATCTCATATTTTAATGTTTTTAATGTAAGATGAAGTTATCAATAGATGGAATAACCTGAAATTCAAGATACTTAAAAATATCCTATTACAATTCATAACTAAGATTGATACTAGAGAAATATCATTAAAATATTTTCAACTTTTCTTACCTATGATATTCATATTTAATTTTCTGTAGTTGTATTATACAAACAATTTGAAAATGTTATTGTAACACTTCTGACAATAAATTTTTGTTTTAGGTTAATGATATTCACTAAGTATGTTGCTAAATGCAGAAATCTTGTGATTTCTTTCAATATGTGCCTTAAACATATAGACACCCAGCATTTTCTGAATGATTTACTGCATGTTTGCCATATTTGGTAGATAATGTGGATCATACACCTGAAATATACATTCACTTGTTTTAAGTAGACATAAAACACTGTTGTCAAACACCTGCTTTCAACCAAGATCTCCTAGATATAAAATGTGCAATCCCCTCAACTGTATGAAACCAATGATTTACATATTTTAAACTACATCTGTATATAATGAAATACATATTCAAAATAATTCATTTATATTTTGAAAAGAATCTATTGAATTATTGTATCAATTGAATTTATAAGGATACCAGTGCACTGAGATTTTATTTGGATTGTAAATTTTCATTTTTCTAAAACCAATGAAAAGTTTAGTTATTAAAAGAATATGAAAAGGATAAAGGAAGAATGTTGCTTTTATATGTGACTTATTTTGTAGAGTAATAGCCTAGATGTGAAGGCAACCTGGGTGTCACTGAATGGATGAATAGATAAAGAGGTCATATAAAGGGATATTACTCAGACATAAGAAAAGAATGAAATTTTTCCATCTGTAACAACATGGATGAACATAGAGGGTATTGTGTTGAGTGTAGTAAATCAGACAGACAAAGACAAATGTCGTATGATTTCACTTACACATGGAATCCAAAGACAATATAAACAAACAAACAAACAAACTCATAGATACAGAAAATATTCTGATGGTTGCCAGATGGGAGGGGGACCAGGGGTGAGTGAAAAAGTGAAGGGATTAAGAAATACAAATTGGTAGTTACCCAATAGTCTTTGGGATGCAAAGTACAGCGTAAGGAATATAGTCTGTACTATGGTAATAACTGTGTATAGTGCCAGGTTGGTACTAGACTAGTTGGGGAATCACTTCTTAAATTATATAAATGTCTAATCCCTATGCTGTACACTTGAAATTAATATAAAATAATATTAAACATCAACTGTAATTGAAAATTTAAAGAAAGGAGGGGAAGTTATAGGGGAATAAAAGTTCAAATTTCCAGGTATAAAACAAATAAGTCTTGGGGATTTAATATACAGCATAGGAAATATAGTCAATAATATTGAGATAGCATAGTATGGTGTCAGATGGTTGCTGGACTTATTATGGTGATCACTTGTTTAGGTCTATAAATGTCGAATAACTATAGTATACACCTGACACTAATATAATATTATATGTTAGCTATATTTTAATAGACATCTTTAAAAAGTTAAACAAAAACATGATAAAAAACATTGACTCTTCCCCTTCAAGTTAATAAAAAATGAAAAATACACATGCACATACACAATGGGGGTGTGGGGAGGAAGAAAAGGAAGGAGATACCAGATTATGTGAAAATTTCTGGAAATCAGCACAATAATGTAGTAACAATAATTGACTCTGGGGAGAGAAATTGTATATCTATGACATGGGATGGAAGGAAAACTTAATTCTTGTAACACATCCTTTTGTACATTTTGAATCTGGTAACATTCTTAACAACCTTTTCTAGAAATAAAATTTTGAATGTTTAAATGTTTGAATGTTTGGACAGTATTTCAAAGTATTCAATCAAAAGGCTACTCAGGGACTGTCTGTCCTCCAGGTTCAGCATTGTGACACCAGTACAAGAAAATAATATATTGACTAAGGAGAAATATGTCGCTGTCTGGATAGATGCATTGAACTGTTGTTGCCATTGTGATAGAAGTAATTTAACTAATGTACATTACTTTGGATACTAACCATTGTAGAATTGATTAATCTTTTGTGTCATCCTTGCACAGGGGCCATGCTATTTTCTGTATCGTTCCAATTTTAGTACATGTGCTGCCGAAGCGAGCATGAACTGATTAATCTTTCATGATTCAGTATCTTAACATCAATATGTAATGGGCATTTAAATCATTTGTGTTGTTTTTTGCTAAATAATTAATATAGGAAAGTCTATATTGCTTTCCAATGCAAGGACAAAAAAAGATGTAAAAATATAAGAAATGAAAATATAATTTTAGTTCCTTGACAGGTTTGAGCCATGTAAAACCTTGTGCCTTTTTCTTTTAATGTACCACAGGTAATCATTCTACTGAAAATTATAGTCCAAACTACAATCAGTGTCTGAACTTGGTTTTGTTTTCCATCATCAAACTAAAGATGATTCCTAAGTTAATATCTTTCAAGCACATCGTGACAATTAAATTTGGTATAACTTACCATTTTTATATAAAGCACTTAAGTTTTCTAAGATTATAGGAGCTTCCAATTTGTTTTATTAGAATCAGGATGTGATTTCATGCAGACAGTGCAATCTGTGGTCAAATGACAAAAAACAAGCAGAGTGTTTTATTAGTTTTTGTCCACATGAAGCCAAATAGTCATTTTTAAAACCTTGTTAAAAATACTTAATTCATTTGTATTTATATGAAATTAATTATGAAATGTAAACATTGTTTCTTTTTAAATTTATACTTTATTAATAACCAACCTCAAGTCAGAATTAGGGGAAAAAAAAGAAAAACTACTATAAAATTACTTCTGTCATCATTAAGTGTTTATTTGTTACTCTTGTAGATACCTTCTTTTATTGCATCTCAATAACATCTAACTCCATTAAGAAATGAAAAAAAATGCTTCTTTAAGTAAGTTAATACATTTTATTTCTCTTTCAAAATATAGTTAAATTTAACATGAATAGAAAATACCCAAGAATGATGTAGAGCAGCTTCTTTGATTGCTTCCTTATGTGAATTCTACAATATACTTAATCACATAAATAACCGTAAGATGAATGTTGAGGAGATCCATGGGAAAAAAGTCAGTATTAGCTAGAATGAGGGTAGCAGTATATTACTGTTTTGTGCCTACAAAGGAGAAACTGAAGTGTCTATAGACCCATACCCAGAAGACAGTCAAAAACCAAATTGGACCTTCCACCCCAATCTCCCCAAACCACTCACTCAAATTCTCTGAAATCTTCTTTCCTGATATTTTGGAAGTGCATTGATTTATATGTCTCATTCACTACAAAGCTGACCAAGTGAGGAATTCCCTTAAAATCGTCAGGTCTTGCATTCAGATTATCTTGGCAGAGTTACATAGGTAAGAAGAAAAATGAGTCAATAATTCTCATGTGTTGCTGGCTTGGGGAGAGAAGTTCATCAGCATATCGTTGTTTATATGACAAATCTTTCCCATCCGCTTTTTTATGGAAAAAAAAAACATGAAAAAAATTCTAGCTTCAGTTATGTTTAAAAATAGAGAATGGGATTTCCTTTTCAAAACAATCCCTAATGATATTTTATTCTCCAGTTTTAGTAGGTGCTTTGATATCTGTGATGCTGTTAGTTTAAATTGTATTAGTTGTGTTATTCAATGCTATGGCTCCAATTCATCTTGTTTCTTTAGTACTTCTTATCTTACCTTAATCATTTTGTAAATATCATGTTTGCTCATTTTGAATGGTATAGGTATCATTAGGTATATTAGTATAATTGCTATATTTTCATAATAGTTTAATTCATTCATGTAACATTGAGTGGAAATGGTAATTCATTCATTGGGTTAATATCTGAGATGTAATGATGATTTGGACATGATTTTTGGACATGATTAAGGAGCTTAGTTTAATGGGAGAAAAAATAGTATAAATAAATAAAAATAATTTCCTGTAATATCTTTCCTTCTTTTGTGTGAAATCATATGGCTTTTGTAATTTTTAAATACTAAAAACATCACCCAGGAATACATTATTGGTAATAATTGATGTACCCAAAGTATACTTTATCTTTTTCATAAAACCTTAGCTTATAATAAATCCAAATTATTTAAATGTATTCAATTGTGCCATGGTGACACAAGAGAAAGAAGATGGAATTTGCCTGGAAGAAAACAGAGATGTTGTCACACAAATGTCAGATCTGTGTTTCTGAAGGTTCTTTTTTTTTTTCTTTTTCAATATCTTCTTCTTCACTATATTTCTTATTAAGTTAAATTTAATTATTTTACACTTCATCATCTAGAATATGAAATACTGGTATTTTGGCTTGTTCACCAATTTGTTTGGCTCTAACTAATTTAAATTTTACTCTTATGGACGTGTTTCATTGGATGACAATAAAATGTGTCTATATATAGCAAAAATTTACATAAAACGAAATGGATTGTTTATATTTGGCACAAATACTTCAAAATATCTGACCTGCTGTGATATAAGCTAAAATGTCACTTCAGATAATTAAAAAGACTAAATTGACAATTTTGGATTTTTTTTCATGAAACTTTCATTCACATTTGCCTTATTTTCCTTATGCGTTTTAATTTTAATTCACAAAATTACTTTTGCATATAATTTCTAACTATCCTTTTTCTTGATATTTAAAACATAGTACCTTTTTTATTTTAATCAAAGAACTGAAAATCTAGATGAAAAATAAATGCCTCCATGTAATTCAGAGAAAACCCAGATAACTCATTTTGTGACCGGTAATTGAACCCCAGCAGTGATTACAAGTTGGTGAGCAAAGTATGCTGTACATGAGTTAAATAAATGAGTGTCCACTTGACATGCATAAGTCTCTGGCTGTGTTATTTATGCACAATGTGATAACGTGAAACAGATTTTTAGAATGAAAATGGCATTCAATTACAGCACTGTTTTTAGTTGAAAGTTTATCCCTAAATCTAATGAATTCAGGTAATTTGGGCTTAGATGAAACCTAATCAATGTTAAATAAAAATGACTATTAATTATAAAATATGGCTTCATTGGTCTGCCATTTTCATTTTTTTAAATATCTTTCTGATATGTGAAATTGTATGACTTAAGCTTCATAATTTCAAATACTGAAAACATCACTCATAAATATGTTGTTAATAATAACAGGTGTACACAATCTACAATTTAACATTGCATAACAATTTAGCACTGTTATAATTCCAAAGTACTTAAATGTATTACATTTTAAATGGGTTTCTAAAAGCAGAAGCCTCAATTAAGGACACAAAGAAAAGTTCAAATAATTATTCCATATTGAATAACATCTGGAATTTAATGGAAAGGGAAACTTGTCACCACAAAAGATAGAAGTTATTTCAAAATTTGTAGAATAGTATAGTTATCTTATTTTCTACATGATTTATAGAGTAGGAAACTGAACCATGTATATGAGATGTCTTCTATTTATGTTAGAAACCCACCTCATGTTGTGACATATTAGGATTGTGTTTTCCTTCTGCTAACTTAAAAGCTTTGTAAGGTTAAAATCAATGTTTTACAAATACTTGTTAGAGAGATAAGTGAATATGTGTAGCAGATGTCATATTCCAATTGTGTTAGTGATATCTTTGTGCATTTAGAGTAATAGTTAAGCTAGCCATTACTCTACAATATTAGGTGTTGTGAATCCAAATTGCATAAATCAATATGGGTGGGAGAGGGGTTAGGAGAGGAGACGCTTGGGTACAGAGCACTGTCAGTGTTGTGGGTGAGCATAATATGTGCAATTTGGGAACATTCACTTACTTCTTGAGAATGTGAAGCCATATATTCACATACTATGCCACACTTTCAAGTGGCCTAAAATATTAAAGCATGGCCCAGGATAATTAACTTATACCCACAAGATAATTATATCCACTTGACTTTCATGACTACTGTATAATAACGTTTTGTTGTTGAAATTATGTCTACATAACTAACCCAGATTCAACTGTAATGAAAAACAAAGAGGATCTGATCTGACAGCAAGGGAAGATGGAGAAAGTTGGACTTGTTCTGATTATTTTATTGAACATCACAGATGTTTGGCCTTAATATTAGAGGATATATTATCACTAACAAACGGGTATTGTTTAAACCTATTGCTAATATGAATTTTAGACACAGCAGTGCATCAGGTGGAGTGTTCTTTTCCAAATCAATGGAAAGTCTTACTAACATGACTTAGAAATGAAGACATTTGTTTTTTCACAAAACAATGAGTCTTGGATTTGGACAGTTTCAGCATTATTAATGCTCAAGTCCACCATACAGGACTCAAGTCCCTGCTCTCTTTTGCTATACCATCGGAGTATGTTGACTTATGTTTTTAAGCTTGTTCTACTCATTGTTCCAGAATGGCTACAGAGGTGTCAAATGTTACAGATGGCAACATCCAGAGGCAGAAAGATATCTCCTTTTCAAATATCTTCTTTTAAGAGAAAAGAAAACTCTGACAATGCCATCCCCCACTCCCACCCCAGATATCTCCTTAGGCCCACTATCCAAAAGTGTGGCATACATTTCTAAATCAGTCACTGGTCACTGGCATAAATTTACCATCGTTGTTTATGATCTACAAGAATTTTCACTGAGATTAGGTAAAGTCCAGCCTGTCTTGATGCTCACAGACACCAGAACAAAGTCAGAAAAAGTAGGAGTGAGTGGATATGCCTGGTGGGAAAAGTATCCACCCAGTCATTAGTCATTCAACAATCAGGAATTGAGTACATACTCTCAGCAAGCTACCAGGCTAAGTGATTAAGGAAATTAAATAGATCAATTCACTACAGTTAATTCTTAAAAATTAGTTTAAGAGAATATAGCTAGCACTTTTGCTAAATGTTTCCTGTAGACCAGGTACTGTTCTTACTACTTATTACATTAGCTAATAATAATAATAATAAATAATAAATAATAATAATTATTTATTAGCTAATAATTAGATCCTCAAATAACCTTATGATATTGGTGCTATTATGATCACCTTCAGTTTATAGATAAACGGCTGAAACACAGAGAAAAGCATCTTGTCTCAGAACACAAAGCAAATAAATGAAAGAGTGGGATTCAAATCGAGGCTAACTATAGAATCTGTGCCCTTAATCGTTCTATATCACTGCTGAAAATACATTCTACTACCATATCAACTTAAGGTTCCATATGTGAACTTCTGGCTAAAGGATTTAACATTGACTAGGTAATAGCCAGGGCCATTATTTGTTTTGTTTTTTTTTTGTTTGTTTGTTTACTTTTTCCCTTTCCTTCCTTTCTTCTTTCTTCCTTCCTTCTTCTCCCCCTTCTACTCCTTCTTCACATAGGTCCAAAGTTCAGGCTCAGGAAGGCTATGTTGTTTTTTTTTTCTCTCCAGATTATAATCAAGCAGAAATCAAGGTGTCTGCTAAGCTGAGTTCTCACCTGGAGGATCTAGGGTAAAATTCATTTCCCAGCTCATTCAGATTACTGGCAGAATTCAGTTTCTTGTGGTTGTGGGGCTCTTCTAATTACCGTTTTGGCTGTCGGGACAAGTCACTCTCAGCTCCAAAGGGCTCCCACCATCTTTGGCATGTGGACCCCTCCATATTCAGAGTCATATTCAAAGAATCTCCCTTGTTTCTAAGTCGTCTCATGCTTCAAATATCTGACTTCTTCTGTCTCTGACATCTAGACCCGATTTAAACATTTTATGCTATGAGGTTAGGCCCACCTGGAAAATCTTCCTTTCTTAAAATCAAATATGCCATAAAATGTCACTCAAACATATGAGTATAATCCATAACATACTCATAGTCCCAGAGCTTTTGCAGGGAGTATAGACCAGGGGAGTGGGGATATTAGACCCATCTTAGAAATCTGCTTACCACAGGGAGTGACAATGTGGAGATGGATTTGGGACATACTAGGCTTGAGAAGCCTATGGATCATTCATGTGTCAGTATCATATGTATTTGACCTGGAAAAAAATATTAACAGTAAGTATATAATTTTAGAATCATTTATAAATTATGATGGATTAAAATTTACGATAAAGAGTGCAGTGATAAAGTAAAATACACATTTTGTGGGAACAATTTTATATAGGAATTGTGGAAACACACCAGGAAGAGAGGCAGAGAAAGGAAAGAGGAAAGAAAAGAGACAGGAAAGTAGGAAAGTCACCTAAATAAATAATGTTGCCTAAACTAACCCCGAGACAAGAGTTTAAGAAAAGGAAGACAATATGGAGCAGAATGTGATTTGTCACTGGAGAGACACTGTTGCCTGACTTGAAGAAAGAAATCTTTATGAGGTTATGGAGAGAGTAGAAAGCAGCTTCCAAGGAGTTAAATAATAATGATGAAAAAGAATCAGCAAGTAACAATTAATTTTGTGGAATAAAAAGCAGCATAAAGAAGGAACTATAAAAACTTGGCTTGATTCCCTTATGAATTATGTAATAATTAGTTTAAAAAAAGGGGAGATGTTGGGAGAAAATGGGTGGTTGACAGGCAAACTCAAAACCATATGTTGAATGAACTATTCTCTTCGAGAAACTTTGGCATATAATAAAAAGCATTTGTTTGACCACATTATCACATGAATGTCCCCAAAGACAACAGATAAAAGGATAAATGGCATTTGTTTTTCCTTGCCAGATATTCTTTTTTCTTTGTTGTCTCTTCTGTCCCCCTAAGTGAAGGAATTTCCTGGAAAACAATTACTACATGAAATTGAAATAATAGGTAGTTTTATAAAAGCATGTAGGGGAACACTATCACATGGAAGCTAGCTCTGCTAAAATCCCATTGTCTGTCTTCCAGACATTAATGCATTAGTCATTCAACCCATCATACTAATAGATCATCTCTGTGATTCAATAGCAACTTCTACAACTTTTGGTTCTGCCTCAAAGGAATTTTTCAGCCCAATGGAAGAGTAATATTTTCAGAACTCATCCATTTCCATCCTATTTTTATCAGTCATCAAAGCAGCCTGACAGAGGCAGAGTATAACTTTCTAATTACGTATAAATATGTATTTTAATGTCTTCTCAACAATTCCAGTGCAAACAGGTCATTGAGTGACAATGCTGCTCATTATTGTTCAGATGCATTGTGCTAGATAATCAGTAAGCTAAAAACCTATGTACATTTTTTAAAAACTGAAACAGGCATAGAGCTTTTTATGTTCAATGAAGCAGTGAGCAGCAGAAATATACTTCTCAACATCTAAACTGGGGCTACTTACTTCATCACATTTCTATTTTTTATTATTAAGGTTTTTTTCTTACTTCTAAAGAAATTGAAGGATACCGTTTACATGCTTATCTTAATTCACTATATATTCAGTACAATGAATGATTTAATGTTCACTATTAGCATAACTGTTTCTTCATGATGTTTCAAAACAACTTGACTTCATTTTTAAAAGTCACATCTTTGTATGACCTCTATGCTATTCAATGTATTATAATTTTCTAAGTTTTTATGTCATGCTGGTCACTGTTTAAGAGCAAAAATTATGCAAAATGTATGTGATACAGTCTCATAAAGAAATAGTGTAGGAACATGTGTAGTACAAAAGATAAAGAGACAAGTTTGTATGTCGTCTATGATTTGAAATGCCATTGTGAGCTGTTGAATGAACATGGGGAACAATCCATATTTCCCTGCAAAAAATAAAAGGATATCATTAGAAAGGTTTTCTGAGAATCAGCTTTTGCACCACTCTCCAAAACTGAAAAATACACAATTTAAAAAATTATTACATTCATGTTGTACTTAATGGATTCCAGATAATAATGTCAAAAGGCTTGTTATAATTTTAGGATTCTTTAAAAAATAAGTCAGCGAAGAGCTAATATTCAGAAAATCAGAAGTTTAGTATGATTTAAACTCTCAGCTTTTAGAATCTATGAATTATCCCTGAAGTTACAATCAGTTGACATACCATGGTGTCTGGCTATTGATGGAATTGTGAGGAATTGGAATTGTGAAGAATTGAGGTAATTTAACATGTACTACTATTGACTATAAGGACTGTTTTCCTTAATTGTCCAAAAATCTAGAATCATATGAATCCACCTGAGAAACATGTGAGTGTTCAATGTGTACATGGATATTTATTTTCCCTTAGAGTGTTGTTCTGGGTTGAAGATCACTGAATAGGAGAAAGGAATGTAAACACATTGGGATATGTAGGTATGCCTTGTATTTTTACGTTTTTTTTAAGGTGAAGTCAGGTAAAATTGAAAAAATATTTTAATAATAATAAAAAAAAGACTTCATGTCGATTACTTTAAGGTCAACAGAAGGGATTATGGGTTAAGGCTCAGAACATACAAATGCCCAAATGTTTATGTCATCTCTGTCTCTGTCACCAAATCCATCTACCTCCACTAAGTCATCTAAAAATAAACACCAGCCAAGACTTACATCTTGGACCTTGCTTCCCTCACTTTTACTAATATATTTAACACATGGTATTTTCCTAAAAAAATAATTTTATGTGACCCTAGATTTCAATTTATGTTCTTAGTCTGTGAATCAGACTGAGAAATACCATGGTTTGTTGTGTCATGGGACTCAGTTCAGTTTAACTTGGTGTATCCATCTGGGTTCAGAGAAGAAAACAGAAAATATTCTGAGTATTTTTAGCAGGAAGAAGTCATTGTAAGTGCTGAAGATGCTGGACCCCCTAGAAGTTCTCCATGAATATCGGCACTGATTCACTAAGTGAATGACTTTTTAGGCTGCCACTGGCGCCATGCAGAAAACAAGAAATAGTCACCGCTATGCTGTAACTGAGGTAGGATGGGTAGCCTAGGAAATTGACAACACCCTCCAGGGTACAAGGTGAGGTGCCTCACTGGTTACACAAGTAACAAGTGATTGTATCCAACACCTGCAGCTGGAGGAAAACAAGAACCAGTTTCATCCAGCAAGGCTAATCCCTGTCACCTGGAACCTGACCTTTTAGCTAATTTTAATGTCATTGGCATTGTGCTTACTATGACTCTGATCATGCATCTGACGCCACAGCAGTTCCAGAGGAACCAAATAAGGAAGAAAAAGTTGGAAGCGGAGCTTCCTGAGATGGAAGACGGTGTGCGGGGCGTGGGGGAGGGGAGACGCTTATGAATGTACCACATAAGTGGGACATCACCAATTCCTGTCCAAGGAAGGATAAAAACCCTGCTTGTGACTTTCTGGGGCTGTTCATTCTTTGAGTTTGCCTGCACTTTCCTCTCAAGTATGTACTTTCTTCTTTTTTTAAATTAAAGATTATTGGAGTGACAATAGTAAAGTTACATAGGTTTCAAGTGTACAGTACATCAAGTGTAATATATCACATTGTGTGTTCACCACCCAGAGTCAGTTCTCCTTCCATCACCATATATTTGATCCCCTATACCCTCTTCTACCACTCCCCTGCTCCCTTACCTTCTGGTCACTTTCAATAAATAGCTTATGCTTCCCTGCATCTATCTCACTCTTAAAACTTTCTTGAGTACAGACAAGAACCAGGTCACTGCTGCTCAGGGTTGAGTCCTCTCTTGGGTATCCTCATGAGTCTCAAAGCTACATAACTACCTCTCACACTCAGGAAGCTGAAGGGACACTGCATGCTCTGTAGGAAACCCCCTCCCTTTTCCCCCTCCCCCAATATATCCATATTGACAAGCTTCAGTAGTAGTGAAGAGTAGTAGTGTCTTCAGTAGTGAAGACACAAGGTAAATGTCATCTTACTTTTGCTTTCCATATCTTCAATAAGTACATCTAATTTGCTAAACACATTTTATATCTAGAACCTGGAAGGGACTCTGGGAAATCTTGTTTATTTAGCTTTTCATCCTCCCCAAGCAGGAGAATCTGGAGTTTAAAGTGACAATTGTAGGAATCCAGCACTCATCTAAATATAATAGAATAACTCACCCTCAATTGACAGCAAACTAATTAGGTGTACCAGAGGCCAAAATCTACAAATCTGGTCCGTATCCACTATGCCAACACTAACGAAACAGACTAAGGTTAATCACACCAAAGAATTAAATAGTAGAATTTCTCATGGTCTTATATTTGAGTGAAAGAAAGAACAATTATTTAAGGATTAAAAATGTCTATAGATCTCTGTAGTAAGTTGGATATGACTGCCAAGACCCTTTGCCTAAAGTTATTTATATTATGATAATAAAATTGTGGTTTTCATGGCCACAAAGAAAAACTTGTCCATTCTCATTTACATGAATCCACAGTAACAGCCTTTGCCAAATATTTTGATTGCATATTCTTATTGCCAAATGCTAATGTCTAAACTTGGCTCTGTTGTGTTAACCATGCCATTTTGACGTAACTCTATTTTGTCTGACAAAGTGATATCACAAAACTGTACCCATTAAGCCATAGACTAAGAGGTTACTTAATGTACCCTCCTAAGTTTTCAATTAAAAGCAGACAGTGACAGCTTCTTTCAGAGGAAGGAATCAAGAATCTTTCTGGTAGGTTATTATGGAAAAGTTAGGCAATTCTCTTTAGGAAAATTAACACATTGCCAGAGTTAGTAGAAAACTTAGATATTGTCTTATATATTTCTCTGAAAATAGTGCTTGAGACAAAGCATGACGTGTGAATAGTTCATTTAAGACTGTGATGCCAGGACCCAGAAATGAGGCATGAGTCAAGAGAACTAAAAATGGAGAGAGATCCAATATGTTATCAAATTGGCCATTACCATGGAAATACAGTATTTGATTTCTTGAGGCCATATGAGAGACATCATGAACACATGCAGAAGAAAGAACAAATATTTACTTACCAGTATCTACCCCCATGTTCAAAGATTGTTCTAAGAGATATTACCTTCCTCACAGAGAAAGAGACATGAGGGCAGATAAGCCCTGGGGAAGAAGTTTACAGGACAGGCCTGGGATTTTATGCTCTCATTATAAAGATATATTTCCTATCCCAGAGAACAAACTCAAACTTTAACAGGCGATTTCATCATTTCATTAGATCAGCTGTTTCTGAGTGATGTGCTGTATATTAGACCAGCAGATCTCATAGTTTTGTGCCTTTTACTGCACCTCTGTTGACATAAAATGGGTCCCTTAATATGAGGCGATATTGTGCAAAATGCTATGCTGATAAAACAACCATTTAGATCAGGATGCTTGTGGAGGTACTGTACACAGGAAAACCAAATCCATATGAAGCTTTAGTGTCAATTCTGGTAAGAATGAGTTACTTGTCTCTCCAAGATAGAAGGCATATGAAGTCATCAACTTTCCACAAATTCTGTTTTTTTGGGGGTAGAGGGATTATGCTGTATTGAAGACTAAGCATCAAGAGTTGCCCTACCACTTGTGCTAAAAGCACCAAGCATTTTCCCTTGGATGTCCCATGTAGCAACATCAGAGGAGGTCAGGTGTAAGAGGTAGAGGAATTGAGGTTGAAACTGAGGTGAGGTCCTTCCTTGTCATGTGTACATGAAGCTGAATAAATAGCTTGAACTTATCAATAGAGCAGTGTCTTTAATAAGAGTTCAGTAAAAGAGAGTTTTAAGTGGGTGAAATAAATTTCCCATAAGAGTACGAATAATATACTCCCACCTCCAATTAATGTAGAAATGGCAACATTCCTACCAGTTGAGCACCCAATCTCTGCTGAAAGGTTTTAATTAAGGTGGCAGTTTCTGGTACTTCCCAGAATTATATCTGCTGGTCATCCTAGAAGACATTCTCATGAAGACCAGGAATTCAGATGCTGCACATGAAGAATTATAGAAAATGCTTAGAGGATAAATCATTCAATAAGCCACTGGAAGATAAAGGAAGACGCCATTCAAAATTCAGGAATTTTCAGAGTTCTTTGAACAGCAACTGTGATTTAGAACCAAACACTCTGTCACTTTAAGACCTGACAGAAAAAGAGAGAAATGAAAAACAAACAAACAAAAAATGTCTGAGGATGAAGATAAGATCCTGCAAGGGGTAATGAAAGAAGGAACTCTAGGAAGGAAGAACTTGGACAAGCACACATGACCCTTTTAGTTAAAAAAAAAGAACCCAAATAGTACTGTAGCGTCCCGCACGAGGGTTGTGGGGAGCGAGTAGAGAGACGCAGGGTTATGAAAAGACAATAGCCAATAATATATTGTAAGCAGAGCCAAGGGACCCCAGTCTCAAGGACTGGACAACCTGAATTGGGCCTACACATTAGCTTTTATTAGTTAGGTGAGGAAGTAAAAGAGATAAAGCTTGTCAATCTCAAGATCTGTGAATCCTATACATCATAATAGGAAACTGATTCAAGCCAATCACCCTTGCCTGCAGGCAGCTTATCCTTAAGTTTCAAGATGTATGTACTTCCCCAAAGGTCAAAACCTTTATGCATATGAATAGATGGAGAGCACATCACTGAATCACTTCCCTTGCAGCTTTTGGGAAGGAATGCAGCCTCTGAGGCAGAGGCTCTCCTTAGCCGGGGATGGTGGGGGACTGTGCCCACCTCTATGAACCCCATGGGTTCTCTTGTTGGTCCCCACTCGACTGCTCCTGGCTTGAGTTGCCCCCCCCATGGGGAATCTTACTCGTCATTGGCTGACCAGCCATCTTTCTGGGGCCAAACACGGAGACATAAGGTGCAAACACAAAGGTGAAGAAAAGTCCCTGAAAGGATTCGTCTCACAGACTCTCTTTGCTTTAGGGGCAGGTACAAGGAGACAGACGGGTAGGCTGCTGACTGGCAACACAGTACTTTATTTCTACATCATGACTATGGATGTTACTGTGCTTTTGAGCCCTAATACACTATGTCAGGGGCTAGAGGTGGCAGCTGTAGAAGTGTCTGTAGAGGCTGAGTGATGGAAGGAGGCGGTTGGTACAATTGCTCCTCAAGAAGACCCATCTCATAATCCAAGTGCTTCTGGCATCTAAGTTCAGAGAGTGTAATAATCTCCTTTTATGGAATAAAAAAGGAGTCAAATCCATTTGATAATATCAACCTTAAAAATGCAAAGAAAGATATTTGAAGATGTGCAAACTTTATATTGAAATGAAATTCTACTGTTCTATAATATACCTTGCAACTAGGGTTTCCAGGAGGGAATTCCCACCCATGCTCAGGAATTATTTTCACTTTCCTGTTTCCAAATACCGAGATATAAACTGTTTTCTGTTCTCCACGGTGAATCTTTTCCAGAAAGTGACGGCCTATACTACCAACCACCTGGATTCAAGGAACTGATTTTTGCAATTTCCTGACCAACTTGTCTCGGGATTCGGGAATGGGAAAGCAAAAAAAATTTCCTGAGAACGGGCGGGAATTCCCGCCTGGAAACCCTACTCTTGCAACCATTGCTTTTTGTCTTGATCTCTTAGAAGAGAGAAAATCAACTCTGGTTTTTGAATGCAAATCTTTCAAATATTTGAAAACTATTACTATCACCTCTTAATATTTTATTTATTTTCTAGCCTTTTCAACTCTTCTTCATTTGATGTTTCCAGGAAACTTATCATTTTGCCATCTTTACCAGATCTCTTTTTACACATTCTTATTCAGCTGGGTTTTCTCAAGTACAACATCTTTCAGGGAACAGTACACAGCTATACCTTTAAGCAAAAATGGAACAATCAGGATGAGTAGTCAAGATACTTGTGGAGGTCAGGAAAGCAGAATCAGTATCTGGTAGAAAGTAGGCATGAAAAATAGAAACATCAAGCACACAAGAATTATAGTGAGGTCAGTACCAGTGGAGGTTAAAATAGAGATAGAGAAACGTGCATATAATTAGCCAACATCTACAGATCCAAACAATACAACAAGCAACCTAAATATATTTATATAACAGCAAAAACTATAACAACAACAACAAACTTCAATTATTAGGTAGTAAATTCCAGCAATGGTGTCAAAAATTTTTACAAGAGCTCCATATTAAGTATCCACAATAACCCTCTGAGATATGTGTTCTTGTTTAAATGGTAGCTGTTTAGGTTTTTTGCCCAAGGTCACATAACAAATAAGTGTCAAAGTTGGAATAAAAATCCAGGTCTGTCTGACCCCCACAATGAAAGCTTCTGAATGCTATGGTGTTATCTCCCACTTAGCCAGTATACTGTAAAATTCAGTATACACTTAAGTAACACAATAATGTATCTTACTTTCTCTATAAAAGATCAATTTTAAGTATGCCACGAAGGAAGTCAAAGCTTAGTGCCATATAGTCACAAGAGGAAATAACTAATTTCACCTGGAAATACTGAGTATTGGGGAAAGGTTTGGTTCTTGAGGGGTTAACAGAAGTTCTATAATTGGAGAAATTATAAATGTACGGTAATTTAAACAAAGGAAACCCAGTAGGAAGCTATTGCAATTGTTCACATGAGATATAGTGACAATTTCAACAGAAGCTTGAAAGTAAATTTTATTCTTTCTCTATAATTAACTCTTAATTGCAGAAGTAACCTTTAATTGGCTCTCCTTTTACAAATTAGAATATTAACAAAGAATTCAATCCTGTAACAATCCCTTTCCTATACTCTCACAACCATTGATATGAATTTTCTTTGTTTTTCTCTATATATTTGCTTTACATATACTCATATACACATATGTAGTACATGTGAAATATATCTACACAAATAATTATAAGCATGCGGTTTTATGTACATGCTATGCTACTATTATGTTAGTTTGCTAGGACTACCATAACAGAGATAAAAAACTAAATAGGTTAACAGTAATATATTCTCTGAGAGTTCTGGAAGCTTAAAGTCCTAAACCAAAGTGTTGTAGGAGTTGTTTCCTTCTAAGAGCTATGAGGAAGAATCTATTCCATTTCTCTTGTCTAGTCTTTGGTTGTGTGTTGGCAATCTTTGGCTTATAGAAGCAGCACCCTGATTCCTGCCTTCATTTTTATTTGACTTTCACAAATGTATGTGTGTGTGTTTGTCTCCACATTTCCCTTTTTTAATAAGTACAACAGTTATATTGTATTAGGACCTACCCTAATGATCTTTTTTTTTAACTTGATTGCCTCTATAAAGACCCTGCACTATGAACTGAATGTCTGTGTTCCTCCAAAATTCCTATTTTTAAACCCCAACCTCCAACATGATGGTATTTAAAGATAGGGTCCTTGAAAGGCAACTAAATCATGATGGGGAAGCCCTCATGGTGGGATTAGCACCTTTATAAGAAGAGATGTGAGACAGCTTGCTTCCCCTCTCTTCCACCATGTGAGGACACAAAGATAAGGTGACTGTCTACAAGCCAGGAAGTGGATCCTTATCAGACACTGGTTGTGCCAGCACCTTGAGACTTCCTAGCCTCTGGAACTACCTAGGAGAATTAAATGTTTCTCGTGTAAGCCACTTGGTCTATGGTATTTTTAGCAGCCCAAACTGTCTCAGACGGCCTATCTCCAAATAAGGTCACATTATGATTTACTGAGGACTTCAATGCGTTGGATTTGGGGAGGACATTATTCAAACAATAACAGCCATAAAAAAATCTTTTCGATTGTTTCAGATTTAACATTCTCAGATCCAAGGAACTAACTAAAGACCAATTGCATGTTCACATTTAAGATTTTTAAATGATCTAAATTTCAATGTAAAGCAAGTAGATGTTGAAGATGATAAAACAATTTTGTTGATTTTTACAAGCCATTTTGTAAGTGATAAGCTAAGCAGCCATATTGATAGGTATATTTTTATTTGCATGTGAGTTCTATAAAGGATTTTAAACATCAATAATTGTCCCTTATAACTATATTGTGAAATAAGCAAACACAGTTAATGTTTTTATTAATAATAGTTAACAAACTATAATAGAAAAGATGACACATCAATGATAAATTGTTTTTGATATTTTTCAAGTTTTAATTTGAGTGTGAGTAAAAATAATTTGGGATGATGTGATTTTAAACTAAAGGTTTTTATTTCAGAATAAAGACACATGTTACTTGGGTAATTCATTCTTAGTGTTGTCATTTTCATTTGTACAATATTAGTTTCGTTACTGATTTCTATTAGACAATTTAGTACTTTATCCATTGACAGAATTTGAGGCAGGTTATTTATTTCTTTTGTTTTAATATGATATGGCATTAAAAAAAAAAGGGAAGACATGACTACAAATCAGCCTTTCCCTTTAATTTCAAGAAGGTTTCTGGCCAACATTTTGTCCAAAAGAGGACTCTACAGCATAGCATGCTTTCCATTCCTGAATAATGTCTTGTTCTAATATTCTAAATTTCCTAATTTTATCCACATGGTTTCCTCCATTATATGAAGTCAAATTAAGCAGTGAAAGACTGAGCTGAAATCCATCTATTTGCTCAAAGGCTGTGTAGTGTGCCAGGCATTCCATTACTTTAGAAGTTTCAGATCCTATGCTGGGGGATTGCATATCTCCTCATCACTTGTTTATAAGGCTCTGTTAGAAAGAACACCCTGACCTCAGTTCAGAAATCAACAGAGTGTCTGGAAACAAGAATGAGTCTGGCCAGAATAAACAGACTCAGAAATTGCAAAGAATACTAGAAACAAACAGGCATTGTGGGCAGTGCAATCAATTACTCAGAGCTGCTGATTTCTGCCACACTATTTAAGCAGACACAATACACTACTTGGGGATCTTCACCACAGAACTGGTAACTCATTTGCTTAAGAACAGATAATATTATACCATACCTGTCAGGTGGCCACTGAATAAATGAACTATGGCATAGTATTGTGACATGTTATTATGACATATATTAATTTTTGCTCCAAAAGATTCTTTAGAGCGGATTGTCCTGCTAGATCTTATTTTGGGGGAAACCCGGAAGCTCTATCTGTACTACAACAAATGAACTTTCTGCATTGCTATAAAGATAAATGGGAAAGTTTCTTCAATGCATGACTCTCTTATTGTGGTAATACTAGATTTCACAAACGTGAAAATTTAACTGAAAAAAATCTTAAAGTGAAAAACAAATTTTGGTGTTTGGTACTATGTTCTCTGAAATATGTTAAACATATGGAAGTGGGAAAATTGAGGAATTGGGAAGGGAAATAGGATTGTAGGTTACACAACAAATGCCAAATTTCAGAGTGCCAAAGAAATGCTACAACCTAGTCTGTCAATAATAAATCCTGGTCTCTGCCATTGCTTTTCTCCAGCCATAACATGCACTCTTCTGTAAAACTAGACCACTTAATTATAGGAAGATAAAATAGAATGATTCCGTGATCCAGTCTTGTAATGTATGCAGTATGATACCCTTCATTAAATTTATTTTGCTTTAAAATTATATTTCTCAAAATTGTGGCTTATGGCATTAATGTTTGGGTAGTCAACCATCATTGTGATTAAATATTATGAAATATTCATTTTTGTTATATAAAATTTTAGAGTTGGAAGGGAGCTCAAAAGACATCAAACCATTTTATTATCTTAAAGATGAATAAACTTTGGCCAAGAAAAAAATTAAGTGAGTTGTCCGAGATCATGTAATTTATAAGTGATGGAAACAAAACTCAAAGTCAGATTTGACTGGCACAGCTTATATTTTTATGCCATGACAGACAGAGCTCACTGGATATACTGTCAATTGGTTACTCTGATAGATTTAATATATAGCTTAAATTACTTATGGCAGGATATGATACCAGTGGTATACAACGTGGCATCTAAATCAAAAGTTTAGCAATATTACTTAGAAGGATTTGTGTGTTGAAATTGACAGACATATATATGTTGAACCACCTACTCTTTCATGGGTAATCTTGAAAAATATGAAAAATATTCCCAGTATTAGACTTTGAACAACACATCTCAAAGTTTACTCTTCCTGGGTTAGAAGATAACCAGAGGTAGAATTTAAAATAATCTCTGAGTAGTATTTAAGGCCAGCTACACAATTTGCATTGCCTATGCAAAATGATAATATGGGGCCCCTTACTTAGTACCTTGTTATTAAAGACACAAAAATATAAACTCTTCCTTTAAAAGCCTATATTACTACACATGATTCTAATTTTAATAAGAATAATAGTTCTATTTTAGAAATATTAATTTACAAATTACAAAAAATGTGTTATAATTTTATATAATACTATAAGTAATTTATTACTGCAGCATCCTGACTGATAAAAGAATTTTTGTCTCACATTTTTGCCAATTCATTTATTAGATAATCAAAATTCACATTTATAACAACTTTATTTACAATGGATACAATTGAAAGCCATATCAATCACTTTTTTAAATGCAAGATCTGGACTTGATGTTTCTCATGGAACAATTTTTCTAAAAAGATTTAACTTCTTATACAAACCAGTTCCTTGTAAGTCTGAATTCAATTTTAATGTAGATTTATATAATGGCATTTTAATATTTTCTCTGACATTTGTTGTAATTTCTGGAAGTCATATATAAAAAACAAAAAACAAGAAAAACAAAGCAGCTTCATGATTTGTACATAAGTCAAAATGCTTGTCTATGTATTCTATTGGTATATTTTCAATTTCAAAAAAATAATTTAATTATTTTTTTGTATTTTTTAAAAATATTTTTCCTACAATATAGCTAACACAATATTATATTAATTTCAGGTGTACGTCATAGCTATTCAACAGTACCTTCCTTGTTAATAAGAGTCATCCAAAACTTTATATGAAAATAGTGTTATTTTCCAATCAAAAAATATATTTTTATTTCTAAGCTTGTGGATATTTTCTTTGCAATATTGTATCAGTTATCAGAACTGGAGATCCTAAATTTTTGACATGTTCTAATAACTCCCAGTATACTCTATTGCAATATCCGTGAATAAATTTTTATTTTGCAATAATTTACTGACTTCGTTTACTGCTTGACTGCCAGCAGTTTCTGTCCCAGCTTTCAGATTGGAGAGTTGATATTGCTGCAGACACCTCAAGGACAGGCTGTGGAGACTGATGATTAAGCCAGTCTCGCACTTCAGGTACTAACACTTGTACAGAATCCCTCCTCTCTCACATAGCCCCTGCTGCTGGCACTTTTTCTCTTCTGTATCCATTGCTATTTCCAGTCTGGTCTCATGCCCTGGCTTCTCAGTCCTCATAGTGCCCTGAACTGCCCCAAGGCATGTGTTTGTGTGCTATGCCAACTACTATGCATTCATGCTTCCCACCATGCCCCAGGCTTGAGTTAGCAGGTGTTGACTACTGCAGTACCACAACCTTTTAATGATCTGGTTGGCAGAGCACTCACATGCATGTTCTATTTTTCCATTAGACTTCACTTAAAAAAGGTCTTAAGTCCAAAGAATATCAAGATAGTGAAACCAAAGCAATAAAGCATGGGGTTCTTATCAGCATGGGGTTCTGTGCACTAGACAGATCACATGCCATGAAGCTGGCTCTGGTAGTAGGTAATAGTTTGACCAGATGGACAGTGATTTGGAAAAAGCAAAACAGAAAAATTACATAATAATGAAGTTTGAGCAGAGAGCCTTCACTAGAGAAAATATTTTTAACAAAGAATTGATTAAGTTATCCAAGATGAGCGACTGTTTTTTTCATTATGCAGCCTGTTACCTCCTAATGGCACAAACCTAAAACAACCCCTGGGAGAAGGGATGAGAATGTTTGACAAAATCAAGAACATGACCTTCTTACCGTGTTCTTCTGGATTTAATCCCAATTTTCCAGGAATAAGTCCAATGCTTATTTCATAATTAGTCAATAGGCATCCTACTTGTGTAACAGGATTTATGCAAGACAGACATGGCCAAATATTAAAGTAAGATGAAACAGTAAATTATTTGTCTACCGTACAGCAAGAAATTTCTTTATAGAGTTACAGTATGCAGACCTTTGGATACTGACAAGTTTCCATTTAAAACTAACATTATAAAATGCAGTTTCATTCAGACTAGTTACGATGTAGCAAACCTAACTTCCAGTCAAGATGGCAGAGCAGTTACATGCTGTGTTTGTTTCCTCTCACAACCACATCTAAATTACAAGTAAACTACAGAACAATGGTCACTAAGAATTGGCTGAAGTCTAGCTGCACAGAAGTCCTATAATTAAGGATATACAGAAGAAGCCACCCCGAGACTGGGGTAGAAGACATGGAAAGGCTGGTCCCACATCCATGTGTGGTGACTAAAAATCAGGAGAGCTGTCTTGACTATGGGGGTCCCCCAAAAATATAATATAGTATGATACTGGGTCTTATGTTAATTTTTGCTCCAAAAGACACATTAGAGCTGATTGTTCGGCTAGGTCTTATTTTCAGGGAAACATGATACTAATAGGGTATGAAAGTGTTTATTACTCACACAATAAGGCTTCCTAGGAAGAGCAGAATGGTTCCAAAGCAAGTCCAAAAATAACTCTTGAGAACAAGGAAAGGAGACTGGCCTAGAGTTTTTATTGTGGTCAGGGGGCAGTGCCAGGTAAAGGTGTTTTCACATATGCAATTTTCTCAGAGCTTGAAACTCTCACCAGCACCAAAGGAGGAAGAACCTGGGTTTTCTTATCAGCATATCTGGATGTGGGCAAAAAGGAAGAGGGAGGAATGAGGCTTAAGGATATTCAGCGGTCAAACATCAAAAAATGTAGCCAGATCCTTTATTATACCTGGGAATTATTCGTTTTTTTCTTTCTACCTGGTTTCTAAACTAAAATGAAAAAAAAAAAAAAAAAAAAAACAAAGAAACACACAAATCAGGCTTCTCTACTCTACCCAAATTGTCTTTAGCAGCTTTAAAATTTGTCAAGAAGTTCTGACTTCCAAATCTTGAACTCTAGTCTGACTCTCTCCATTGTGTTTCAGTCTTGTTTTTATAAATGCCTTTCTCAACATCTCCTCTTGGATGTCTAGTAGGCATACCAAAATTACCATGGCTAAAAGAGCAACCTTTTTTACCCCTTAGAAATTCTCCAGACAACTCTATTCCTTACCAATATTCCCTTTATCAAAAGATCACACTACTACCCTCTCAATTGCCCAGATCACTATTCTAGGAGTTTCTACATATGCAACAACACTAAATTTTGTTATTTCTCCCTTTAAAATCCCTAGTACATTTTATTTCCATTACATTCTGCTCAAGGTATAGATCAAACTAATTTTTTTCATCTGTAACAGTAATTGATGCCATAGCTGGCCCAACTATCTGGATTCTTAATCCCATTAAGCCCATTCCCCAGGCAGCAGCCAAGGTGATCATTTTAAAACATAAATTAGATCATGATACACCCTTGAATTAAAAAAAATAATAAAATAAATTCTAACGGATTTCTATTATAACTAAAGTCAAATTAAAATTCCTTATTGTAATATACAAAGACCTGTATGATCTTTCATTGCTTATCTATCGTATCTCCAGCATTTCTCAATTCTCTTAAATTATGCATTTACCAACAAGTTATTGATAGTCTTTCGGCTCTCATAAGCATTTTGAAAGCAAGGATTTTTTAAAATGTCTTATTCAGCTCTATATCCCTAATTTATCTTCATGTGAATAAACATAAAATTCACCTGATATGTTAGATACTCAGTAAATGTTGAATTACTAAATATGTTCTAGTTGGATAATTTTAGGTGGAATGCTTTTGGAAATGTATGCATAGGAGTGACATCATGTGTTCACTGCATCAAGAGATATAAAATATTGAGATATCAATCCGTGCTTGTCCTGTCCATGCCCACATGCTTGACTCAGGGCACTGCCTGACCACAATCTTTGCAGAGTGGCTGGTTATACTGTATGTCACCATTGATTAGATCAGCAGTAGATATCTAATTCAAGACAGATCAATCTTAAGCAGGCCAAAAGCCTAAAATACAATCAGACATAGAAGAGTTTGGCTTAATACAAGTCAGTAATTGCTCAGGCCATTACATACCCTTTTATGGAAATGTAAACTTATCTAAAATTTAAATTAAATTTAAAGGTGAAGGAGAAGGTCAGCAATGGCTACCATGGCAGAAAAAAGAAGGCTTGTTAAGCGGAGTATTACATTATTTGTGAAAAATGAGACTGAAGACTCATAAGTTATTACACCTGAGATCTCTAGTGCTCTCTTAAATCAAGAACTCCCCTTCAGTATTTCTCTGGAGTAGGACACATTGAATGTAATTGCTGTTTTAGAATTGTCAAGAGAAGTTATAGCCATACTGAATATTGAAAAAAGAATGGTCAGCCACCTGACTAACTGGATATGGTGTGAAGCTCTATGGCATGTCATAGAAGGTGGATGACAAACACCTTTTATTCAAAAACAGCAGCATGTACAAAATACAAAAGCATGTTTGCACTGAGCAATGCTAATATGATAGATTTCACTCGGATGATTTTACTGCATTGGAAAAAATGTGATGACAGCAGATTTCAGAAAAGTATCTTTTTATACAGATGAGGAACATCAGAAATAAAAAGTAAAAACGAAAGGGCAATTTAAAAAGTTTCTAAGCAGGCGATCAGATATTAGCTAAATGAGAAAAAAAATAATGAAAAAAAATTGAATGTGAAAGTAGTGTAAATTCACTTTGAAATCGCTAAAACTCAAGTAAAAGTGATACAATGTTTCCCCGAAAATAAGACCTCGCCAGATCATCAGCTCTAATGTATCTTTTGGAGCAAAAATTAATATAACACCTGGTCTTATTTTACTATAATACAAGACCAGGTCTATGATATGATATGATATGATATGATATGATATGATATGATATAACATATATATGATATGATATAATATAATATAACATATAATATAATATAACATAATATAATAATACCCAGTCTTATTTTAATATAAGACTGGGTATAATATAATGTAATATAACATAATGTAACATAACATAATATAACATAACATAATATAACATAATATAACATAATCTAACATAATAAATACCGGGTCTTAAATTAAATTTTGCTCCAAAAGATGCATTTAGAGCTGATGGTCCAGCTAGGTCGTATTCTAGGGAAAACACAATAGAAGGGTATCAAATAAAGTGGACAGGCTCCTTCCCTGGTGTCATACAGGGTGGCCTGCGGGGCTCTAGTCCCACTCCCCACATAAGAACGCAGGACATGGTGAGGCCAAAAAGGAACACCCATGGAGCCACAGACAGGGGAGACATACCACTATAGTCTCTCCAGCAGCTGGGTTGGAGACACAGGAGGCAGGAGCCACACAATCCACAGCCCACCGTCCACTTGTCTCTGCCAACCAACCTCACTTGCTAGCTGCAATCCACCTCACTGCAATCCGTAATCCACAGTCCACCACGCCATGCTACTACACCACCACTATACCACACTTTGCTAGCTTAGCCGCGGCAGTTATATTAGTGGCTAATGGCTAACTGGTAACAGCCGATGGCCAACTAGTCACAGCTGATGACCATCTACTACCTGAGCCAGCAGCTTTCTATGTGAGGCCGAGAACCTGGAAACTACTCTCTGAGGCTCTGTCCCCACACACGGTAATTCATGTGTCTAAAAAAGAAATAATCTGGCCTAAGAGAGAAAATTTGTCTAGATATTCTTCATTATTTTTCAATAATAAAATTTGTCTATTAGTACTTCTTTCACAGAGTTCAATCTCAACAAGCACTCAAAAAAAAAAAAAAGTTTTTTAAGCATTGCAGCAATCTCCTAGGCTTGTGGAACTACTCTGCAAAGCTTCTTAGAAATGGCTTAATATTCTCACTGAGTTTCAGGTACCTCCTCTTTCAGCTATGTTGGCTATCCTAACTGGCTCTTTTACTCTTGACCAGACTCCCAGAAACCCACTTCTTATTCTGACTAGCATACATCATAAGGGCGTGTAAGATGTATACAAAAGAAAACAAAAAATGAAGCTGGGTGACATTCACCAATTTTACTTAAGAATTGCAGCTCAAGTGTTATTTCATAAACAAGAATCAGTATATATCGGTAAATGCAGTTCAAATAAAGATGTGGCTCAATTCTTTCCACCCAGATTGGTTTACTAGTTTCCAGCTGTCACGTGCCTTCGGTTGTAGAACCGAAGAACCCCACAAACTGCAGCCTGCTTCCATGTGCTTCACGCACCCAGAGATTTTGGATCCAGTTCAAACTCATCTGGAGGTCTGTGGTTTTAAGAAATAGAGAAATAAATTCAAGAATGCTCATCACTATGAGACTTATAAATGGAATAAAAGAGCTACTTTTCTCATAGTAATTTAAAGCAGATTAAGTAAATTTTGAGGGGGGAAAAAACAAAACCCTGCTATTTCAGAAAATAGTCTCAAATACAAAAATCAAGTTATCGAATTTGTGTATTTGTATTAACACTCCTAAATACACAGAGAGGTAGATATACCAGAGTATATTCTTATCATGAATTAATTTCAGCTTAATTTATTCAGTCAGCAAATGTTTCCAGTGCTTCTCTGTGCCAGGGAATGTGCTACACACTAGTGACACATTAAATAGACTTGATTACTCACTTTGAACTCATTACACAGTGCTCTCTACATAGACCACTTGCTTTAATTCTCATAAGAATAAAAAGAGGCCTAAATAATGGAGCTCTTGATTTAAGAAATATAGCCCAGTTGTGTAAATGCATGCAAAAAGGGGTGCACAGGCACCACCATGCAATGAGATCAAAATGAGTGTTACTGGAAGAATTACCCTTGTAATAGTTCAGAATGAGTCATCACAAGATGTGCCTGATTGGTATGCAGATTATTTTGAGCTAAAAGCAACAGAGATCCTCTGGATTCAAGAGAAACTTCTACCCCTTCTTTAACTATCTAGAAGAATTTAAATTAGGGGTCTGGTCCATGATAAGAGTTATCACCAGAGTTATCACCAGAAGTGAATTTTTGCCTATGTATATAGTAGGGCAAACTAATAGTTACTGAACACATGCTCTCCCTGCAGTTACTTGTTAAGTCCCAAGGTGCCTTAGCTCATCCCTAGCTCCGAAAGTCATGTTTTTCAATTTCCTTTTCTGTCTCTGAACTGCTCATGTATGTGGGGTCTCTAACGCTCTCATGGATGTGGGTTTTCCATACACATGTATGTGACTAAATTGGGTTATTTTCTCCTCTTAATCTGTCTCGTGGTTCTTTGATTATTAGACCAGCTGAAAGAACTTTGAGGGTGGAGAAAATTTCTCCCTCTCCCATACCTTCAAACATGTGAGAAGAGGAAAATTTGACTATAGATCTGTGTGTAAAAGAAAGTCTTCTGGAAGAATTGTTTTCTACCAAAACTTGATTGAGGCTGTTGGGGGAAATGGCAAGGACCGAGAAACTCAAGCGGCACGCAGACATCAGGGAGAACACAGCTTTATTTCACCAGAGGACTCCGTGGGATTGTTCCCAAAGACCGAGCACTCACCAGGGGTCCAGCGTTTGGTTATATAGCGACCGGCTTCCGGGTTTCAGAGGGTTCCTGCCATCCTTAATGTGGCTTTAGGGGATTGGTTAAAGCTGGCCAGGGTATGGGGAGGGTCCCTAAGGGCTGTAATCGCAGGAAACTGCTCTAACATAACCCCTAACGGCTGCCAACACCGCTGTGATCCCCGGAAATTGCTCTAAACAAGGCCAGATTTAAAATGGAAAAAAAAAAAGAAAGGTTAAAAAGAACATTCCATATGCAAGGAAAGTAACAACCATAGATCAAAGCTGTTTTCAAGAACACCATATTTAAGGTACTGAGATAAACAAATATGTTAGGAGAAACTAATTTTCTTTTTAGAATATTTAATATGAAGTTCATTTGCATCAAATTAAAGAATAGTAAAGTTTTGTTTCATATTCAAAAGGACATGGTATCAGTATTAGTTGAGTAAAAAGACAGGAAAGCTAAACAGGCTAACAAATCTTTCAAAATATATTGAGCCTCTGTTCTGCACAAAGCACTACCGTGTTTCCCTTAAAATAAGCCCTAGCTAGACAATCAGCTCTAATGCATCTTTTGGAGAAAAAATTAATATATTTTCTAGTAAAATAAGACCGGGTCTTCAATATAATATAATTAATATAATATAATATATAATATAACATAGCATAATAAATATAATATAATATAATATAATATAATATAATATAATATAATATAATATAATATAAATGTAATACTGGTCTTATATTAATTTTTGCTCCAAAAGACACGAGATCTGATTGTCCAGCTGGGTCTTATTTTCCAGGAAAACAGGGTATGTGTTACCTTAATAGCCGAGACTGTTGGAGTCTCCCTCAGTTTCTCTTTTTGCGTGCCAATGTATCCTCCTCTAGTTGCTCAAAATGTAGGCTGCTAAAAATAAAAGAAAGAAAAAATAAAAAATAAATCACAGCTTTCCCCTTTTCTGTAAACTTTTCCTTGGTTTAATGGGATTTACCTAGATGTACAATCCATGTGACACTATGGATTGCCCTTGGTCTGGAAATTATACTGTGGGGAAAGCCAATTACTGAGTTGGTTATATCATCACTGGCGGCAGGTGAATAATTAACAGTCCCTGGCATGCACTAGCATAGCAACTGCTAAATTTTTTTATATGAAGTAAACTGAGATATGATGCAGGAGAAAAGAAATAATGTATTGGCGAATGCAAAGTCTCAGGTGTTTGAGAAGTATAGAGAATTGCTAATAATATGGACTATAGAATTGGTGATTGTTTCTATGGGCTGTTTATGCATTAAAGAGAGAATGCAACAGGCACAGACCTATTTACCATACAATTAATATAAATGGTGAAAATGAGATAGTCTCCTTGGCACCACTGAGGAGTTTTTACCTTTTGCATTCTAAGGGCAGACAGAGGGAAGCTTGTGGGCCTGGAAATAGAAGAGATAAGATAAAGAACATTAGTAATATGGCACATTCTCTCGTGATATAGGATTGAACAATCTGGCAAGATCCCTGGCAGAAAATTGTAGTAGGCTGATGAGTAAGCTCCCAGAAGCTGGGGAAAAATGGTAGCCAGATATTTCCGCTCTACTTAAGATTTATTATTATATTATACAATAAATAAAATATAATACAATATAATACAATATGATATAATATGATACAATATAATACAATATAATACAATATTATACAATATTATACAATATTATACAACATAATTCCAGAAGCCTGGATAGAACATCACTTCCACTATTACAGCAAAATATTTTCTTGAAGCAATTAGTTAGCTTCAGTCACAAGATAATCAAATAGCCTGAAATGAAAGGTTCCCTTACCACCCCCATCCCAGGAAACATAGGTAAAGAGAAACAGCTAACATTTTGCTAAATTAGGAAAGGTGAAATGTGAGTTAGCAAGACTGTACGTAATACTTGGGAGCTCCAGATACGTGGGTAGTTTTAATTGACTCACTGTCAGGAGCTCAGTTGAGGTGGAGAGAGCTGAGCTGTCAGATGTGGGAATAGCCAATTAAAGCCTCAAGACAAAAATAAAACTAATAGAGAAGACTTTAATCTCTTACTACGATGGTATCAGCAAGAGTAAAAAACCTGAGGAAGCGTGGGCTCCCACTCATTTCTCCCCACCAATAAAGATTCAGGTGGATAAGCACAGACGTGGGGATGTTGAGCGAGCTCTGAACAAAAGCTCAAAGGTTCCTACAGTCTTACTGACAGGGACTGGGTGGAGGGACAAGGAGAAGGGTGAGGGGTTGAAAAGTATTGAAACACAGTGGAGAAAAATATCGTCATGGTTCCCTAACAAGAAAACCTCGAAATAGAGGCACTTGGACCAGGAATGCACCGTTGCATAGAAGCATGGCCCAGGAGGTCGAGTCCTTGACTGAAACTCCTTTCAGAGATTGTAATGCACTGGCTGTGTACCAAGTCTTGTGTGGAGAGAGCAGCTTTCCTCTCATGAGACCTACCAGGTACAGCCTTTATAATTGCCAATGGTTGGGCCTGAAAACCAAACATAGTGGTTTTTTTTTTGTTTTTTGTTTTTTTTTTGGCAAAATGCTAAACTCCTCATTCATAGAGTAGTCTCCATGGACTTTCAGTAGAACTAAAAAGTTGGAATGTATAAAAAACAGTTTTAAAACTCATAGATTTAATCCATCAATGCCAATAATTACATTAAATTTAAATTGTCTAAACATCCCAATTAACTGACATTTTCAGATTGCATTTTTTTAAAGTAACAACTACAGTGTCTACAAAGAATCCACTTAAAATATGCAGACACAGATATGTTTAAAGAAAAATATTGGAAAATATATGTAACATGCAGACATTGTAAATGAAAGTTGAACTGGCTATATTACCACAAAGTGGACTTAAGAATATTTTCAGAGATAAAGAAAGATATAACATAATGGTAAAGTCTATTGAGGAAAAAGACATAACAATCTTAAAATGTGTATGCTCCTAACAACAGAGCTTTATAAGTGAGGCAAACACTGATGGAATTGAAATAAGAAATATATAAATTCATGATTATAGATGGATGTGTCAAAGCCCACTGTAGTAATTGCTACGTCAAATAGACCAAATATCAGAAGAATGTAGAATAGGAATTAGGAAACTATGACCCATAGGCCAACTATTTGATTTTTTAGATAAAACTTTATTAAATCATAGTCACATTTATTGATTTACATATTGTCTATGGTTGTTTTCACAAACATTTCAGAGTTGAACAGTTGTGACAAAGACAACACGACCTACAAGTCTAAGGTTTTACCATCTGATCCTTTAAGAAAAAGTTTGCTAATTCCTGATATGGAAGACCTGAACAGCACTACCAATCAACTTGACTTTTATGAAATATTATTCAATAACAACCACACCTAAAAATGTGCACTTAAGAGCACACATGGTACATTAACAAAAGTAAATTATATTTTGGGGCATAAAACAAACCCAAACAACATAAGAAGTAAAATCATGCAAAAGCATGTTCGCAGCACATAGCAAAATTAAAGTAGATATCCATAAAATAAGTATATTAGGAAAATCCTAAAATATTTGGAAATTAAATAACAACCTTTTAAATAATCCATGGGACAAAAATGACATCACAAGGAAAATCAGAACACATTTTTAATTAATTGATAATGAAAACACAACATCTCAAATTTTGTGGGATTCACACCGTTTATAGAGGTACTTAGAGACTTAAACACATATGTTAGAAAAGAAGAAAGGCATTAAATAAATTAAATTAAATAAATGTAAGCTTCTAGCATAATAATTTTTTTTAAAAAAGTAAGCAGAAGGGAGAAAAACTGAAAATAGGAGAATACACTAATACAACTAAAACAAGATTTTTTTTTTTTTTTGCTGATGACTTTTTTGTTTGTTTTATTAAATTTTGGCGGTCACATTGGTTAATAAAATTATATAGGTTTAAAGTGTACAATTCTATAACACATCATCTATATATTGCACTATGTGTTCACCACAGAAAGTCAAATCTCTTTCTGTCACCATATATTCTGTGATCTACTTCTTCCCCTCTCCCCTTACTCTCTGATAACCACTAAACTGTTGCCTCTGTCTATGAGTTTTGCATGTTTGTTTGTTGCTTTCAGTTTTATATCTCACATATGAGTGGGTTATAATTACATGGTTCTTGACTTTCTCTGTCTGACTTATTTCACTTAGCACAATAATCTCAAGATTCATCCATGTTGTTGCAAATAGCAATTGTTCATCTTTTCTTATGGCTGAGTACTATTACGTTGCATATACCAGGAGTGACAAAAAATGTACACATTTCAAAAGGTTTTATCTATGTATTACTTTTTAAAGTTGAACTTAATTATGGTAGCAATATGTAGTATGACGTTCACTCAAAAGATGGCATTAAACAAATGAATGCTATCGTCATTCATTATATCAATTTTAACAGTTTTTTCCTTTCTTAAAATGTCTAGACATTTTTTTGGCACCCTCTGTATGTACCATATCTTCTTTGTCTAATTATATATCGAAGGACACTTCAGTTGTTTCCATGTCTTGGCCTCCCTGAATAATGTTGCAATGAACATAGAAAAAACATAAAAGGGGAGGAGGTATAGGTCTGAATTTGCAAAGGACAATGGAGATAAGATACATGCAGAAGAAAAGAGACTACTGTATATATGAAACTTGCTATTACATAAACCTAGTGGTAACCACTCAAAAAAAAAAATCTAGAGCTGAGACACATAACATAAAAAAGAGGAAAAAAATCATAGAATACCACCAAACTAAAATAACAGAAAGACAAAGACAAATATATATATTTTAATTCATGAAACCGAAGTCTGGTGCTCTAATAATGTCAACAAATTTATAAATCTCTAGCCATACTGATAAAGTGAAAAAAGATAGAAGCTTGATATTACTCATATCAGAGATGAAATATAGAAAATCACTACAGACCTTATAGACCTAAAATGGTTAATAATAGGATATACATTCAAAATTGGTTAACTTAAATGAAATGGACAAATGCACAAACAACTAATGCCTATAGAAAAAAAAAAGAAAACTTGAATAGTGCATATCTATTATAGCCTTTGATAGATCTGCTGGCAAATTTTATCAAATTTTAAGGGAAAATAATACAAGTGAAAAAAAGGGGAAAGATATACTTCTCAAGTCAGTTTATGAGGTCTGCATAACAAATCCAGTTAAATTATAAGAAAATAAAATTACAAACCCATATCCATCATGAACATATACATAATTATCATCCTAAAATATTAACGTGATGAAGAAATTTATTAAAAAGCTAATACATAATCATCAATTAAGGTTTATTTCAAGAATGCACGATTGGTGCAACATTTGAAAATCAATGAACTCAATTTATCATGTCAACATACTATATGACCTTTACAACAGATGCAGACAGCACATTTGAATGATTTCCATTCCAATTTATGATTAAAAGTTCTAAGCAATGCGTGAATTAAGTACATGTACTCAACTTGATTGAAAAAAAAAAAAAAACTACAAAAGTACTAGAGCCAACATCAGACTTCATGGTAAAATGATAAATATTTTCTCTTATAATCAGGACCAAGACTGGAATGCCAACTCTCAAGAATTAAATTTAACACTGTACAGAAGGTTGTAGTATGTTCAGTAGAGAAAAAAAAAAAGAATAAAATCCATGCAGTTTAGAAATATATAAATTAAGTGCTCTATATTTTCAGGCAATAATATTGTCAATGTAGAAAATTTGAATTTTCAAAAAAGTTACTGTAACAAATAAGTGAGTTTAACATGGTCATAGGATGTAAGTTAATTATAGGATAATCAATTGCACTTCTAATTACTATCACGGATAACTGGAAATTAAAATTAAAATTAGTTTTCACCATAGCATCAACAAAACAAAAAATGTTTATATATAAATATAAAAATGCAGGCAAGATCTGTGTGCTGATAACTCCAAAACATAACTGAGAGAAATCAAAGGCCTAAATAATAAAAACCCATAATGAGTTAAAGGAGTTTATCAATATTGTTATATCATTTATCAATTTGATCTATAGATTTGATCTAAAACCTCAAACAAAATTCCCATATTTGTTAGCTAGATTAGTTGATGTAATTTTTTTAAAAAAGCACCCTTTTGGAGAGCTCACACTACCTAATTCTAACCCTTACTATAAAGGTACAGTAATAAAGTCAGCATAGTAATGGACAAAGTATAGGTTCATAGATAAAAGGAAGAGAATAGAGACCAGAAATAGAACCACAAACTCAATTTCAATAAACTGCAAAGGCAATTCAATGGGAAAATAATAGTTTTTGTTTGTTTGTTTGTTTAGTAAATTACCCTAGAACATTTATGCCCTATGTGACATAACTTTCACCACATAAACATTAATTTCAAATGAATCATAGATATAAAACTATAAAATTTCTATTAAAAATATAGAAGAGAATATGATCAGCCTTGAATTAGGAAAATATTTATTTGATTGAAAATCCAAAGCACAAACCACACAAGAAAATATATTATTAGGTCTTGTCAAATTAAAAACTTCTGTTCTTTGAAAGAATTATTAAGAGAATGAAGAGACAAACCACGGGAAAAAGATTTTCACAACACATTTCTGATAAAAAGCTGTTATCTTAAACATACAAAGAACTCTCACAACCCAATAATAAGAAAACAAACAGCTCATTTATATCTATTGTGATAACTGATACATTTGAATTTATTTGTTCCATATAATGTTGCACATTTGTGTCAATTTTTGTATCTTACTTCTTATATTGTTTTGTATTTAAAAATGTTTAAAAAATGAATGCCAACTATAATTTTATATATATAATGTGATGGCTCGGTGTGAGGTCGGAGGGATAATGGATGGGGGAAGGGAGATTCACAGTGTGAGGGATATAAATGATAAACGTCTAAGTATTACCTTGTCTTGTACACCTGAAACAAATAAAAAAAAATGCTTTTATCCCACGCATTTCTTTTATTGGTATTTGATTCTTTGAATTGGTATTCTTTAAAAAGTCTAGCACATATACATAAAGTAAAGCCAAATATATCTTTGGAACCAATTTTTCTCCAAAATATGACTTCCTAGTTATTAGCTGTTATTCACAAATATTTTAGTGTCATTCTGTGTTTTTAATTCCACAAGTTAAATAATATTTTGATGCTTTATATTGGCCCATATATTTAGATTTACTCCTATTTCTATGTTTTTAATTTTTTTTTTGTCAGCACCTTTTTGCTTCTCAGACTTCCTTCTGGGATCATTTTTCTTCTTTTCAAGTTTATTGCAATTGTATTCATGGTAAACTCTATTTTTGTTTATCTAAAAATAGCTTAATTTTTCTCTCCTTCCCGCACCATCCAATAGCAAACATATGTCTCCCACATCTTTTCACTTCTGAAATCAATGACTACTACATCACTTCAGCAGTAGTGTGGGGCAGAAAATGGAGAGTCATTTTTTCCGCTTTTTTTTTCACAATCCACATTCAACTCATCATTAGACCCTATTGGCTCTACTTTCCAAATATACCGAAAATATCTTCTTTTCACGATTGCCTCCACTACCATCTAGGTTCAAGCCATCCTCACCTTTCACTGGAACCATTACAATAGCTTCCTGTCTCTGCTTCTACCCTTGCTACAACCAATTCTATAGCCTATTCTCATTGGAGCAGCCGGACTGATCTGGATTAAATGCAAGTCAGGTCATGCCACTACTTTACTCAAAACTCTCGCTTCCCCTCTTACTTAGAGTAAAAATCAGAGTCCCTAGATGGTTCTTCAAGGCTCTACCTAAATTTACTGGCCACTCTTCTGACATTTCTCCTACTATTCTCCCCCTCACTCACACCACTCAAGCCACACAGAGTCTTTGGGAATCTCTGAGCACATTATGCACTCCTTATTGGTTCCTATGCCTAGAGGATCACTCCTTACCCCCATCTGCTCCACTGTACCCCCAGTGTTCCCTTGTGTTCAGGTTTTCACTCAAATGTCACCTTCTCCATTATCTCTTTCCAGGACACCGTATTTAAAACTTGCAACCCTAATCCTGAAACTCTATTCTTCATCCCTTTATTTTTCTTCCCAACTATTTAATACACTTTATTTTTATTTATCTGTTTATTGTCTGTCCAATGAGCAGAGGCATTTTTATCTGTTATGTTCACTGATAGGTCTTCGGCCTATGGAGCAATGTCTTGCACACAGAATGTACTCAATAATTAGTTGTCAAATTAGTAATTGAATAAAGGAACATCAAAAGCAAAAAATAAAAACATCTTAATTTTACTCTCATACTTGAATGATAGTTAGTTGGATAGTGAATTGTTGAACAAATGCTATTTCCTACAATCAGTTTGTCTTCCACTGGTGTTTTCGTAAATTCTGTAGTCAAGCTTGTACAAGTCCTTTACAAGTAACATTTTCTTGGTAAAATATTGAATACTCATTTTATCTTTGGTGTATTGCTTTTTCATTACATGTTTCTTAAGTATCAATTTATTTTTATTTGTCATGACTGAGATCCATGGTATTTCCTGAATCTGAAAATTTATGTATTTTTCACTCTGGAAAATCTTTACATTCTCAAACATGATATTCTTAATATTGCCAACTTTCCTTCCAACATTCTTTCTTTATTTTCTGGGGTCTGTTAAAATATACATTACTCATTCTTATTTTACCTTTCATAACTTTATTCTCACTCATATTTTTGCTCATGGTCTCTCTCTACCAGATTCTGATATATCTTCTTGTCAGATATAATTTTATATTTGTATCTGTATCACTGTATCTGTCTATATCTACCTATCTATGTATCTATATCTATGTTTCTATTTATCTACCACATTCTCAGACATTTTGTTCTCAAAAGCTTTCAATACTTAAAAAAAGATATGAAAATCATCGCCTAAGGAACACTCTCCTGTGTTTCTCCTTTCACACACAAACTCACAATACTTGTGTAACCAGATGTATGAGTTTTCCCCCACACCAAGCAGTTCTCCAACTTGGTGTCCTACAATTCAATTTATTTCTGACACCACCTGGATTCAGTGCAGACCCCACAAGTTAAGGACTTAGTCCCACAAGACTGCCCCCACTCCACTTCAGACATCAGCTGCAAGTAGTAGGTCCCTCGGTTACCTACCATTTTCATCTGACTTGGCTACAAATTGGACGTTCCCATGACCTCCTCCTTGGATTTGATAGTTTGCTAGAACACCTCACAGAACTCAGGGAAATACTTATGTGTACCAGTTATTATATTAAAAAGAATGTAGTAAAGGATACAGATGAAGAAATAAATTGGGCCAGGTCTGGTAATCAGCACAGAAGCTTCTGTTTCTGTGGAGTTGTACACCACCCTCTCTGAATGTATTCACCAAATTGGAAGCTATTCAAAACCCTTCCTTTTAGAACTTTTTATTTAGGCTTCATCACATAGATATGCTCAATTATTAGCTCAATATTCAGCCCCTCTCTACTTCATGGAGGATGCGCTGTGGGGGTAGAGCTGAAAGTTCCTAGCTTCTAATGATGGCTTTGTATTTCTAGTGAATAGCTCCCATCCAGGTGTCCTCCAAAAGTCATGAAATTATAACAAAAGACATTGCTATTACCCAGAAAATTCAAAGGGATTTAGGAGCTGGGTGTTGGATTCTACTGTCAGTCAGGAAATAACAAGTCTCAGAAGCTTGTGATAGGAACCAGATCAAAGAATAGATGTTAGAACAAAAGATTCTCCTAGCACCCTTATTTATAAGGGTTTTAGGACCTGTGTGTCAGGAACCAGGGGCGCATGCATATGTGGCACTTTATCTAGGATGAGTTTGCAAACTTAATTGTCTGGTCATATATATGGTCAGACAATTAAGTTTGCAAACTCATCCTAGAAAAAGTGTTACGTACCTCATGGCTATATCACTATAGTCACCTTCGAAGTAAACCCCTTGGGAAAACATGCACCAATGCCAGCGCCTAGTCCACCCTTTAAAGCAATTTTGGAATGCTTTTTCTGGAATGGCCCTCAGAGCTTTCATTGTACCATTTTTTCCGGAAAATAAGTTCTAGCTGGACCATCAACTCTAAGATGTCTTTTGGACCAAAAATTAATATAAGACCTGGCATTATATTATATTATAACCAGTCTTATATTATATTAAAATAAGACCAGGTCTTATATTAATTTTTGCTTCAAAAGATGCATGAGAGCTGATGGTCCAGCTAGGTCTTATTTTCGGGGAAACACGGTAGTACCCTTGATGTCCTGAATGTCATCAACATATCTTCCTTTCAACATATCCTTTATCTTCTGGTAAAGAAAGAAGTCATTGGGAGCCAGGTCAGATGAATAGGGAGGGTGTTCTAGTACAGTTATTTGTTTACTGGCTAAACACTCCCTCACAGGCAGTGCCATGTGAACTGGTGCATTCTTGAGATATAAGCCATGAATTGTTAGCGAAAAATTCAGGTTGTCTAACTTTTCAATGCAGCCTTTTGAGAATTTCCAAATAGCAACCTTGGTTCATTGTATGTCCAGTTGTTACAAATTCATAATGAATAATCCCTCTGATATCAAAAACGGTTAGCATGAGCATTGCAACAAGTTCACGAACTTAATTGTCATATCTTGCTGTTTGTGTGTGTGTGTGTATAACATATATAAATACAAAAAAATATATAAATATATATTTCTTATTATTTCACAATTTCCCCAAAGCTTTTGTTTATCCATATAGCTATCAATATCGACTTATTAGAAACTGAAAAAATGTTATGATATTAATTAAATTCCAATTACTAATTTCAAAATAACAGTAACAAATCCACTGCTTGGATTATTCAAATGTTCCAACTATTTTACCCATCTTTGCTTTTGCAAATGTCAATATATTAGAAAACGTTATAACATCTTAGTATTATTATGAAAAGAGTTTGATCCCTCGAAAGGGTCTCAAAATTCCCCAGGCTTCTACAGAACAATTTTCAAGGATGTCATAAGATGGATAGTAGAGTCATAGCTCTTTTCCTATTTACAGCAGTTATCAACTACCTGGTTTAATCTACCAAATGAGATTTTACATATATATATATATATATATATATATATATATATATATATATATATAAATTTTTTTGAAAAAATTATCTTGTTATATTTTATACTTTTGTTTTATGGTCTCTCATTTCTTAACTGGTTTCAACAACATATTTTATATTGTGTGTTCCATAATTTCAATATCTGAATTATTCATCTGTGAGTCTCGTTCCATCAGTACTTGCTTGTTGTGCCTATTTTCTTTGTGTAAGTGCTTCTTCTCTTCTTTCAAGGGTTCCTGCTTATTTGAATTCCGTATGTGAGAAGGACTGTGTCCAAGGTGCTCTCCTCCATTTGCATTAGCTTTTGCTGAGTAACTGGGAAGCATATAAACCCAGGTCAGCGTAATGCTTTAATAAAAATCTCCTCCACCAGAATCATTTTGGGATAAATGGGTTATGCTGGTACTGTGAGGTCAGACCACAAACCTTCATGAGCTTCACCTTGTTTATAATACTCAGAAGTGATATTTTGTTCTCTACACTCAGAGCCAAATTTGAGAAAGACAATTGTGTATCCTGTCTCTTTTTGCCAAGCAGGTTTTTCTGTGGTTCAACTTTCCATAGACAGTTGGGTGTTTTGATGCCCTAGCTTTATGTGAGTACCTGTCTCCAAAATCCTCACCATGCATAGGGCATGGATTTTTATTTCTGTCTCTAGACAACTCTTAAGATAAAATTTAAGGTCAGAGGGGCTCTGATAGGGGCCAGCTTACCTCACTGAATTCATGCTCTTGTTTGTTCTGAATGTTTCACGATTTTCTTGCCACTTCAGCAATGCATATTAAGTAATATTTTCCTACTTTTATCTAGTCTTTTAGGTGTTTATAATGAAGCTTTGTTCAGGATATTCAAATGTATTCTCCATTTACTTCTCAATTCACTCCAATCTGGAATTGGCATCTGATACTCCAAGGCTCTTTTTAGTTTACAAATTATATGTTCATCTTATTTCTTTTTTAAATTTTTAAATTAAATTTATTAGGGTGACATTGGTTAGCAAAGTTGCAAAGGTTTTAAGTGTACATTTCTATAATACATTATCTATGTATTGCATTGTGTTCATTTTTCTGGCTCCATTTTATTCAGGTTTTTTATCCATTTTATCAAGAGATCACAATTTGTACAATTGTTCCTTCCTCCTTCTTAAACCATCCCCACCTTTTTGATTGCTCATCTACTTTCTACCATCATCATCAGTCCTCAGACTACTTTATTAGCACTCCTCCTCTACCTAACTTTGTGAACCATGCCTTCTTTCCAGGGCATCTTCCAAAATGTTTAATTCTATATTTTTGTTTACTTGTCAGACCTCTTTTCTTTGCTTCAATTCATATATCTAATTGTCCACCTGATGCAAATACTTGCATATTTTCTTGACAAGTGTAATTTAATATGGTCCCCAAAATTAATTTCCTCTATTCAAGTTTAAACAGTCTTTATTATATAACATCTTGTACATGCAACATTATAAATGTGGTTTTTTGAAACATACTAATTAAACAAACACCTATTAGATTACCAACTAATAAAATCCTTAAAACATTACCAATAGCATTGAATCTGTATTTTTGTGCTTCTCCCAATTCTTACTTTTCCAATGGATATTTTTTTTTTATTAATCATTCTCTTGTTTTCCTATAGTTTTAGAATTCATATGCATCCCTAAGCAACATATATCTTACATGTTTCAGAGATTTATGAAAATAGTATTATGACTTGTACATGTGTGTATATATATGAGTTTGTTTTCTCATTTCAAATCTTATTTATAAAATTTCTTTTTTTGTTGGTGGTGTAACACTAGCTCCTTTTTTCACTTATGTAAATGTTACGTGGTGTGAATACACTAGAATTTATTTGTACTCTCTTGTCAGGGGATATTGGGTTGTTTTCTACAATTTTGCTAGGAAAAGCAGCGCTATAAGTTGTTCCAGGCCCATACTTGTCACATTTTTATGCTTGGTGGTTCATAAACCTCCTGAAAGTTTGCCAAGTCTATTTCCAGAAGCCAATCTTGTGCAAGTATTTCTATAGAATATATGCCTAGAAATGGAAGAGGGTTATAGGAAATATACATCTTTTAATTTATAAGATAACATTAATATTTTGCTCAAATGGCTTGTCCTAGTTGACAGTCCTCTCAACAGTTTTTGTAAATTCTGGTGGGTTATTCTATGTGCTTGCAAACAGTATAATCAAACATATCTATTTTTACCAGTCTAGGCTATGTAAGAATATATCTTCATTGACGTCTTCATTTTCAGTTGCCTAATTGCTTATATAAGTGAATAATTGAATTGACCAAATTGATTACTCTGTTAAAGGCTGTTCATATATTTTCTGTTATTTATTTTGCCACTTGTCTTTCTTTAAAAAAAAATGATTCCAATGAGTATTTTGTAGTTTGGATACCAATTGTTTGACATAGCATTTATTGTAAATAACTTCCAGTTTGACTTTCACTTATATTTTTTAGCTATTTGCTGCTGATTAAGACAAAAATTTATGTTTAGCCAAATTAGTAAATGTGCTAATGATTTCTTTGTATTATTTGGATTTTTTGTATTTATTTATTTATTTATTTATTTATTTATTTATTTATTTCCCCCATTAGACTCTAAACCCATGGAATCTAACACAGTGATTAAATTGTTCAATGTAGTATGCCCTGCTCATGTTAGAGTTCTTAAAATAATCATTAAGTACGTGTTGATTGAATAGAATGTGCTAGTCCTACCATTTGTAGAGACTTATAAGTCAAAGTTAGCAATCATTGGCTTAGTGAGTCATAAAGTAAAAATATTTTTGTGCATAGAGTACAAAACCAGGTGCTTTAGAACAATAAAAGAGATATACAAGATGTGGCTCTGTACCCTCTAGGCATTTTCATAACCACAAATTCTTTTCACAATTGGATCCAAATCCCTTTATTTAGTCTACTTTGAGCATTAGACTAAGTATTATTTTTTAATACCTACAGCTGTTTTTAAAACATTTGCAACATGTGTTTTACTATGTGGTACTTATTATATAAAACAACATTAATATAGCTTGCATCTCCAGAAAATTATCTGAAACACCTGCATTTAACTTTCCTGAGCATTAGGAAACTTTTGTCACATGTCCTGACTCCATGAACCACCTACATCGAGCATTTTAAAAACACTAGTGGTACAAAAACAAAATTTTCAAATTATTACCTTTGTTTATAATAATTAAGGTGTAGAAAGTATATCAGCACTGTTGAGAAGAAAACTAATTTTGCTTTTCTAAACATGGGAACCATCCTCTTTTACTTGAATTAAAAACAGAAAAAACAAACAAATAAAAAAAAATATCCTCAAAACTGTATATGCGTAACAGGGAGCTCTGGGAATAATGCCAAACACTGTGAGGTAGAAGTTAAAGAACAAGGGCAGATGGGCAGTTTTCCTTTATAGAACACAAAATATTGCCTGGGCGAGACAAACCAATGCTCAGCAAATGTTGCTCAAAGCAGAAAAATGGCTTCTCTATTATTCTACCCACCAGAATCATCTACTCACTAGAACTGGTCCATAACTCATCATGATTCATAAAAGTACCAAGTTGACTTAGAGAGATGTATTTTAAGAATATTCTAAAAAGCTAGAAATAAGTTAATTTTTATCATTATTTAAACAACAGGACTTATGGTAATTTTATTAATAAGACTGCATTTAGCCAAGTAAACATTCCATAATATTTCAACGTAAGTATACCATACACTAATTTAAGTCAATATTTATATTTGTGTTTTGTTTCTTTTCACCTAGACTTCCACCAACCATATTTTTTTTTGATAAAACTGGGATATATTAAAAGCAAGACTAAAACATTTAATTAAATAGTTTTAATTGATTTACTTTAGGAGAATTATTTAAAAGATAAAAATTAAAGGGTACTAAGTATGTTTAAAATAGTAGGTTATTTTCAGTAAATCTAGCATTTTTTATATTCCTAAAAATTAAGTTTTTCATAATTTTTAAGAGATAATGGCAAAATAGTCATTTGGGCAAAGACCGTGTCAGACTGAGAGTGCTGATGGAATGATTATATATACGTTAAATATCATATATGTCTGTACATGAATACATATACACACATGTGTTGATATATATATGTATTGCCTTACAGCTGCCATACCATTTGTCCCCGCCCCCGAGCTCTTCCCAGGATTTCACAAGGAAGTGCCTCAGCAAACTGAGGGCCAAGGGAGAGATATCGGAAAAGCTCCTTTGAGGGGAAAGCTCGGCAAACTGAGGCCCAATGGAATTATATCGGTCCCTCCCCTTTAATGGATTCCTTGGAGATGTGCATGTGTGCGAAGGCAAAGCTGGAACACAATGGGAACTTTCGGAAAAACAGCCATCAGGCTAGTAACACACAGATTTTGAGATTAACAATCTTTTACCTCCTTAGAAGTTAACCAATAAAAACTATGTGTTGGCCCCATTCGGGGCTCAGTCCTTGAGGCTTGAGACCATTGGCCCTGCTTTTGGCACCCTATTCTTGACTACTGTCTTTTCTTATCCCTGTGCCACCCTTCTCGCTTCCCACAGCTTGTGTCGTGCTGGACACGACATATATGTATATAATTTTGTATGTGTATGTGTTTCTTCTTCATTAAAAAAAAAATTCTCCATTTTTTGTTTCTTTTTTTATTTCTAACTGGATTCTTTGTTTCCTATCCTCTTCCTTTTCTGTCCATCATTTTCCTGCGTTTCTTTCTCTTTGACTATGCAAAATAGAGAGGGACAAAGAATAGTTCTGAAATAGAGCAATGTAAAGATTATAATTCTTTCAACAGCAAGTTCTGTCAGGTTTTAGTCACCAGTATTTTTTCCTAAATTTGCACTCTCATGGTGATTAGTGATAAACAAGCAAACCAACCTGTCTTTGCTAGGTCTTAGTGTTAACAAACAGTAGGTCTAGTGCTTGAACGCTGGCCTTCTAGATCAACATTACTTGATGTTTACCACTACATTTAGATTGACATAAAGAGACGTTCTAGAGTATAATTGGCAAATTTTGGAAATTGGTTGAATGTGGAAGAGAAAGTATTTGAAGTAGGTAAAGAAAATTCTTATAATAGTCAAAGAAATGAATCGGAGTAGTCAAATGAAATTCTAATACATGAATGTCTTGATGAAGCATTGGTCAGGAAACAGAAAGGACATTAGATATTTTAACAGAGGGAAGTTAATATAGGCATTTGTTTACACTGGTGTTAGGGGCTGGAGGAATTAAAGGAAAGACAGATATAATTGCAGGGGGCTGCTATTACCCTAGAGGTGAGGAAACAAAGGGAAGAAGTTGCTGCTTTTAGAACCTAGAAACTCGGAGGAAGGGTTCTGTGGATTTAGGGCTCATATGCCTGAGGAGTGAGTACTGCTGGTTGCTGCAGGGGTTTGGTACAGTTGGATTTGTGCATGCAAAGAGAAGCTGGATGCTGGAACCAACTACTACTGGGATGATACTAACAAGAATAGCAAGCAAGTAGGAAGAAAACATATTCTCCTTTCCTCCTGCTCGCCAAACTCTCAGTATTGCTACCCAGAGGTACTAAAAGGATGCCTATTATAAAACAGAAATGTAATTTGGATAATCATTACCGATCTGATTTAAAAAAGAAAGAGTAGATTTGCTTCTGAGACAAAAAAAAAAGTACATACTTAGCACAATTATATAGAGACTAAAGTTACAGTGAGTAGCTTAAAGGTGTCAGTTCTGGTGGGAAGGATAATAAATTCAGAATTAAATCATCTCAATTTAAAGCATCTGTGAGAATGCTTTATGTGAATACAACCCAGGTAGTTGAATGTTTATATAGCATATCTGTAGCATTAGGAAATATTAGAGACAGATTTTGTTCAGTCATCCATCGTTTGTTCGTTCGTTCATTCATTCACTATCCCATTGCCATACAGGTAATAAATAGTAGAACCATGGGCTGGTTAATAACATCCCTATAAATGAGAAATATTGAGAAAAGGAGAACTAAAAATATAAATCCTAGGATCTCCGTTTGTAAAAGGCAATCTAAATTAATAAAATAATAAAATAAAAACTCAATCTGAAGTGGTTCAAGATATTTGCCACTTACCAGGTGTTTGACCTTGGCTAACAAGGCTCTTTGTACCTCAAGTTTATTTTCTGTAAAATGAGGATAATAATATTTGCTTCATAAGATTGTTATAAAGATGAAGAGAAAATCAATGGCAGATGCTTACAATAATGCCAAGTACAGTATTTTGCCATGATGCATAATGTGTACTTTTTTGCCCAAATTTGTGAGGGAAAAATAAGGATGTGCATTATACATGGGTAGTACTAATTCCGTATCTACATAAATGTTTTTAATTCTTTTATTTATGCTTATGAGTTAAAAGTGCAACTCTAGAAATCAGTAACAATATCCGTATGTAAAATAATACCCTGGAATACTATAAATGGTTTTGTTGAACTTACAACAAACTTGCAATGATGAGGAGTTCTTGGCCTTCTACGAGGTATAAATATTGAAAATTTATTACCAGTGCATAAAATTTCTTGTACCTTGTGTCTGTTCTTGTGCTTTGTAATCATTTGTTACATAAAATTTCTTGTAGCATAATATGGTTTAAAATAAATGCTAAAATTTCTTCATAACATTTTTTAAAAAATACCTAAATATAAACAAATAAAACCTTGAATTTAAAAGTTAAAGTGAAAGATTTTTCCCCCTGAAAGTCTGGGCCAAAAATGTGGGTGTACATTATACATGGCAAAATATGGTACATTGTAGGTGTCCAAATAATTGGAATTAAGACATATGTATCGAATCTCTAGAATATTGATTTGTTTTACTACTTTTTGTTCCTGTGTGCTGCTCAGGTTGTGTGCAACACAATTCCCATGTAGGCCATTAACATATGGCATCTTACGGCGAAATAGCCAAGGTAATTCTCCACTTGAGTAAAGTATAAAGTTTGTTTTCCACTTAATCACATACTAAATGTTATTCAAGACTCTTGAAATTATACCTGTTGCTTTCTTATTTATAGGTGCAAGGATCAATGAGAGGAGAAAAGAGAAAAATGAGTTCAAATCAGACACACACACACACACACACACACACACATAACTTTAAACTTAATTAACAGAGTTTCACTAAAATTGTGAGTTAAGATGTAATTTGAGTGCAGATTCAGCTACTTTAAATGCAATGAAGTATCTCCAAGTTAGGTAGGAATGAAGAAAAATGAATGTGGAAAATGTGTAATAGATTATATCATTATAAAAAGTTAAGATTATATCATTACTGACAATTTAGCAAATGAATAGTATCCAAGTTGGCAAATTAGTAGTTGGAAAATGCAAGGTGGGATTGATTATTGGGTTGATGGGGAGTTTCAAAATACTGTATAAGAATTTACATATTTCATCATTCAGTCCATTTTATAGTCTACATTTTCACAAGAGGAATAGTGTGGTACATTTTCATAATGAAATTCATCTTCTCTCTTACCTTATTGTCGGAATTGAGAGCTACAATTATATTGTGCCTCTCAGAGCTTTTCTAGGGAGATATGTATAAAAAATAATCTAATAAGATATTGCCATAATTATCTTGCATATGAAAGGATTCTTACTCATATATGCAATACAGTCTATTCAAAAATAACTTTTTCAGATTTTCCCATCTCAAATCACCTAATACAAATTTCTTTTATTCTCATTGTTTGGGAGTAGGGTACATTTGAACTGCTATTATATTTCAACTTGCCTAGAAATGTATGAGAAATATGATGTATAGGAGAAGACTGTTTAGGTTTGAAAAATAGAAGCTACTATCAATTTTACCCCTGATGATTCCATCTTTATCCAAATTAAATATAAAAATTGGATCAAATTTAGAAATATGGGAAAAAATAATGACTTGATTCTTGTCACTATTTCCCTCATAGGGGAGAATTTTATAAATAGCTGAGGAAAAGAGTGAGGGATCCAAATGAAATAATATACAAATCCTAAAAATGCAACTTTTTTTTTTTCTCCATAGGTGGGAGTGGGGGTTGCCCTAATTTCACTTTCCTTGAGACCACATAATTGAAGAGATTTTTTTAACAAATGCTTTAAAACTTGAGGCCGTTCAATCAAATTTTAAAATTCCTGAAATTCATGTTTTGAGCCTAGAGATAAGGTTAATTTTCCATCTACTGCAAGGGGGGACTGGGTAACTTTATTTTATTCACTTACTAAATTATATATGTACATATTATGGCCAACATCAAGAAATATAATTAGTACTATTCTCTCATCTGATTTTGTTTTTATTCAGTATAAATAAAACTTAATTTTAATGCTATAATTTACTAGCAATTGCAATATTTTCTTTTTTAAACTATAAAAACAATTATATATGTTTCTAAGTATTTGTTTTAAAAATGTTTTGTTTGTTAACATAAAAATCTCTATTTTTCTTCAGCAATATTTATCTCATTATACCTGTTATAATTTTATATATAGATTAAATAATAGATAAATCAATAAATTAACTTTTTGAGAAAACCTCATGAGGAAACAATGAATAATGTTAAGTTTTGTGAATGACTATATTATTTTTAACAGTCGTCTAAAATGTTAGCTATCTTTTCCTATTTATTAACTTTAGATGCTCAGAAATTTACTGTCCCATGATTAATAAAGCCCAAATATGCAGAATAATATATGTAGAATAAACTGGATATGAATAGGAAGGTAGAAGAAAATTATACTTTTAAAATTATTTCTCCTCAAGGGTAAATATAAAAATGGTACAAAATGCATGTTCTAGTTCCACAAATCTTTCTTTACAAACATTAATATCAATATACTACATTATTTTTCTTGCAATTAAGAGAAGCCTGTGCCTTGTTTTTCAATGTATTTTCATAGATAAGGCAGCATTATAATATTTCATTAAGACCAGTTCTGATGTCCTTTGAGACTAGAGTCTATAAATGCAGGAAAGAAAGTTAAATAAAATTACTCATAATTGATATTAGAAGGTAAAAATGACAGGTTGGCTTTGACTCAACTTGACTCACATGATGAGATTAAACAATAACACATTTGAAGGTATAAGTGAAACTTGGTGAAATTCTTATTACTAGAATGTCAACTTGATTGGTATAATCGTTATCTATGTATAAATAACAGTTTCTGAGAGCTACAGCCCTTGGCTTAGTGATCTAAGATTCCAAATTAGAGTGCCTAGACTGCCTGGAGCCACAGGTTTAAATCCTGTCAACCAACCCTTTCCTCTTTCTGAAGCAGATAAACCAGGTTCCAAAAACCAGCTCTTTGTGAGGAGTGACGTGGAGAGCTCTCAATGACACCTTCAAATCATAGCCTGACTATACTTTGGGGACATTAAAGATTATTTTGTCTGTCTTATGCAATAGTACAATGTTGTATTTGCCACAGCTCTGCGACCCAGACCCAGGTGGTCCAACCAACACCCAGATCCCTACAGGGTATTTGGAATCCTATAATATTTTCATTTCTTTTATTGATTCTAAAATATTTTTAAAGGAATAAAGGAGGGGGTAGATAATTTTGTACCAACTCCAAGCAGATGACCTTTGATAATCAGATATTTACAAACTACTTTGATTATGTTGTTAAGACTTAAAAAGGAAAAATAAAGCCTCCAGTGGGAGTCTTCCATGGAACTCCTGGGTCAGAAGGCAAATGGATTCAGGGAAATGCAAAAGCTATTGTACTCAGGGGAGCTTTAATCGCTCAGACATCTGTGAGGCAGCTAATGCAACCAGGCACATGACCTCATTAAAGGTCCTTAGTTATTCAGATGACAACATAATGGTCCAGAAATCATAAGAATTTGACTGGTGGACTAAACAACTTTCTTTTTTTGAAAATCTGAAGGTGAGAACATGAATATAACAAAGTTTGTCGTTTCTCACAAGAAAAGCAAGAGTACCACTAGAGTGAAATTCCATGGTTTATTTAAAGACAGTAAAGTGAAGTGATTCAACAAGTTTATTTCAAAAAGTAATTTAGGCGTTGAGGATAATTAATAAAGAATAAAGAGAATAAGATCAGACAATCAATACGCTTCTCATGAAAGTTGATGAAAAGAAACCAAAATTTTCTTGAAGAATTTAACCAATAAAAATGGCAAGTCGATAAATATCTTTTTTTATCAGAAAAGATTATTAAATCTGAATCAATATTTTTCTAACTAATTTTTATTTATGTTAGATAAAAGAAATGGCAGTACTAAAAGTTCTTAAATAAAAGAGGTGTTAACTAAGTACCAGAGGATTTAGAAGCTTCTAAATGGTATTCTTATGCACTGAGTATACTGAAAGCATGAGAAAGGTGATAGAACACACAGAAGCTATTCCACCTGCTTTGAAATAACTTATATACCAATTAAGCATCATTCCAATTTAAAAAATCCAGTGAAAATATTACTTCTTTGAGGGCAATGTGTCATAGTCAATTTATAGTCATAAACAATATTTTCATAGCCCTTCTAAACTAGGGACATTACAGAGTTTTGTGTGTGTGTGTGTGTGTGTGTGTGTGTGTGTGTGTGAAGTACAAGGTACCCTAGAAATTTTAAAAAATGAATAAAATAAAATTGTCTCTAAACCCTTATCAGCAATAGATGAGAAAAGACCACAAAACAAGGACATTTTATAGAAGAATATCTACAAGGAAGAAGTTACAAAATCTTTTCTTGAAGCCTCATATACCCACCTAATGCTAGAATATTTGAGAAAGAACATATTTATTTCAGATATCAAAAACTGTTTGTGATAGACAATTATTCTTTTATTCCTGAGAAAAAAGTTTCTAAACATGGAGCAATAACAGCTGCTGTCTCCAAATGCGGGAAAGTAGCCAGGAATTTAGGCTATAATTACGTATAATGGACATCAATTTGCCTGTCTAGATTTATCAGTTTACAATATCCCAGGAATTTGCAGGTGTTCACTTTTGCCACATTCAGCCATTGGAAGCAGTGGTAACTGTCAAAACTTCAGACTTCTTACACAGAAAAATTCAAATAGGCCCCTGAGGTATATCACTAAACAGATGACTTGTACTCACAAAAAGGCAGCCACCAGATCCCAAGAAAATGAAGAATGTCACAGCATTTACAACACAGAATTCACTTAGCAATATATTCCAATAGGAGTGCTCAAAAGAATTCTAAATTGTAATAAAGACATGGAGAGGTCCTCTGCTCTATCTCTGCTGCTCCACCAAATCATTTGGCTATGGGAGCTGTGTGGCATTTAGTCTTTTACACAACATACTGCGTCCATTAACTTGTAAGAACCTCAAGAGCAAGGAGAAAGTTTTGTACTATGGAGCCCATATTTATGAACCAGACAGTAGATCTGATATGGGGGCAAACTATTATAATTTGACATGTTTTATACATTTGGAAATGTAGGATGATTGGGTTTATGCATTTTTAATTTCTTCATAACTCCTTGTACCCTATCTTCCATATAGAAACCAGTTAAAAAGTGTTATTGCATGAATGATTGAATTAATAAAATTGTAACTAAAGCTATAATTTATTTAATAGTAATTAATTTAATAGTAACTAAAGCTTTCTTCTAGGTTCCGTGCTGTGTTCTGTCTACACAATTTAGAAGTTTTCTTGGATTTCTGAGTGTTAAATTATTGGTTGGTAGCATACAATAGTTTATTCTGCATTTTTGTGTTATCCTATCAAAATGAATCAAACTAAAAAGATGAAGATATGACTCTTAACGGAAGTTTCAATAGGTGCATAATCAAGTATGAAAATATTTAAATTGTTCCAATCTTGTTGAAATCTCATAGTAAAGAGAAAAAAGATATATTCAATAAAAATATAAAATGTTGCATATCAACCCATAAATAACGTTTGAATTAATATCTACAATGTGGTTTAGCAAAAGGCAGTACAGATTTTCCAATTTTTGGTAAAATGTCTTTAGCTATATTTACCTAACATCTAGTTATATAAAATTGGAAAAAAAAGTAATTTATAATTTCTTCTACTCAAAACTAAATATTGTTTGCATAATAGTTTCTTCAACTTTTATTTTTTATTATTATGTTACTTGAGTATTAGATACAGAATGGCTGTAAAGTTTTAATAAAGTCTGTTACATCACATAATGTCCAAAAAAAACTAATTAATTTTCTTCCATTAATTAGGCAATCAATTTCAGTAGTGAAAAATAATTGGGAGGATCAATTAACTCCTCAGCTCAGCTGGAACATTCCAAGAGCTGTACAATAACACTGCGTAAATTTCATTGTGTTCATAAAGTCACCTAAATTATAAATAGATATTTTAGTAGGTTTCTACTATAATAGTTTTTTGTGTGTTTTTTTTGACATAAGAAGAGTTCCATGTTTTGTTTTGGTTTTCATTAAATGAACCACTTATTTTTAAAAGCATTTGCTCTACTGTGTATTTTAGGTTTCAATTCTCAAAATAACTTACTGGTATAAAATATGTAAACTCATGACCATTAGTTGCTAATATTTCATGTTTGAAAATAAAATTAGCAGGTTTAGAAAAAAGGTTGCTTAACTCACATATATGTATGTGAGTTTTATGGGAAGAAAAATAATTACTTTTCCTACCATCACTTCAGTTTTCATTTAATGGCTAAAGTTGGTAGTTTTTAATTACCGTTACTTAATAACCAATTAATAACTAACTGCTTATTCAGTATAATGATGAGGTAGTTTACCTTTTTCTTCTATAAGATAAATATGCTGCTACTTCAAGTCTATTTGTAGATATATAAAATTTAGAAAAATTCAGCTTTTGTGTTTATACTCTGTTTCTTTCCTGTTTTACTTTTGAACATGTACTTGTACTCTGAAACATTGTTATGGTTTTCACACCCTTGTGCTGGCTATAAAGCTTTTATTTTTCAGCTTCAAATCCTTTCTTCTGTGCTTTGCTTTTTGAGGCCGAGGCTACAACTCTGAGAACCACATTTCTCAGTTACCAGCTGGCTCCCTTCCTGTTCGGTTTTACTAGAGGCCAGTGAGAAGTCTGGAAGAGAGGAGGTACTTACTCACTTTTCCTGTTTGCTTCCTGGAAACTGCTTTCTTCACTTCTTTCCTCCATGATATTTCAGTTTTTTTTTTCATTTTTTCATTTGCCTTTTGACTTCTCAGTGCCTGAAAAGAATTTCTTATTTTAAATGTCTTTTTTAAAAAAATATTAAAATACCTGATGTTTATTTCACTGGCCAGACCCTGATTAAACCCTCACTAATTATGACCAATCGTTTAGTTATCTTTGGTAAGTATAAGGTGACGTAAAGAGTGAAATTTAAAGTAAACTCTAAACAGTTTTTAAAGTCAATTATTTAAAGTCTATATTCACTTTTATTTCATTTTAGCATTAGACCTAATTTTTAACCAAGCAATTGTAAAACTATCGAGCTAGAATAGATTTTATAGATCATCTGGCCAGTGTTAATATGGAAAAGCACCTGAAGTCAGAATGTTCTTTGGGGATTGCCATTCCCATTAAATAAATAAATAAATAAATAAATAAATAAATAAATAAATAAAAGCAACAACAACTATAAAATAATTACATATTTAATTCTCTCATATGAACTGGAAAATTGACCAACAGAAATATGACTATACTATAACTGCAAAATAAATTATATCCTAAGGTACAGAAGAGATAACATGGTTGTATAGTATGATTTGCCATTTCAATTATTTGCATTAATATTACTTAAGCACTGATTTGTACATGACACGGTTTCCTGAGATTTATTAGCTGGTAAGCTGTAGCAAAGGTTTAAGAACCACTATTGAAAAAAATATCTTACAATTAAGAAAATTTTAGGCATTACTTCAGTCGCAGTACTGGAATAATTTAATTTAGTTCCTGGAGTTGGAGACTGTTTCAGAGACTTTGTCTAATACCCTCATTTTATAAACAAACTTTAGTCAAAAAAAGTATGAAGTCAAAATCCTCTGACAAAACAAGGCTACTTTTTATTATGCTGAAAATATTTATTGTTAGGATGGAATGTGATTATATTATTTATTTTTTTGATTCTAGATTACTTATAAAAGTTACTCAGGAATTTAGAGCTGAATAATTTAGGGCTAAGTCAGGAATTTAGGGCTAAGTCCATGTAAAAGTTGGGCAGTATGCAGAAAATACAGTTCTCAATTTATAAGCAATTTAAAAAGTTTAAATTGTATCTGAATTTTAAAAAAAGGGGTGGGGAGGGGAGAGTAGGTTTACTTGCAGGCTTCTTTTCTGAAGTGTTGAACCCCATGATAAGGTAATGATAATTTTTCGTAACAATTTATAAAATCTCAACAACATTAAGGCCACTGAAAATAAGTCTAACTTTCACAGAAACATATTTAAAAGAATTCACCTTTGATTGTAAACAAATTAAAATTTCCAACATTAATTTTTATGTCACAAGTACAATTTCACATATACCATCTCATTCGATCCCTGGTACCAATCAAAGGATAGCAGGCACCTTCTTTTCTCATGTAGGTGAGGATCAGAGAGGATGCCCAAGGTCTTGTTTTCAGAGAATCAAGACTCTAGTTCAGATTCCAACCAATTTCACAATTAATTTCTTCCTTTTCTTTATTCTTGTGGCTTTTGGAAGGCACCTCTAACATAGTATAGATCTAAATCTTATAGATTTGAGATTCTTTAAGGGCAAAAGTGGTACCTTTCTGTCATATTTCTTTTATCTAGAAAATAGTATTGAAAAAAAAATTGTTAACAATGTTACTGTGGTATGTGAATTAAAGTACCATCTGAATGCTACACTCCTTTCAAGTAAGTCTTCCCCTTTAAAATTTTGTTTGTGAGGCTTGACAAGATTTTATCTGCATATGTCATCATGACCAAGATAGCTTCAAGTAAATCTTCTATCTTTCCCTTTTGCTGCAATAGAAGTACTATTGAGCACAGGAAGGAAAGGAGGAGGAGGAAGAGAAGGAGGAGACCTGTCAATCCTTAGGCCGCTATCTCTTCCTCAAATTTGACTGTTGATGCTCTCAGGGTTTATTCACATTCTCCACTATCAGATATGCAAGATTGATGATTGCCCTCAATGTGCATGACTTTTAAAAGATTTACCCCAAAACAATAACAGTTTAAGCTTTTGTCTATAACTATAGAATAAACATTTACTCAGTTACAAGGAATATCAGGGTTCAGTTATCAGAAGGAAGAGAAAACAAGAATCAATAAATAATACAATCTGCTTACAAGACAAATGTGACTACACAGTGACTAAATGTCCCTAAACAGTGACTGGCAGTCAATGGCAGAAGAGGCTTCCCTTCTCTCTCCTAATTTGCTGACACTTTGATTCCTGCTTCTCTAAGGAGAAGGAGTTTGGAGACATAGTAGTCTTTCCAACCCGGTAGCTGATCAACAGGGTACCTGCTGTGACAACCATGAGCCCCTGAGTGTACGCTGTCAATGGGGCCTCCATCTTCCTCAAACCAACTTCTTTCTACATCTCTGCTTACACCAAGTGTATATCTTAAGTGTTACCTGCTAACACTATTTGTAACTTAAAACATATTCTTTATTATCTACTGTATAAAACAACTCTTTATTATCCAGTGTACCTAAGTATATTCCTATGAACTCTATGTTAATTTTATTGATCATGATTAATTTGTTTTATTGTTACTAAAACAGGTTAGTTTTGAATAGGCATTAATGCATTATTATTAATATTAATTTATTTTATTGAATACTACCGACACACGACAGTACTAAAAAAGTGCATTGGATCATTTAGTAAAGTTGATATTCGATATAAGCATGTTATCTAGATATTAGTAGAGCAAGCCGAGATGCTTCAATGAGAGAAGCCAGCCAAATTCATTAGTCTAAAATAACATCTGAACTTTACATTTTGAATGCCCTCAGAGATTTAAGCATCTGATTTAAGCATGAATGTGGGATAATTCCTGTAAATAGAAATTACATCTTATTTTCAGATACATCCCACCACTTTCCTCAGCCATCAACCCAAGACTAATGACTTATAAATAGCAAATTATCCACCAATATGAATAATGTAGTTCAAATAGTATATAAAAATGGATACAGCATACTGGCATATTCTAGACGAGGATAGAACTAATCGTACCAAAAAGAAGGCAAAGGGAAAGTGGATATTTTCATTTTGATGTGTGAACTTTCATGAGAGAGAGAGAGAGAGAGAGAGAGAGAGAGAGAGAGAGAGAGAGAAAGAGCGGGAGAGATCGAAAGGGGAGGGATTAATAATTTGAGAGCTATGGAAAAATAATGCTTGTTTCAGAAAATTGGGTGTCTACTATGCAAAATATGAAGTCATGCCAAGTAAATTTATGAAATTATGTATTTTTAATTTTCCTTTTTTAGGCTTCAACAGACAAAGCAATAGTGTGCAAAGGAAACTGGTTCATTTTTATTCATTCAGCCATTCTGTGATCAATTTCTGGTCATCTCTGCTTTCCAGTTCAAATAGAAATGCTGTGTAAGTGCTTGACAAGGATTTTATGGTATATGTTTGTGGTGTGGGATGGCACCATATCACACAGGTTGTGCATTTTAGATGATACATATGCTAAATTAAATCAAGATGTTTGTTACCAGCAAGCATAAGTGCCCCTTGACAGATATCCAGATTCAGGTGCTTATAAAAACAAATCTGAGAAGCAACATTAATTTTAAACCCTCTGTGCTGCATACAGCAATTGTAAGTTTTGGAAATACTTCAAACTTTATAGGATTACAAAATGGAAAGTGATCAGCGTTCTGGGTATGGGCCCTTTAGAAGTATTTTCCAAATAGTTTTGTATAGGAAAATAGAATCCATGTGCGCCTATATACCTGAATGTGTTTCAAACAAAATCTAAATGTTTATATAAGAAAATTCAAAATACTGTGATTTAATGGCTAGCCAACACAAAGAACATCTGTAGTATGATTGTCTCATGATATTCAATTTACACACAACCATTAAAAATAAAATAGTGAAGTGTTTTCACCACTTTATAATGTACCTATATATGCAAACATTTTGATTGTTATTAAAAGATCTAGGACATGTCACTCTTCAGAATTGAAAGTTTGAAAATAGAAAATAAGACAAAGAGGTTCTTTTTTTATTTTTTTATTTTTATTTTAACTGAGAAGGTATGGGGTTGTAGGGAAACTTGTAAATTCAAAAGTAGAAGGAAATCTAGTTCCTGAATCTTGGCCACACAGTAAATCAATTTAGCCCTGATGAAAAAATGTGAAAAAGACAAAATCATTTTCTTTATAGAATTTACATTTTAGGGGGGAGGAAGAAAGAATATACTAAATAAGTAAGCGAATGTAAGAAGAGAAAAAAAAGCAGGTGATTGAGATACAGCGTAATGAGGTGACAGAGTTGGGGACTGTGTTACAAAGGGCAATCAACAAAAGTCTCTTTGAGTGTAATTTCTGCTTAGGGAGGTCTAAGATGAGAAGTCACCAGGCCTGAACTTGAGTAACCTGAGGAATTTGACCAGAGCTACAACTAAAGGTGAAAATTACAAATAACTGTCATGACTAAACTAACCCAATCAGGAGTCACCCTTTACTATATGACAATGGTATTGATGTATTGTGAAATTTCCTTATTCTTAGGAGGTACAATGTGAAGTGTTTAGATGTTAAATGTCATAAAGTCTGCAATTAATTTTAAAATGATTCAGCTAAATGAAATATACATGTAAATAGAAAAAGAGAAAATGGAAGAAAAATGAATCCTACAGAATGTTAACAATTGATGATATTAGTCGAAAAGTATATGAGCGTTAATTATACTATTTTATCACTTTTCTCATCAATTTGAAATTTTTCTAAATAAAAAGTTGGGGAAGGAGCTTATTAAAAAAAAAGGGAATTAAATCTTACACATGCTAACTGCCAATAATTATATAAAATGTATTTTTTTAGAGTAGGTTTCCTTTTATGACATTCTCCACAACAGACTTCCATTTTAGAACAAAAATAATACAAGCCGTTCTATGTCCCGCAACATAACACATTTCACCATTTTCAGATAACAGTATAGCAAATGCTTAAAATTGAAAAGACAGCCAGAATCCTGAGTCTGCATAATATCTGAAGTTGACTCTGTTGTGACCCTGTTTTTCAATTCTTCTTTGGCTATTTTGTCTCTGTGTCTGGCGTTGCACAATTTCACCCACACATCTCCTCTTTTGTTTTTTCAACCTCCTTAGTACTTCAGGTACAGTTCTGGCATCTGCATTGCCTTACCTGCTCTGCCTTCTGGTATTTTGTTGTTGTTGTTGTTGGTTGTTTGTTTGTTTTGTGTTTTTTTTTTTTTTCACATTTCACGATTTGTTTTTTTCACTGTGACCTCTTTATCTCCCTTCATTCTACTTAGCGTAGCATACAGGAGACTGCAGTCTGGTTGTTCTTTGCCAAACTCATTTCTTGCAGAAACTTTCATTCTATTCTCTGTTTTAGCCATCCTGAAGCCCTATAAAGTTCCTCTACATAGCAAGATGTTTCACATTTGCATGACTTGTTGAAATTACTACTTTTACTTCAAATACCCTGTTCTTCAAATCTGTACCCTGTCTTTACTTATTACTCAAAATAGATTTTGAAGGTGAGACATTTTTGAACAATCTCATCCCACTCCAGAACTAAGTGCCTATATCATAATTTCAAAAATATTCAAGAACTTTTTTCATTTCCACATATCTCTCTCTCTTTGGAATGAAACTTTTTAAAGTAGAGTCCTTGCCTTATTCATCACAAATGCACAGCTTTAAGCACCATTTGTGTCATAACAGAACCACTTAATAAATGTCTGATCAAATGATGAATGTATTAAGAAAGCAGAATTAAAATGATCTAGTTTTCTTCAATATTATTGTGTTAAAATAGATTTATACTTATTTTGAAAAATACTTAAAATGTATGACATTTATTCAAAAATATCTCTTCCTCATGTACCGTACAAGGTCAGAGTTAGTTGCTGAGTACTATAAAGAGAAGGGGAAAATTCCCTGTCATCAGCAAGGTCAAAGTAAAAAAGAAAAGACAGATGAACAACAAATTATTTGGAGTAAAAAGTGCTTTGATAAGATATGTAAAGGATGATTCAGGATAAAAGAGGAAGGCACCTACCTTATGCTAGAGTTAAAAGAGAAATACGAATGATAGTTCCTTTGAGAAAATGATACATTCTCTGAGAAAATGCATAGAAATTACCTAAACAGAAGCGTGTTAGTAAGCTGATTTAAGCAGGAAATGACAATGTAAGATTTCTTCACAGGAAGATCTCCCTGAAAACCTGTCAGAGGACGGATAAGAGAAAAAGACACTATCAGTGTACTGACCAAGCAAAATACATTTTGAGGATTTAAACTAATGCAGTGCCAGTAGCAATAAAGAATGATAACTTATGAGAAATTTAGAAAACAGAATGGGAATAATTTGGTGTATGGGTTTCAAACAATGAAAGCATAAGAAAAATTGAGAAGATTATTTTCTGTCATCTGAGAAAGAGTCTGTTTATTTCATTCAATAGCAAAAGGTAGGTTAGTTAGCAGGTGTGGGGAAGAAGACAGTTGGTTTGATTTTGAACATGTTGAATCCTTAATGCCTATGAACATTAAAAAGCTGTCTCCAAAGCTCAGGAAATGATTTAGACTTGAAATACACATTTATGGACTCTTCATGTATGAATGATTGCTAACTCTGTGGTTGTGGATAACTTCACCAAGGGAGAGTACTAAATGATCAAAGAAGGATCCCTGGAAAACTTCAACAGATAAGGAATAAACGCAAGAAAGTGATACTAAGACAGAGTGGCCGTAGAGATAGAAGTAATACATTCATAGAGTAAGCTAATCTCTAATTTAGGAGAAAAGAGAGATTTAAAGGGGTTATGCACCACACTTTTAAATGTCCCAGTGGAACCATGAAGCATAAAGCAAGCTTGCCAAAATACTATTTATATAATACCTTTATTCATTTTAAAGTTACATCCAATTATGTATTCTCATTATTGCAAGCAGTTGGTTAAGTCAAACCATTTTAGTTTTATTGGTTGTGTTATTGTTAATGAAGCAATATATTTTTTAACTGAATGTAGTCATTAAGCTACCTAATGTTTAGTGATACTCAGAAAGTTATTCACTAATGATTAATGGGAAGGTGTTTTTTTTCCTTTCATTGTTTGCCTTTGTTATTCCGATTTGTAGTATTTATTTTTAACTTTTATATGTTCCTCAAATTTACCTTTTACATACACATATACTACAAAGAAGAAAATTGAAAAAGGAAGAATTTTACACAAATATATAAAAACAGGAAATATAACATTTTAAGATGTACTTCTATAATATGAACACAAATCCAACATAGTATAAACACAAATTCAATATAAAAATGATGTTTTGTGCCTGTTGTATTTATAGAAAGTGTTGGATAGTTCAATTTTCCAAAATAGATGACCTGCATTCTAGATAGTATGCTATTTAACAGTGATATATTTAAACTGCAATGAAATGCACAGATCTTAATTGGTCAATTCAATGACTTTTGATAAATGCCTGCATCTGTAAAACCAGCACCTCAATCAAAATACTGAATATTAATTACCAAGCCCCTGGAAACTCCTCTCATGTTATTATCACAATCACTATGATCATAGATTAGTTTTTTTCCTGTACCTGGATTTAGATATATGAAATCACTCTGTACTCTTTTATGTCTGACTTTATTTGCTTATATAATATTTTGAGATCTTTCTGTGGTGTTGAGTGTTCAATAGTTCACTATTTTAAAGTTTCAGAGTATATTAGATGATATGGTTATACCACATTTGTTTATCGTTTGTTTAGTTGATGAATATTTGAGTTGTTTTCAATTTTTGGCTATTATCAATAAAGCTACTATAAACTTTGTTTATAGATTTTGTGTGGAGGGTTAGGGGGCTGGGTGATAAATGTGAGAGGATTAAGAGGTACCAATTGATAGTTAAAGGAGGGTCACGTGGACATAAAATACTATACGGGGAACATCATCAATAGTATTGTAAAAACTATGCACAGTGTCAGGTGAGTGCTAGACTTATCGAGGGGAATCAATTCATAAATTATATAAATGTCTAACCACTATGCTGTACGCCTGAAACTAATATAAAATAATATTGAATGTCAGCTATAATTAAAAAAATAGTCATGGGAATGTGTAGTGTAGCATGGGGAATACAGTCAATAATGTTCTAATAACTACGTACAGTGCCAGGTGGCTAGTAGACTTGTTGGGGTTGTCACTTTGTGAGTTATGTAAATGCCCAATTGCTATATTATTCGGTATGTCTGAAACTAATAAAATAAAAATCCTGTGCATATATTTTCATCCTTTTAGGGTAAATACCAAAAGTTGAATTGCTGTGTGACATAGTAGCTGTTTATTCCATTTTATAAGAAACCTGCTGTCAGTTCTCAAAGTACTTGACAAGTTTACATTTCCAAAACCAATGTATGAGAGAGACTTGAATTCTCACCAACATTGGTGTTGGTCATTTTTGTTTGTCATTCTATTGGGTTTGAAGTGGTATTACATTGTGATTTTAATATACATTTCCCTGATGACTAATAAAGCTGGATATCTTCTTTGTGCTTATTGCCCATTTACATCTTCTATTTTAAAGTACAAATTAAAGTTTTTTGACCGTTTTGGAGATTGTTCAACACTTAATTGTTAATTTGTGGGAGATCTTCATATATTATGGATATAAGTTCTCTGATATATGTGACTGGATATTTTTTCTCCATCTGTCCCTTGTTTTCTCATTTTTAAATAATATCTTTTGATGATTGGAACATTTTTAATTTTAATAAATTTCACTGTATCACTTTTTTATGGTGTGTGCTTTTTGTGTTTTTAACCTCAACTTAAACTTAACCTAACGTTATGTACATATTCTCATGTGTTTCTTTTACTTTTTGTATGATTCAGATTTTTATGTTTAGATCAATAACCCACCTAAAATTAATTTTGGGAGAGACTGCAATAGTCATTTTTCTCTATATGAGTATCCAGTTGTTCCATCAGTGTTTGCTAAAAATACTGTCTTTTCTCTATTGAATTTTCTCAATATATTTTATGAAAATACAGTTGACCATATATATGTAGGTTTATTTCTCAATTCTTTATTCTGTTACAATTTTGTATTTTCTTACTTATAAACCAATATCAAACTCTCTTGCTTATTGTAGCATTATAGCAAGCATTAAATACAGGTAATATAACTTATAATTACACTTTGTATAAAAAAACATGTAAAATTAATTCACGCCTCTTTTTTATGATTGTGGCTATTCTAGATTATTTTCATTTTCATATAAATTTTAGAATCATCTTGTCTATTTCCTCAAAGGAACCTACTGCATTTTGATGAGGGCTATGGTTGAATCTATTTATTAGTTGAGAGAGAATGGACATATTATTAATATAGAGTTTTCCAATCTAGGTATATAGCTTATTTATGTTTTTACTTATGTCTTTAATTTATCTTTGCAATGTCTTATAGATGGCAGTATAGAAGTCTTACTCATCTTTCATTATAGTCCATTCTTACTTAGGAGATATTTCTTCATGCTACTATTAAAGCGTATTTAAAAATCATTCTAACTATTTAATTGTTTAATGCTTGACTATATATATATATATATATATATATATATGTGTGTGTGTGTGTGTGTGTATATATATATATATATATATATATATATATATATATATATATATATATGGTGTCCTGTGTCTGGTGACCTTCCTAAATTCATTTACAATTTATAGTAATTTGTAAATTCCTTTAGCTTTTCGATATATAAATCATGACATCTGTTATAAATGATAATTAGACTTAGCACTTTATTTCCAATTCATGCCTAATTGCAAATATGTAAAAAAATACCTTTGCATTGTTTTGTAGCCTGTGGAAAAGTTATTTAATATTTTACAATAATGAAGATACTACTTGAAGATTTTTTCCCAATTTTTTTATCAGAATGAGGAAGTCTCTATATTGAGTTTGCTGAAATAAATGCATATTATAAAGAGAAGCTCTTTTTTCAACTATTGAAGTTATAATTGGTCTTTCTTTTCAATTTTGTTAATGAATTTGGGGGGATTGTCCCACTTGTTTATGATATATTATTGAATTACATATTGCTTGATACAAGTTATAGTATTTTCTTAAGGATTTTTATACTTATCTATGTGAGGCATATTGGCCTATTATTTTCTTTTTTTGTAATCTTGCTCGAGTTCCAGTATTAGGGCTATGTTGGCCTCGTAATATTAGTTTGGAAGTAAGCACACTTATTTTTGAAGTCAACAACCAAATCAATGATGGTTAATGAAATAATAAACCTTTTGTGAAAAGCATTTTTGTAAAAACTTCTATAATTGTAATCCACAAAATTTTAAAACTACTCCAATGAACTGGTATACATTTGTTTTTCAATGTTCAAGATTGACATTAAAGGATCTCATATTAACAAAAGTGCAATTGCAAAGGCTGCATCTTCATATTACTCACTTTAAATATTTGGGTGACTGGCTGCCTTCATGGTGAAAATCTTATTAAGCAAAAGGGGATATTGTGAATTGTAAAACTCACTTGGAATTGCACATTTGTCAGTGCTTTAGGGAGGCAGACACTTAGGCAGCACACGCTCCTAAGTCAGTAAACATAGACCACATGAGCAACAAATGTAGCTCTCTAGAGTTAATTTGAAAGATCTCCCACATCTTGCTATCCAAGAGATGAGAGGGAAATGACAGCTCTCTTCATCAGGAGAAAGTTCATTTCAAGGAGTTGTTCAAAGGTTTATCTAGAATGTGGACTTTTTTTTTATCATCTACATACCAGAGATACTGTAACATTTGAAAAAAAAACACATTAAACCTACTCCTTGAGTCAGAAACTGCCCAATACTGTGGGTTAATTACTTAAAATAATAATGGGAACACATTTGAGGCCTTTAAACAGGAAAATGTATTCAGAAGCATGGTCTGCTCTGTTTTATTTCTTTAAAAAATGAAATGTATTAGCAATGACAGATGAAACAGGGCCTCCAGGAGATGTGCCAGAGGTGTGGTGACAGCCTGGTATTCACAATGAATGTATTGGTATACCTCAGGCATCTGTTTTAGATACTCCACATTTTAAAAGCTAGTAATACAGCATCATTCCTTAAATTTTACTGGATATTATTAGGTGAATGTATTCCACCAGAAATTTGAGGTGGAATAGGCATTTTTATAAATGGAATGCCAGAGTTCCAAGTAAGGGAAATTTTCAGAAAGGATTGAATCATTTCTATTAACAGGAACAAATGTATTACTATTCATTTTATCCATTTCTCTAATACCACGTGCATGACTGATTTACTAAGAAATGTATATTTTGAATTGTTCTGTGAATAAAACTCAGTTAACCTCTCACAAAGTAGGACTTCCAGGTTCAACTTAGAATAGCTACACTTTTGTAGTGCACAAAAGCTATCGTAAGAATTAAGAGTGGAGCATCCCTTATAATTAGAATAATGGGGTCAGACATTTCCTAACTAATACATGGCTGTTATCTGGAATTATAGCAAGAGACTTACTCAATAAATAAGTAGAAATAAGAGAGACCACAGAAAGACCAAATGTGATGGACCAGCAAAGAAAATGCCTTGGAGATATAAAGGAAAGAGATGGTGAGAAAAAGTCTACAGGGAGGTAACACACAGAAAATAAACTGTAATATCTGTTTCTTCCCTTCCCTTCAAAGTTATATGGTATGAGTAACACATTTTAAAAGATTCAGAGAACCAAACTGAGGATCTTTTCCACCCGGGGTTTGAAGGAATTTGATCTGAAGATTCCAAAGTAGAAACTTGGTAATGTACGTTAAGATGTTACCGTGTCCTAAGAGGCAGGTGAGCAAAATGATGTAAATGTAGAAACTGGGATTAAGGAAGCCAAGGGCACATTTACATTTATGTGATCATATTGCCTGGACGTTCATCATCTAGTATGTCCACATATTAATTAAATATTGAATTGCATGACTACAGTATCTACGTATGCCTTCTACATTGCAGATATTCTTATAATTTCCAATATAGTATGAAATGGTAATAAAGACAATTTATGGTAAAACAATTAGCATAAGAGCACATTTACCAGAAATATTTTATTATTGGTTTAAAAAAATACCTAAATGCGTGTACTCAAAATATTGCATTGTTGTCCATGTTAATGACTCACCAAACCCTACTCAGTAAGAAAACTGAAAAAGAAAAAAAAATTGCTTCTATGGTAGAATAGCATATACAATGTAACAAGATAACAGATTATAAGAACATCCAGCCCTAAAACACATATGGAATGCTGCACATGTGATATGAATCAAGGATTTTCACAAATCCCAAAGTGGCTCAACTCTTAAAACTGACATTATTATCATTTGGGTCAAGTTATATGTATTAGATTTCATAATACAGTGCATTTTATGTGTTAATTTCAAATTTTTAGCAAACTAATTCAGATCTTTAAAAAAGGTAAAAATACAAAAAATAAAATAGTAAAAATTCTGAGTATAAACCATCTGATTTAAAAGATATCTATTAACAAAAAGAAAAAAAAATACTAAGTCCCTATTTGTTTCAATAACCATCGAATACCTACCACTATTTTGAATGAAGTGTTTATAAGTATAGTTTATATTTCTAAGTGAATGCACACTTTCTTAAATTACATATATAGTTTTTGTTTTTTAATATTACACTATATCTACTGCATATTTTATAAATAATAATTTTTACTTTTTTTCTTTATGTATATGAAATCCAATACTAAGAAATACAAGTAATTTAACTATTATAATAATGACTATTGTTGATTAAATCTTTTGTAAATGTAAAGTACATTTAATCATCACAATATTATTTTCCCCATAGGAAATTCTGAATGTAGAATTTCAGACTAACCTGACTAAAGTTCATAAAGCTAGTGCCTGAAAGAGCCTAGATATAAACCCATATCTAGGAGCCAAAGCTCTTATTATTCTAGATTTCTACATTGCTTCATAGCAGCTTCTCATATAATAGAGAATCAATAAATATTTCATGAAATGAAAAAAATCAGTTGATGAATAAATTAGTTTAAAAAAATCAATTAATTTCTTTAAAGTATTTGCACCCAAATAATGTTCTTGAATTTTAAAATTTATTTTCTGACCCATTGGGTCCAAAATAGTGGTGTAGGAGGTGGCTGAACTTGCTCCCTCCCATAATCGTATGAATATACACCAACATATAGAGCAATTCCTTCTCAGAGGGAGGGAGAGAGAGAGAATAGAGAAAGTTGGGGGACTGAGAGAGCTCTCCAGGATCTGTGCAACTCTCCAGTGACTGGACGTAGTTGTGAGCACCATTGTTTACATTTCCCCTCCATCTACATAGTGTGGGTGGGAGCTCTATCCAAGTGCTCTGACTAACCTGGTAGATCGCTGCAGCACATGCCTGGCTGCACTGCACAGTCAGGGCACTGTAGCACACAGCACACACGTGCACCAATTACCCTAACTGGAGCTTGCTCCCGCAGGACCAACAGGACTCTGCAACATGGGCACACGAGGATGCCTAGCCCAGAGCCCACTCTAGCCAAGGGCAGTTGGACCAACAGGATGCTGCTGTGAGTGCACACTGGGCTACCCCCCCCCCCAGAGCTCACTTTGGCTGGACTAAGGTCATTACAGCAGGAGTGCATCAAGCCATGCCAGCCAAACAAACAGGTCACCATATAGCACATAAGCAGGGATGACCTGCCTTAAGCTGGCTCCAGCCATAGCCAACTGGTGCTTCAGGTGCCACATGTTCCCACCCCAACTCCAATAGTCCTGTCAAAACAATCTGGCGTACAGTCTTCACAAAAGTCACATATACAAAAGGCCACTTTTTCAAGGTGGGGAGAGATAACTATTTCATCTAATTCATAAAAACAAACACAGCAAGTCAAACAAAAGGAGAAGACAGAGGAATATGTTCCAAAGGAAGGCACAAGATAAAAACCCCAGAATTAACCCTCAGAAAATGGAGATAAGTAATTTGCTTGATAAAGAATTCAAAGTAACAGTCATAAGGATGCTCACCAAACTTAAAAGAAGAATAGAAGAACTCAGTGAGAACTTCAAAGAGTTGGAAAACATAATAAAGAACCAAAAAGAGCTGAAGAATACAATAATTAAAATAAATACACTAGAGGAAATCAATAGCAAATGAGACAATACAGAAAAATAGTTAGTGGCCCCGAAGAAAAAATAATGGAAATTACCCAATCAAAAGGGCAAAAAATAAAAAGAATGAAAATAAAATATAAGTTGAAGGAACTTCTGGGACAACATCAAGTACATCAACATTTGCAATATAGGAATCACAAAAGGAGAAGAAAGAGAAAAAGGTGCAGAAACTTATTTAAATAAATAATGGCTGAAATCTTTCTTAACCTGGGGGAAAAAAAAAACAGACATCCAAGTCTAGGAAGCACAGAGAGTTCCAAATAAAATGAAGCCAAAAAGATCTACACCAAGACATACTGTAATTAAAATGTCAAAAGTTGGAGACAATCTTCAAAGCAGCAAGAGGAAAACAACTAGTCACATACGAGGGAAACCCTATAAGGTTATCAGCTGATTTCTCAGCAGAAAGTTTACAGGCCAGAAGGTAGTGGTAGGACTTATTTAAAGTGCTGAAAGAAAGGAAACTCTAACCAAGGTTCTCATTCAAAACTGAAGAAGAGATAGTTTCAATGATAAGCAAAAACTAAAGCTGTTCATCACCGGACTTACAAGAAATGTTAAAGTGTCTTTTTTTTAAGCAGAATAAAAAGACCATATCAGAAATTAGAAAAAAAAAAGAAAGAAAGAAAGAAAGAAAGAAAGAAAGAAAGAAAGAAAGAAAGAAAGAAAGAAAGAAAGAAAGAAAAAAAGAAAGAAAGAAAGAAAATTATTCCACTGGTAAAGGCAAATATATAATAAACTAAACAAAGCAACTACTTAAAAAACTAATATGGAGGTTAAAAGACAAAAGTAGCAAAATCAACTATAATTACAATAAATAGGGGATATACAAAACAAAAAATCTAAAATGGGATTTCCAAAACATAGAATGTGGAGGGGGAGTACCACGTTTACCTGAAAATAAGACCTAGCCGGACCATCAACTCTAAAGCATCTTTTGGAGCAAAAATTAATATAAGATCCTGTCTTATATTATATTATATATATTATATTATATTATATTATATTATATTATATTATATTATATTATATTATATTATATTATATTATAGTAAAATAAGACCGGGTCTTTTATTAATTTTTGCTCCAAAAGACACATTAGAGCTGATGGTCCCGCTAGGTCTTATTTTCAGGAAAACATGGGATAAATGTAGTACTTATAGAATATGTTTGCACTTAAATTCCTATAAGCTTGCAATAGACTGCTATAGATATGGATTGGTATATATATACATATGTAAACCTCATGGTAACCACAAGCCAAAAACCAACAACAAATGCAAATGATATATCCAATAAGAGGTTACTATCCAAAATCTATAAGGAGCTTATACACATCAACATCCAAAAACAATCTGATTAAAAATTGGGCATATGCCATGAATAGACATTTCTCCAAGGAAGACAAACAGATGGCCAACATACATATAAAAAACATCTCAATATCACTAATTATTAGGGAAATGCAATCACAACCACAATGATATGCCACCTCACACTTGTCAGAATGACTTAAAAAAAAAAAAATCAAGTGTTTTTTCCAGCCATAGGCTTCTCAGTAAGGAAAGCTCATTTAATTAACAAACATTTTTCTATATTATGTTAGTGTATGCTGTGGTTCCAATTTGAGACTATCAAGTCTGAGATATTTTCTCATGGTAAATTTATGCTTATCATTTGCATTAGTCAGGATTTTCCAGAGGAAACAGAACCAATAGGATTTTCCAGAGGAAAAAGAACCAATAATTAATTTATATATTATATCCATATATATATTTGGATATATATATATATATCCAAAACAATGTATACAAGTGGACACTTTGGTCAACATTGCTCAAGCAGTAGTTTGCCATAATCAGAAGTGTCTGGACGCTGATGGTAACCACTTTGAGCACCTCTTGTAGTTGCAGAAGTCAAAAGTGACTTGTATTCATCTTTTGTTATTGGTATATATTGAGTATTACAATTTTAATATATTTTTCCTTTCTTAAAATGTGTGTACTTTTGGGGTGGCACCCTCTGCATGAACTTAAGTCAGAGATGCTGCTCAGGAAACAGAATATAAAGTTCAAATCCAACAAAGATAACTTCCAGCTAAAACAAAAACGAAATTCACAAGAGAAAATTTATGATTCACAAATTCCAAAAGTTTACATACATAACATCCAGGATATAATTCAAAATTACTAGTCATAGAAAGAACTAAAATAAAACAACAGGAACTTATTTCCAGGAGAAGAGAAAATAACACTAAGATAAACCATACATGGACTTAAAACTTACTAGATTTATATATTTTATATAAACTGATAGAATAGCCCTTAAACCTGGACTGTGGAAAGTTAAGATTGTATACTGTAGTCCCTATATAACCACTAAAAATAATGCCAATAAATATTGAAATAAAGCCAAAAGAAAAATCAAAGCAGAATTCTAAAAAAAAAGATTCACATAATCAAAAAAAAAAAAAAAAAAGATAGAGCCAGTTAGAAGGAAGAAATAAACAAAAAGAAAAGAAGACATGTAGAAAACTATTACTGATATAACATTAGATCTAAATCCAGAATTTACGGTAAATATTACAATAAATGTTAATGGATTAAATATTCCAATTGCAAATCATATATCCAATAGAGCTTGTAGGCAGAATATAAGAGAACCCAATAATAAGAAGATGATCAACTTATTAAAACAGAGAAAACAAAAAAGGCAAATAACTTGAACAAACACTTCACACAAGAAAGTATATAATTGTCAACAAGCACATGAAAACACTATCTCTGTCATCAGGGAAATAAAAACATAAATAGATCAGGGAAATAAAAGCATAAGATATGCTTAGAGTTATATTTAAAAGATTACAGTAAGTAGTGGAAGGGTGTGGAACTGGAATTTTCATATATTTTTTGATAGAATATGAAATATTATGACCACTTTAGAGTATGGCAGTACCTACTAAGGTTAGCATATACATACCATATGATTCATCAGTAACACTTCTAACTATTTACCCAACTAACTAATACCCAAGTATATACAACCAAATTATTGATAAGAGAAAATAGATTAGTGTTTGTCTGGGGCTTCCATTGTACCTTGCTCATTGGCTGTTTTCTTCTACTTGTTTTCTTTACTGCTGCATTTCCAACAGCTGTAAGTGCCTGGCACATAAGAGAAATTAGAAAAATATTTGTTGGAAGTTAAACTCTATTTCTTTGCTTAAAACAGGTAAGAAAATGACAAAAGGACTGCGCATTAGAACGGCACCTACACACAACATGCGCGCGCACACACACACACACACACACACACTCACACACACATTATGGCTTTTGAGTTTTGTCTTAAATATTTTCTTTGAGACACAATCATAACTGACTGAGAACTTAAAATATTCATGAAATGCTTATTCAACTATATAATGCAAAAACACCAATATATCACCGATATTTTATATGAATGATCATACTTATCTGGTAGTTTAAAAAACACCTATACATATTCAATTTTCATATGAATGGCTCATTTGAAAAATATTCAAAAAATACTTGTGATGTGTGCAAATATTATCTCAAATAATAATATAATATTTTATATAAACCTAAATAGTTAGTAAAGCTGCATAGTGTCTGAATAATTGAGTCACATTATTTATAAGGATGTATTGTGAAGCATAATTGTCACAAATGTTAATATAAAATAAAACTTAAAAACAAGCAAAAATATTTTATAATTGTAAGAATGCAAATCTTATCTCAAGGCATTGTACTTTCAGCTTCCTGCACCATCAAGAGTGTTAAAATCAGAGCTAAGATCTTGGAGGAAATTAACTTTTAAATTTTATCTTGCTTTGTAAAATTTGGTATAAAGTCTGATTCAGTACCTTTCATTATTGACTAGAATAGCATACACCCACAAACAAAAAAGCACCATAGTTATTACTGTGGCAGTATAAAAATTGTACATTTAGTTACTTGTTGTTGGGGGGAGGAGAGGGAAACAGGGAGAGGGAGAGCGGGAGAGAGAATGACACTTCATATAATTAAACTCAATTACCATGTATCTTTAATGAGCATGAGTCAGGAAGTCTACATCTACTCCAAGTCCACCTCAATATCATGTAATGTTTTTGGCAAAAAAACATGTATATGATGTTATGCTTTATATACAGTTTAAGAAATCTTTCAAAGGTTATTTTGTTTAAACATCGTTTTTATTTTAGCTATACACTTTCAAAACTAAGCTCTTTAAGTATGAAAATCTACAATACAAAATATCAACCAATATTTTTGTGAAGGAACATAAAATAGTGTAAAATATTTGAAAGAGCTTTTAATTAACTACATTATAATTATTACTATGTTTAAGTACTGCAGTGTAATGGCACTGTATTCTTGTTTAAGAAAGTTCAGGTTGAGAAGCATTTGAGACCTTGCTTCTTGGCAATTGTCAGTTTTGGTTCAAATAAGCTCTTATAAAAATTCTCTAAAGAAAAGGAAGTTCAGGTCGAGTGATTTATTTTATTTTGATTTTTATCGGCCCACGTGTTTAATAATTAACTCATTGATATTATAGTTTACTAGCAAGATTATTTGGAAAAGTTGTCTGAGCTTAATGGATTTGCAAAAGAAATAGGCAAAAGGAATATTCCCTGTATATGTTTAGATATGTCATATTTAAATCATAAATCGTATCAAAGGGAATTTTACAAATTGAAACTTTAATCTTCCAATCTTTGACACTGCACCAAATCTTCACTTTTTTTTTTTTTTTAAAGAAGGAAAATCAATATTTTATCCTCTAAATTCCAAAGCAAACTTGCCTATATTTGGCTATGGGTGAGACATACTCTTTGTGAAAATTTTGTCTTAGTCCATGCAAACCTAGCTGAAAGCCTGAAGAGAAATGACTTGAAGGAAATAAAGTTGTAAAAATATTTACATTTAAAAATCAATAACCAATTTAACTCTTAAAAGCCAACTAATTAAAGCTATGAATGTGAATGCCATGAAGCAGAGTCACTGATGAATATTATTTGTCCCAAAAATGTGTGAAGAAGATAATGAAATAGAATTTGGGAACCTCAGGTATTTATGCTAGTTTCACTGTGAATTTGAAAAAAATTCAATAATGTATCTATACCATAGTTATTCTTTCTACAAAACTAATCATTTTATTTGTTTGCAAACAATATCTGCATTAGAATTTTTTAAATATTCATGAGGCTCTGTACTATTCCTAATTATTATTATTTTTCCAATGAGACAGAGTTTTGCCCCCAAATCATTACATACAGCATATATATATATATATATATATATATATATATATGTATATATACACATATATATACACACACACATATATACATATATACATGTGTATATATATATATATATATATATATATATATATATATATATACACATATATATACATCTTTCCCAGTTATTAAATGAATAAAATTTAAAAAGAGGTTACCATTCACTGAGTTTCTATTACATATCCATTACTATCTTAAATACCATCATAGTTCTTTCTCATTTATTGTTATGAGACAGGCACTGTTAACCCTAGTTTACAATTCTCAGAAATTAAATAGTTTGCAAAAGATCAAATGTTAATAAATTGTGTGAACTAAACTCATCCTTCTTTTCTTTACTCTGAATTCTATTGTCTTCCAATTAGATTAATGACATAATTCAACTACTTAAAATGTGGAAAGCACTAAGTCTGTGATTTTCACCATATTTGTTAATAATAACTATACAAGAAATAACTATGCAAGAAATAACTTATAATATAACTATGTAAGAAAACAACTAATATGCATTGATTATATGTGACGGTCTAGAAAAACCATAGTATAAATATTTTTATTAATTATTTCATTTAATCATTACAAAAAACATATATGACATTGGTGGTATTTTATACATGAGAAAACTGAGACCTTAGATGTAATGCCCAAAAGACACGTTTCATAAATGATAGAGATGGATTTGAGCATAATTTATTCTGCTTCAAGATCCTGAATGAGTGCACCACTGCTAATCAACAATGTTAGTGTATTGCCTTTTGCTTGAACATGCCTAAGACATCTTTCTGAGCCTCGGGAGTCCAACTTCAATGATGCCCAAGCACGTACGTTCATGAAAGTGAAAAAATAAATCAAGTGATTTTGTACTAATTATTGAAGAGTGAGAAATAAAAATAAGATAATATGCTCTTCAATTGAGAAACTTTAAATTTTTGGATTAATTACAACAAACAGAGACAATCAATGTCACCTTTGAAGAGAAATAAATCATTGGATCAGTCATGCATTAACTTGGACAGTTTTATCACTTTTATAAAACTATATAATCAAATCAATTAAAGGATTGACTGGGTGGTGAAAATTCATTTAAACTTTCTGTCATTTTTCAATTTTATCCCTTTCTATGTGTATCTGACAGAGGGAAGATGAGAGAGAGAGAGAGAGAGAGAGAGAGAGAGAGAGAGAGAAAGTGTTAAGATTGAAACAAAAATATGCTGGCCTATAGCTTATTCTAATGGTAGATGTAGATTAGGTGAGTTATTTCTTAGCTGTCAGTGACCGTGGTGGAAATTGATAAGAATGTGAATTGAGATTTTTGGTTTTCCTAATAAACTATAGAGTTGACTTTATTGTCACATTGAACACTATTCAATTTTCTTAAAAAAACACCTATTAATTTATTTTAGAATAATAGCAGTGTTTATTTCATAAATATTTATAAAATATTCATAAGCAAGTCACTAATTTAATCTCTATTTTTAGCTTCATTATGTGCAATATGGAAGTAAACATATTAGAAACACATCAGGGCATGGTTTTTCAGGATCAACTGAAAATTTATGCAAAGTACATTGGATATAGACTTTTTAATTTCACAACTACTATTAGTGTATGTTGCTCATAAAAAAAATAATGACTAATATTTATCAAGTCTCTACTGTATGTTAAATCTTTGTTAATAACTTCTCCCAAATTTTCTTAACGAATTTTCACCATAATTCTATGATATATACATTATTATCATTAGCTTTATAAACAATACTGTTCAATAGAATTATAATGTAACTTTATTATTTCATTATTTATTCATTTTTAATTAATGAGTAATTATTTCAACTACAAGTAACATAATTTAAAATTTTCTAGTAGCCACACTTTATAAAAGTAAAATGAAACAGGTGAAATCAATGTTAATAATAGGCTTTATTTTTCCCAATATATCCAAAATATTATCATTTAAATATATATTCAATATTTAATAATATTAATGGGATAGTTTATATTTTTTGTTATAATAAATCTCCCCAAGTGTATGTTTTGCACTTACAGCACGTTTCAATTTGTATGAGCTACATTTCAGTGTCTAATAGCCATGTGTGTCTAATGGCTATTGTACTGGACAATGCAGACTGTAGAGATGAGAAAATCAAGGCTTATAAACTTAAGAAATTAACCCAAGTTCACAAATTAGAAATAAAGGCTGACCTCAGGTATACACCAAAGTTGTCTGACTAAAGCCCAGGAAGATTAACTACTAAGCATATTGCACTATCTCCCCTACAAGATGATGAAATTCTTTCATAGTAAGGATCTGGCTTAAACTAAGTGGTTTTGTTTTAGCCATATCTGATGTGTCTAATTGGTAACATCAGAATGCTATTTGCACAATTGATTGAAGACTATTTTCCCAAATAATTCAGCCAAAAAAAAGAGTCAATTCTGATTAGATCCAATGAATACCAAAACCCTAAAGTTGGGTGAGAGAAGGGATTTTATATTCAGTTTATTTTCTGGTTTTGTATTTTTCTATGGACACAACACTCATGGACTCATGCCTGAGTCCTAAGTAGATAGAAGTGAAAACAACAATCTCTTTCAGTAAAATCTTTGTGAAACGTAGGAACACAAACAGCTCTGCTCTAATGTATTGCAGAGGATAAATATGCTTTCTCCTAAAATATTCTAGATATTTGAGCATATCCTAGTACACTGGAATAGCTGAAAAACTAAGTAGCAAGTAAGAGACAAAAGTGGAACTTGGAAAAGAGGGTGATGATACGCAAGGGAATAAAAATGCCAGACATAAATGTAAGTCCTGTTCAACATAAAATGCTGTATAATATCCAGAAGACATGGTAGAGAATGACAAACACAGAAAAAGATGAGAATATACAAAAGAAAGATGTTACTTTTTATATGACAGGTTATTATTTGAATATGTACAAGGCATATGCTAGTGTAATACTAGTATACCTTTGGTTGAAGATTACTTGAAATTACAATACACAATATCTTAAAACAATGAGAAAATGTATATAAATACAATAACCAGAGATAAGGTTGGCTTCAGGTTGTTTTGACCCAGATGCCACTAAATATCAAGGACCGCATCTCCAGTTCCCTGTGGCTCTCTTAGCTCTTCTTACTCCATGAAACAATGTTGTTCTTGAGTTGGCTCTTCTCATGGGAGGAAGAGTTACCTGCATTCTGATCCTCATTTGGGTGAGTGAGACTATCTTTTCCACAGCTTTTTAGCAGAAATACTGACATTGATTCTAATTGGACCTTCTTAAATTATCTGTCCATTGCTGTGAGGAGAGGGTAGTCTAGAATTTATTCTGAATCTAGAAATAAAGTCAAGACAACCCAATGGATATAAAAGGCAACCACATATCTATAAGGCATGGTTCTCCCATAATGGGTAATAATTCTTTTTAGGACACTAGAAATTGTGTTAGCAATTAGGAACAAGATCCAAAGAAGCACAGGTAAGATCAATTTTTAACTGCCATTTGATGTTCCATGACCACATATTTTACATTTATTTATACTATTTTAATATATGTATATATACATATATACATATATATGTATATATAATTTATATTATATATAAATGTTTGCCACTTATTAATAGTTTTATTATAGATATTTTAAACATACAGAAAAGTGGCAATATTTTTACACTGAACACATACATACAAGCTAGATTTTGTAATAAACATTGTACTATATTTGTTTTATTGCATTTCTATCCATCTATCAATTATTCTATTAATTCATTATTTTTGCTTTATTTCAAACTGGTAAGTATCAGTTAACTTGAGTCTATATACTTCAGCATGCATATTTTATTAACTGGAGTTCAATATTTGTTTATGGAGTATTTTAGGTAAAATTTACATAAATGAAATGCACAAATTATAAATGTATCATTTAATACATTTTGACAAATACATACGCTTGTGAAATTCAAATTCCTAATCAAAATAAAGACTATTAACACCACTCTAGAAAGTACCCTCATGCCTCTTCATAGTAAATCTAAACTCACACTTCTGTAGAGGCAAAAATTCTTCTCATTGTTTTCCACTAGAGATAAGATTTTCCTGTTCTCAAACTCCACATAAAGCAAATCATATAGTATGTGTTCATTAGTGCAAGATTTTGTTCACTCAATCTAATGTATGTATCAGTAGATTTTTTACCTTTTTATTGCTAAGTTGGTTCTGTTTGCTTTTGGTCACTCTCTTGCATCTTCAACTACATATTTTTTATAATATCTTGTGCACATTTTATGATTATTATCTGTTGGAAGGTTTGTCTGATAAGAACTTACACAGCTATTTCTGTATGCATAACTACATTTATATATCATTCTATATATAATCACTACTTCATAATATAAAAAATATGATGGTGGAGAAATTTTATTTGTTTTCCTAATAGGTGAGTTGAATTTAACTGAGCTGATTTCAGTCTCTTACCTGGTTTGTTCTGGAATTACAAGCTGGTATTAGTAATTTCAACTGTGTCTTTGAAGCCATGATATAAATTCTATGAAAACCTCACTGGTCCATAAACATACTGAACTTATGACTATATTCCTCCTTAAGACAATACTCCAACCAGTAGCTTTGTGTGATGCTATTCTGATCTACGTGTACATTAAGATAATGTCATACCTTCGTCTTCATTTTCATGATGACAATTTTTCTTTAAATATTTCTGACCTATTTCCCTACTCCTTATTTCTCCCCCCTCCCCATATAGCTGGTTAATAGGCCCATTTCTTTGTGCCTCTCTGTACATAAATCCCCCCACACTTACTCTGGGCTTGGCCATGTGACTTTCTTTGGGCAATGGGAGAGTAGATAATGCAATGCAGTCAGGGCCTCAAACACTTGCTCATGTCTGCTTCTCCCTTGAACAATTTGATTTGCTTGTTCTTAAACCTGTGTCACATCATGAGACCATGCAGAGACTCATCTGCTTAAGAGATGTGAGTGTCTCATGGAGCAGGGGCAAACCATGAGCATCATCCCCCTCATTCCAGCAGTCCTAGATAACATTATCCTATATCAATTAATAGACAATCCAATCGCAGACATAATAAGCAGTCCAGTCATGATCAATAGAACCTTCTAGTGGAGCCCCATATATATTGCCTACATTTGATGAGCTATACAAGTACTGTATTGTTTTGAGCCACTGAGTTACCATTTTATTGTGGCAGTAAATAACTGATACACCATGGGAAAAAAGTGAGTTATCTGGTTCATGATGATTGCCATTAGTCATGTTTGTGTATTGAAAGAAGCTAATCAACAGAGCATCTTATCTTCAAGGATTATTGGTGGGGTTTTTGTTTGTTTGTTTTTTCCTTTTCCTTATTCACTCAGAACAGTGGGAGGCTGTTTTTTTTTTTTCTTTTTTTTTTTTTTATTGTGGGGTGAAGGGGCAACCTAAACTGAGGCTTAGGAAGCTCCTTTTCACAGCCACACTAAACTACATCTTCCAATTTGGACTTTTTCTCCACTTGCTAACTCTTGTCTTCTATCTCATTTGATCCAAACCCAAGGAAAGCAAGAGTAAAGCTATGGAGATGACTCTTTCGTTGTTCCAACAACTAATACAAAGGAACCAACTGAATTTGAGAAAAAAAATTTAGGTCCATAAAAATGTTCACATTATGGAAAAGACTAAGGAGAAGTGTAAAAGAAGAATAATGTAGTGCTGTGTAAAAACAAACTGTTTACTTTGGCTCTAGTAGATCATAAAACAAAATGACAGGACTCTAGAGTCTAGTTTAGTGCTCAGATTTTTCAAAGAAAGAAACTAAAATGAAATGTGCTTATATGACCTGCCTAAAGTCACATAGCAAGTTTAGTGTTAACATTGAGAATACACCTATACTTTGGTGGTGTCTGTGTTCTAGAAAAGTGGTGAAGTATCATGGAAAGAGAATGAAATCTGATGTCAGAAGACTTGTATTTCAGTCCCAGCATCACCTCTTACTTAATATGTAGTTGGGAGTCAGGCGTCAGCGCTCTGTTTGCATCAGTTTTCTCATAAATAAAATGTGAATGATATCAGTCATGACTATCTTAAATAATTACATGAGATTTATTTAAATATGAATACACCATGCTCTGTGAATTTAGTTTATTTCATTCTAACGAAAACTTATTATAAGTCAATTATACATCAGGCATTATGTTAGTTGTTGAGAAAACAAAATGGTCTCAGGGAATTTAGAATTTAAAGAGAGAGAGAGAGATAATAAATGATGTCAAAATAAAATGGTAAAGGAGGGGATTGCTAAGGAAGCGTAAGAGTATTTAGCTCAAACAGAGGTATAAACTTAACCCAGTTCCAGTTAAGCCAATTCATAAGCCATAGATTAAAGTTGGATTAAAGCTGTCCAGGTGAAAATTACATAGGCAGGCCACTCAGGCAGAAGAAATGAAACAGGCAAGAAAAAAAAAAAACAAAAACATATTAGAATGTATGTGTGGAACTCTACTGAATAAAAATTGTATTGCTAAATCATGAAAGAAGGAGGGGCAAGAGGTGAAACTATCTGTAGGTAAGGGTCAAGTAGTGGATTTGAACATTGGAGACCCACTGAAAATTTTTTAGAAAGGAGATTTTGTGGTTTGATTTGTGTATGTTTCAATTAAAATACTCAAACTGCACTAACAATCTAGCGAAGAAAATATAAAAATCTAATTTAGGACAAGATAGTAAGGATGTAAAGGAAATGATAGATTAGAGAGACTGTATATTCAATAAATGTTTATTTACTATTATTTTTATTACAGCAAATTGTTTCTTTGACTCTTAAAAAATTAGTAAGTACTGGTGGCTCCGTGAGCATGTTTTTTTTTCTCTTATATTTGTTACTGGCCTCCTACTCATACGATCTGTTTATCTTAGTAGATAAAATACTCCCTTTTTTTTTGGACTTAGCTAGAGCCAAATATAATTGCTTCACTCATCTTTACAGCAAAAGAAATGCTGAAATCAGTAAACATTCATTTTTTTTTCTAAATAGTGAGCCAGAAATGCAATATGCCAATATATCCTGGGCAACATAATAAATACCTGAATGGTTTCCAAAAAGATAATTGATTCACCATACTGTTAAGGTTTATTTCAGCAATAAAATATTATTTCTCTTTTTATGATGGCTTTCATACCTAAATTCTGCTTTAAGTGCCTAAAGTAGTAAATGTCTGCAACCATATAACAGTGACATTAGGTGACATCTGCAGGAACAGACATGATTGTTCCTATACATACAAAAAACAGTTCTCTGTGCAGACAGCCAAGTAAGATTTCTCTTACTTGTGCAGACACTCTGTATAGATTTCTCCTGCCCAAATATATATTCCTGAAGAACCTGTAATGGAGCAAAGATTTGATCATGGATAATTAGTTTCTTTAAGTAAGCCACTCAAAAATTCCTTTTAATAGAGAATATTCTCATAAAGTATAACCATAAAAAAATCTTACAGTGCTTTCAAAGTGCTATGTTGAAAGCTTATTATTCCCTAACATGAAGAGTGGTTCATTTTCTCTTTGGGGGAAAAAAATATTTACAAGAAGAAAAAGTTTCTTCACTTAAGTATTTGTCTTAATATAGGACTTAAGTATTTGGCCCGAAATTAGAACCCATGTTCTTCTTAAAATAGTTCTGCTTTTAATTATATTGGCTTGTCAACTCTCAATGCTTTAATACACATTGTTTCATTCAGTTTCAGAGAGTAAGTAGATGGTACCTATAGATTTATTCAGGAACTGGAGACGTGTCTGGACAAGATTTTCTATGGGTTTTTTTGTATCCCTTATCAACAGGTCAAATAAAGCCAAATAGGCCTTCTAAATATGAGTAACTACTTTCTCATCACTTTCTTGCAGGCCTCATACACTAGAATCCTTCAAGATAGTCATGTAACTTTTTTGGTAGTCTTCTCAGTTAGGACCACAAAGCGTACTTATTTGTCCAATCTGGCTATGAGCCTGGTTTGGTACAATTTTTTCCCCCCACATATTGTATTCACTTCAGTTTTTAATCATAACTATATAATTACTGTCATAGATAAATTCATTTTAAGTGTACGTATGAAGTTTAATTTATAATCAATAATTTTCATGACTCATGTTGCAAGTTACCAGTGTACTTACACAAATTATGCAGCTTTTAAAAAGAAGAGACACACGTTTCAACCAAAAATTATTTGATTCAACTGAAGAGTTCCTCCAAGGTGCCAATCATATGACAAAAGCATTAAAGCAAAATAGATAACAACAAAAAAATGCATCAAATAGCTCACTCTGTTTCTCTGGACAAATGTACATTCAATATCAGTTTTCCTAAGAATCAGCCATCCCAGAAATAAGCAAGGCTTTCTTTTTCTTTTTTTTAAGTTTCTCAAACTCATGGCAAAACTGCTGAACTATGGGTCTTGTATATAGTTCGTGGGCCATGTCACAATACCCTGAGCTTATTTAAATTATTTCAAAGCTTTTTAAATATTTTCTCAACTCAACGAAGTAAATCACTTTGCCACAAGTGAAAGAAAACTTGACCCAAACTGACTTTTGAAAAAAAAGTATGTGGGGGGAAGGCAATTATTTGTTCATTGTAGTTTCTATTGCTGCTGTAACAAATTCCGACAAACTTGGTGGCCCTAAAATGCACAAATGTATTGTAAAGTCTGTAGGTTAGTTATTGGACACAGACCTCACTGGGTTAATATCAAAGTGTCCTCAAGCTGCATTCTTTTCTGGAATCTCTAAGGAAGAATCTGTTCTCTAAAGTCTGTCCATGTTTCTTACATCATGGCCCCATATCTCCATCTTCAAAGCCAGCAATGTTACCACTTTCTGACCATTCTTTCATGGTCACATCTTCCTCTGACTTTCCACTTTCATGTCCTTCTTGCAATTGCATTAGACCCACTAGATAATCCAAGATAATCTCACTAGTTTAATGTCAACTAATTAACCACCTTAATGCCATCTGCAACCTTAATTTGCTCTGTAACCTAAGGCATTCATTGGCTCCAGGGACAGACCTGGGCGTCTTTGGGGGTTACTATTCTTCCTATCACATTCATATTCCTAAAAAGTCTAGTGAATACATTCTTTTCAGACACAGCTCTATCTAGAATGTTTATGTAAGTGTTATCATCAGGATCTTGTTTCCCTCTTAATTTCTTGGGTTCTCCTCAGCTCTACTTCCTTTAATTTATCAAGATGGACACAACAGCAGCTCTATCCCACATCCTTTTCAGGTCTGTAGTAAAGAATGTGTCCATTTCTCTTAACCAAAAAAATAAGTCTCAATTTATTGTCTTTGGTTGGCCTGGCCTCATTCCTGTGTCTACTATTAATCTAATCACTGTTCCCTGAGGTAACAGGGCTTAAGTCAAGTGTAATCTTTGATGTCAGGAATACTCTCTGCAGACTTTCAGGGACTAAGACTGAAGAAGGTATAGAACCTCAAGTGGGAACTTGTGGCTAATATCAGAAGTAGGGCTAAGGGATGCTGGGTGGCAAAAATAAATAAATAAACAAACAAACAAACAAATAAATAAATAAATAAATAAATAAATAAATAAAATAAAAATAAAATAAAAATAAAATAAATACATCTGCTCCTGCACTAGTCTACACTACACTTATATCAGCCAAGTAGAAACAGTGAACAGTTGTCTATTTAAAACAAGAAGACAATGCTGAAAAATTGAAAAGCAAAACACTATTGTCATAAATGACAGTTTGGCACATGTAATAATGAACTTGAGGTTTTTCTTGGGGGGGAAAACAATCTTTCAGATACAAACTTAATTTGTTTTCTCTAGTCTCATCTTTAGCAGTCCCCATCAGGACCCCTTGCTCCAGCCAGCCTAGACTCTTCACCTTACATATACTCTTAGTAGTACATCTCTAAACTACACATGCTGTTCCCTCTGTTCCCAAGTCTAATCTCCTCATCTCTCTGTGTCTCAGTTTCTGCATGGAAATAATACCAATCTTGAAAAAGAAAAATCTTCATCTTAGTGTTGTTTTAAAAAGTAATTCACTTAACAGCAATTATTATTTTTTTACCTAATATTTCTAGCCCTCATTTGGAAGTTAACGATGCTTTGTATTTTAATTACATTTTCAATACGTTTTTATGTTTAAAAATTTCACCTACCAATGTAAAATGTAGGTTCATTTGGGGATAACTGGTTCTATTCTTTGTGATCCCCACAATATTTGGCAGTAATTTGTCTATTACAAGCCCCCCACATTTACCTGAAATCAGACAATTAAATAAAAGTTGTAATATGTCTAACACTCATGATATAAAATAGTTGTTAATACATAAGCTACGTATATATGTGCGTGAGAGTGTAGCTTGGAAGCTATTAAATCTGAAAATAAAAAAACAAAACAAAAAAACTGTAAAAGACTCTTCAAGTGAGATGTCCAACCCACTCTCCTGTTACAGATATAATGCACTAAACCACAAGGGCATGTACTTTTTTTCACTAAGTGTTGTTTTAATCTCAAATATTTGAGATAATGACTATCCATTACCTTGAGACCAATGTCTGTCTACTGAATATAGTAAGATGAATGTGCATATGGAGTTGTCTTTACCTCTTTTCTTGCCATGTACTCAAGATATATTGTACATTTAGCCTGGGACATTTATCAAGGGGGAAAAAAGGCAAAATTCAAGACATAATCAGTTTTAGATTTTGACTTGACTCCTATTGGTGAAAACCAGCATAATGCTGCATTTTTGCAATCAATCAATTAGAAGGAAAATGATAATGCTACTTCATATATCTCACTACTTTTCACTTAAAGGTCTTAGAGAGAAAAAGATATTCTGCAAATAAGAATTAATGAAACCCTCAAAGTATCCCTATGAGTTAGGTAAATATTATTTCAGTCATTTAAACATCTGCAATCCAATGGCTCTGACAGTTTAGTGACTTACTCAAGACTACAGATTAAGTCGAAGGCAGAGCCAAACTTCAGTTTAGCAGCCAGGCTGCCAGGTTTCCACTGTGCTGTTTGTAGTCAGTTACAAAGCAAGATCGACATCTGAAAAATGGAAAAGACATGTCATTTTAATTTAAATCAAATTTATCAGGGGTTTGACTGCCTCAGCTTTTAAAGTGTCCTTCCTTGTTCTGGATTTGTTCCATAGGTTTCTAAGATTCCAAGTTATCTACTCTTTGGCTGCCATTAGTCTTTCCTGATTTCCTACTAACCTCTGTGGATTCTTGAAAGCATGCCTATCTCTTCCCTTATGTCCAATGCAGATTCTTCTAGTGCAGAAGAATTTACATCAAACGGGGAGGAATTCTTTCTCTTTTGGATGAGGGCTGTTGGGAGTTAAAATTGAGGTGTTGGCAGAAAGTCCTCTATATTGTATACATCTTTCTCCCTCTTACAGCTCATGCCAATAAATATGTTTTTCTTTTATTTTCAAATTCCCTGATGTGGTGTCCTGTTCATCATCTCTGTTCTTGGGATGAACTTTCCATTACTGACATGATATACAGAGGTGTGCTGTACAGATGGGTTTAAAGGTATTCCAAAACTGTACATATTTTAAAGAAAATGAGAGAATTATATATAAACACACTTGAAAGTAGCCAAGATTCTGACAGGCAATAATTAGAAGTTAACACAATGAAATCAAAGGGAGGAATACCTATGTAATCAGAAGTACAAAACTCAGTGAAAGCTAAACATGGCTTTAAATAACAGAAGAAGTGTTAAAAACAAATACACTCCTGCTGTTAGTGTAATTGAATTCACATAATCTATATCCATCATGCTTTTTACACACAGGGGGATATACTATTATTAGAAATTTTATTGGTGGTAATAACCAACAAGGAGTGGCACGTCATTAACGTCTATAAAAATACTAGATATTTTAATCCATTTGACAATATGTTTAATACAACTCTTCCTGGATTTGGTGCTAAAGAGATAGGATCTCATCAGTGCTCACTGGGAAAGAGAAGGAAGTCAGAAAGCAGAGGGGAGGAAATAAGTGGTTTAATGTGACACCAAAGCTGACCTTCACAAAAAATTGCATAATACGAAGCAGGTCCTCAAAGGCATGTGGCATATTTAAGTATGGCCTGGCCCAGCTTCAATACTTAAAGGGCATTATAATTTGGTAGATAGAAATTCTAAGATGTCATTTTTATACAGTATCAAGACTAAGAGTTAGATGTGTGACAGTGTCATCATTCCAGGTAACCAATTCCTTTGGAGCAAAAGCCAAACACTGGTAAGCCTAGAAAGTACAATGCTCTATGTGTTACTTTTTTTTGTTGGTGTGTAACAAATTACCCTGACTTAGCAGCGTCAAACAACACCCACTTATTATTTCAGTGTTCTGTAAGTCAGAAGTGTGGGTTTGCCAGTAACTGGATTCTGATTCAGTGTTGCACAAGACTGAAACAAAGTGTCGGCTGGGCTGTGTTCTCATTTTGGAGTTTGGGGTCCACTTGCAAACACAGGCTGTTGGCAGATTTAAGATTCTGGAAGTTGTAGGAGTGACATCCCTGGCTCCTAGAAAATGCCCATCACTCCTTGACACATGGCTTTCTCAGCAACTACATTCCTCAAAGCTAGCAGGTGAGTGTTTCTGGCTTCAAATGGCTGACTTGTTTTAAAGGCTCATATTATTAGGTCAGACCAACTAGGATAATCTCCCTTCTGAAGTTTTCAAAGTCAACTGTTTAAGGACTTTAATTGAATCTTCAAAATCATATTTGCCATATAACATAACATAACCAAGGGAGTGATATCCCATTATTTTCAAAGATCCTGCTTGCATTTAACAGAATGAGATTGAATAGTACATGTACATAATAAGAGAGGCAGTAATCTTGGGAACCACCTTAGAATTCTACCACATTTCCTATATAAAGAGTCTAAGAATACATGGGTTGGCCTTAAGTAAAGAGGCCTGAAAAAATGTTAAGATCCCCACTCCAAAAGGGTAACTAGAGTGTAATCAATCATGCAAATAGAAGCCAAATAATATGAGCTCTGCAAAAACAGCAGATGTGAAACTCAAAGGATAGCTGAGCATTTAGGTCTCACCTCAACCAGATAAGACCAAGATCAGGGAAGAAAGAATAATATTAGATCTCATTTACTATAGAAATGGGATTACCTGATAGATTAGAATGAATTTGGGCTTTGAAATCAGACTGACTAGAATGAAAATGCTAGCCCTGTCATTGCCTGTCTACAGACTTTGGGCAAGACATCAAACATAAATTGAAGGTAATGATGCCTACTTCATAAAATTTGGAGCATAGCCCTGAAGATATTGAAGGTACCATGTTCGTTTCCTCCCCTTTGTTGGCTTGGGAACTGAGTGAGACTGATCCTCTGGCTGCGCCTGCAGTTAAGTGAAAATAAAGAAGTAGAGTATCTTTGACAGTGATCAATAAAGTACTTAAAGTGTTAATTGATGGTAATGATTAATTGTTAATTGACTATCTTAAATTAATATAAAAGCAATATCCAGGAAGAAATTACCTTTTTAAAATAAATATGATGTTATTTTAATTATTAGAAAGCAATATATTCATTAATATAGTGAATTACTTAAAATATTGTTTAAAAAATTATAGTTCTTCATGAAAAATTTGAGTTAGCTTTTGCTGACACGAAACAAAATGCAGTTTAAATAATTTTCTTCATTTTAGTACTGCTCACTTCATATGAAAAGACATATAGATATATTAACATCGTATATCCACCCCCCAAAAAATAGTTATAGGAAAAGTGCAGATAGTGTCACAAATTGGCTCTGCACAGTATTTAATCAAAGATTTTCTTGTGAGTATCTTTGGACCTGGTGTTGCCTACTATGCTAAAAGTTTTTTATTTACTTTTTTTTTTCCCTGTAAGCTTACTGTTGAGGAACAATTAGACAGACACAATTAGGTTTCCATTGGAGTCTTTTGTAACATCCTTCTTGGCTCTGCAATCATCAATGATAGAGAAGAATCAAAGTAAAAAAAAATGGTTAGACATGATGTACACAATATAGAACTTCCCTACAAACAAAAGTAAATTTAGTAATAAAAATGAAAGATATAAAAACTTAAAAGTGTTTCAAACACATTTACCTATAACTCAATTACTCTTGATATATTTTGATTAAATACTTAGAGTCAGTGCTCACTTTTCATTACTCATTTTTTATCATCCATAGTGCTTAGCATTATAATTGTATGTCAAGTTACATCAGTCAGAAGAAACTAGGTTGTTCTTCAGAATATAAGAAACTCAAAATTCTAGTGGCATATGACAGCAGCAGTTTATTTCTTGCTCCTGTTAATATCCATCATGGAAGCTTCACTTCATACCACCTCATTTGGTAACCAAGGCAAATGAAGCCTCTGCCATATAGAATACGATCCGTTGCTATAAAAGCAGGAAGATATGTGGTCCTTAAAGAACTATTGAAGGTCACATCACAATTCATTAGCCAAACAAGACACACCGTCGTGTATAACATCAAGTGGGTGACTTAGTACATTTTTACCATGTGCAGACAAGACATTTGTAACATACCTTATGTGTGTCATGGTGTTCCCTTCTGGTTCCAAAATATGTATCTCAATCCCTTTTCAGCTTACAATATAAATCACTCGTTCCTCTATGGAAGGAAACCTCAAAATACCATAGAGTTGAAGCTGAACAATAATGAATGCCAACTATAATTTTATATATATAATGTGATGGCTCGGTGCGATGTCGGAGGGATAGTGGAAGAGGGGTTGGGGGAGTAGGGGTTCACAGTGTGAGGGATATAAATGACGAATGTTGAAGTATTACCTTGTCTTGTGCACCTGAAACTAATAAAAAAAAAATGAGACCACACACACAAAAAAATACCATAGAGTCAAGGCACAAGCACACAGTATAGGATTTCTGAGTGGTATGTGATAATCTCTGCATTAGGAATGATGCACCGTGGTCTCTCCAAATGACCCAGATGTGACTCCTTTAGATCTGGAGACTTATGAACATAAGATACATTATTTGTCTCACTCACATCCATTTTGCAGGGACATCACAGGGTCACCATAACGGCACATATATCCCCAGCCATACAGGCCGACTTAAGACAACTGGCAGTCTCTGATCCATAGTAATTTTGAAATCCTTCTGAGCAAATATTTTGAGGGAGCCCTACTCTGAGAGTGGACAACATCCCTTGCCCTGTTTCCATTCATTGGATGTATCTTATTTGACCACAGCTCTCCATAGCTTCTGATTCGGGCCTTCTGGGAAGTATCTCTATTGCCATAATTGTCCTTAACAATATATGAAATGGCATTTGGGACATGTGCTTAAGCCATAATTGAATGATGCCCCCCCCAAAGATATACCCATCTACTAACCCCTAGAACATGTGAGGGTGACCTAATTTGTAAAAAGTGTTTTTGCATATGCGATTAAGTAAATAATCTTGAGATAAGATCATCCTGGGTTATCTAGTTGAACCCTAAATCCAATGACAAGAAGAAAAGACAAAAACAGAGGAGAAAACAATATGAAGACACATGTAGCTATTGGACATATGTGGATTTTAGTAGGTATTAGCTATGTTGGATATAGCCACAAGCTAAGCAACATAGGCAGCCACTAAAATCTGGAAGAGGCAAGAAAGGATTCCCCCTAGAGGCTTCAGAGGGAACACAACCCTGTACACATTTTGATTTCAGACTTTTGGCATTGAAATTTATGAGAGAATAAATTTTTGATGTTGTTTTAAGCCCCCAAATTTGGGGTAGTTTGCCACAGCAGTATTAGGAAAACAATATACTTTTGAGGTGTGATAAAAAAATACAGTGACTGTTTAAATAAAATATATATATATATATATATATATATATATATATATATATATATATATATATATATATATATATTAGAGTAAAGACACATTGCCATTAATCCCCCTCCAAATAATCCCTCTCACTTCAAACACACTTAACCCATCATTCTTGCCACTTTCTGAAGCAGTTCTGGAAGTCCTCTTTGTGAGTGTTTTTAGTTGCGCTGTCGTGGCTGCCTCGATGTCCTGAATTGATTCAAAATGTTTTCCTTTCATGGTCATTTTCATTTGGGGGAAGAGCCAGAAGTCTCACAGTGCCAGATAGGGTGAATAAGGTGGATGAGGAAACGCTGTAATGATTTTATTTTACAAAAATTGCCGTACCAGAAGTGATGTGTGACACGGAACATGGTCATGATGGAGGATGAAGTAAAAACACTCATGAAAGAGGACTTCCAGAACTGCTTGGGAAAGTGGCAAGAATGATGGGATAAGTGTGTTTGAAGTGAGGGGGAGTATTTTGAAGGGGATTAATAGCAATGTGTCTCTCACTATAATATATTTTTTTAATTTAAACATGTTTCGATCATACCTCGCTCCTTGGGTCCATGTGACTTGTGTTACCCATTAAAATGTGAGCATAAGTGATAATAGTAACTTTCAGGTAGAAACATTTAATTGCCAGTGCAGGCCACTAGAGCACTCTCTTTTCATTTCCTTAGTAATTGTGTAATCATGAATCAAGATGATGCTTGTATCAACCTGCGTCTTTCTTACTTAATGAGAAGATTAGTGCTGTGGATCTGTTCTGGATATGATTATGAGCAATGAATAAATAAAATTTTGTGGCTGTAAGCCACTGAAATATTTGGCCAGTTTAGTTTCTGCAACATACCTTAGCCCATACTTATGATTAAAGCAGTCAATAGATGTTTGGAGATTAATAATTTCCTCTTGATGTTCAAATGTAAAATTTTATTAATTTACTTTTAATATGTTTGTTGTGAATTCAATGGTTCAATAACAGCCCATAGACGTTTTAAAGAAGGAGGATCATGAAACTTGGAATTAAAAACACTCGTACTGAATTCAATTACTTCTAATTTCTTAGAGGAAGTCCCAGGAGTCTCAATCCTTTCCTCAATAACACATAAACAGCAATGCTGGTTCTTTTTTCACTAGGTTTTGTGGAGCTCCAATAAAATGACCAAGGGCAAAGACTTTGTAATCTACAAGGAATTACATATGTATAATTGATTTATATTCTACATCTGTGATGACAGGAAGCTACCTACACCATAATATTTGGGGGCAAATCTCTTATGAGATGGACCAAAATTCCCAATCTTTCCAAAGTGGATAATACAGATTCCTGATATTTCCACATAGCAATGAATCCCAGTGCCATATGCCAGGAGAAGACTAAGCCAAGAAAAAAAGAAATGCATTCCAAAGATAAATTATGCTAAAGGATAAAGGATAATCTTTTTTGGTTCAGAGAACCTGAATTAGTTAAGGAGTATGGCTAAGGGATGCCTAAAAATATCAGGTACAAAAATGATCACATACAGATCTACCAGGGTTGCAATCTTTTAGAAGTACCTCAAAGCCTGCACAAGTTCCCAAGAAGTCTATATAGAGTCCTGAGAAATCTCTAAGCAGCAATCGGTTTAAAAATTCAAGTACATGATGGAAACAAGTGGTTATTATCAGAGGGAATAAAATGAACTTGGAAAATAAAGTTGGAACAACAAGAAATGTCGAAAATAATATTGATTAGTATTATATTCGGCTATATGTGACATAAAATAACAGTAGTTTATATGAGAATAATAGTGTATAGGACAATTAAGCTTTTTTTCTTCTCTCCAATGAAATAATTTCTGAAAAACTTAATTGAGAGCTATTCTATGATGATTCAATTATGTCATGCACATAGTTTCTTCCTATCTTGCTACTCTACCATCCTTTTTAATAGCTTCCATTCTCAAAGTCATTTTAGGTCCCAACACAACTATTGGAACTTGAGCCACTACATTTATATTCTGTCAAAAGAAAACAGGGAGTGAGAAGAAAGTCTTCCATGTTTATAAGGAGACTTCCTGGAACTACCCCAGACCACTCTACTTACATATCATTGCATGGGACTAGTCGCATACCCACTCCTACCTACAAAGAGGCCCACAAATATAGTCCTTTAGCTTTAAGAGTTATCACTTTGAGTACATCTGTTAGTTAGAAAAAAGGGGAGAATGAATGTTATATTACGTAAAACAACACTGTCTGCTGTAGGAACTAAAAAAAAAAAAAAGTAGAAGCGGTTCAGAAGGATAATTAAAGAACAAATAAAGGAATAAACTGTTTTTCCCCCAATATCTAAATAAGTATACTTATTTCTAAATGTTTTTATTTAATAGACATCTATTTTGAATAAACTAAAGTGAGATGTTATTCGAAATCCTGTGGATACCAAAATGAATAAGACATAGTGTTTGCTCTCAAGCAAATTGTAAGCAATTGAAGGAGGATTCATAAAGATACATAAGTATAATGAAAATATAGAAATAATGGATGCCAAGAAGGTAGAAATGCCATATTGTAGGCATTCTCTTTTTTGAAATTTTATTACATCTATTAGAGTGATATTGGTTAGTAAAATTATATATACATCACCTGTATATTTCATTGTGTGTTCAACACCCAGAGTCAGTTCTCCTCCTATCACCATATATTTGACCCCCTTTTCCATCTTCTACCACCTCCTCGACATTCTTACCCTCTGGTAATCACTAAACTGTTGTTTATGTCTATGAGGTTTTATTTATTTGTCCTGTTTGTTTGTGGCTCTCAGTTTTATATCCCATGAATGAAGTTATATGGCTCTTGGCTTTTTCTGTCTGACTTATTTTTCTTAGCATGATAATCGTGTTTGATTGATCTGGGTTAGAAAAGGGGTCTTGAACCAGAATGGAGGGACTGTCTGTGGGAATCAAGATGGGTGAATCTATATCAATGTTTAAAGAAGGTAGACGTATTAGGGCTTCAAAATTGAACAATGTATGGTGTTGGGTAAAGGAATAATAGTAAATAATCATAAATCTAAGATTTCATGATTTCTGAGTAATTGAAAACAAAAAACCAAAAAACACTGTTATGTATTAATTCAAGCAAAACAGATCAGGATGAGAACCAAGGTGAAGAAGTATTGAGATGACAGCAGAGTTTGGGCTAATGACTGCCCTACTGGAAGCCATCTCTGCTTCTGGTTGACAAAATCCCTCCCAATATTCTGCGTTTCCTTAGTACTATGAGAGGCCTCAATCAAATCACTTATCACATGCTGCTAGGAATGATCTGTGCATAACTAACGGTGTGCTATAAGGGCTTTTACCAGCTAGCAAGAGTTAAGTATGCACATTTCTTCCCAGCCCCGAGTTTAGCGACTTCATATTGGTAGCTTGAAACCAGTCACAGTGGGAACATTTATTTTACAAAAATTAGCGAATGCTTATTGGGTTTTCTTTCCTCTAAAGAGCTGGTTGCTAAAAATTTATCAATACATCTCAATTTGTAACTCTTTCCTTCTCAGGCTATAAATATTTCAAGGGCACACAGCCTGTGCCTTATCCATATGTGTGTCATCTTTGTGGTGGGAGTGTGCCATTTAGTGGTGGCAGTGGATGTGGTTTCATTGAAGTTCCCTAAGAAATGTGTGTTGACTTAACAGACAATCAGAGAAAAATGTTCAGCACACAGTTGAAAAAAATGGTTTGGAGTTCACTTTTGAAAGCATAACTGAGCTATGTATGAACTTGTTGATAGTGAAGTTTAAGAGAAGAAAATAACACATATGTGGAATGTGTTATAAATTTGGTACAGCTATTAAACTGAAATGCCAACATTCTGGAAAAAACTAAGCTTTCAACATGAAATTTATTATATCTTGTAATAATCTAAAACTGGAGTCTATAAATGTATGGCTTATGGAATCATCTAGACAGAAGGAGAAATGGGCTGCACTTTAGGTCAGCTTGAAAAATGTTGCACCGTATCATGTAGATAGGCCTAATAGTAATTTTGAAGAAGATGAAACCTATGTTTACTTTGAATAAAAGAACAAACACCTAGATATGGAGTAACAGCTTAGTGGGCTAGGTAAAATGACAATCACAGTGTAGGCTTTTAATTGATCCTAAAAACTGACTAGAGATAGATGGTCACATTTTACATCATTTCATAAGGCTGGATGTTTCTAGTCATATACTGAAAACTGCCAGGTCCCAAGTCATGCTTATTCTTTGATACAACCAAAGTCCTTTACCCTAAAACAGCTTAATGATACAAAAATAATTATGTTAGCCAAATAGAAATTGAGCACATCCAATGGAGCAACACATTTGTTCTGTACTTTGCATTTACTTAAATGATATATTCTAAAGACATAAAAATGAAATCATATTAGTTATAAATTTATTTAGTCATCTTTATTGAAAAGCATATAATTATATGATGTTCTGATTGCCCCACAAAATAAAGAACATATGGTTACTATAAATATGATTGCGTCTAAAGCTGTGCCTTTCAGGGGAGCATAGTGAAACAAATAGGTTTCTCATCCTTCTAATATCATCTGTGTCTTTCAGATCTATCTAATTGGATTCACAGAAGGGACTACATCCAGTATTTGTGATAGTCTTTTCAAAAAATTGGACTACTACATCTGTGTCAGAAACTACGTAGTCCCCTAAATATGTGCTTTAAAAATTGTCTTGCTGTCTTACTACTTATTCAATCACTAGAATCTATTGGGAAACAATCTCCTATCTGTAGCATGTAATAGCATCGGTATAATTATCATAGACATGTTTGCCACAATGTTTTCCACACTTAAAGCCATAGTACCTGACCCTCTTTTTAAACATCTTCAGTTTTTTTTATTCCTATGCTGGTTATACGTACTATTATATGACTACATATTTTAATCGTTCAATTCTGTGTTTTTGAACAGACACCGATCTTCATGTGTATTTCCTCTACATAGAGCTCTTTAGAATTAAATGTAGAGTCATAATTAGATTAACTACTAAACAATAAAATGATTGCAATTTTTGAATAATCACAATTGATTAATGTCCATATCAACCAGTTTAAACACTGGTTTAGTGTAAATGTGGTTTTATCAAATATTTTATAATACTCAGTTATCTATTTCTATATAACAGTTCTCTACACTTGAACTCATCTTTAAGATGGGGATATTTCTAGTAAACGCCTCATAATACTGCTGTAAGACTCAAAAGAGTCATGTATGTAACTGCGCTATACTGTCTGTACTCTTCATATTAATGGCAGCTATTATTAAAAGTGCCAGATAGTTTTAACTTTAATTAATTTGTAAACTAAAAATTATACAAAATTATAAAAGTAACTAAACACTACTGGAACTCACTTGATCATGTACAATATATTTATGAAAAACTACCCTATATTTCACTAGTATTGCTTGATTTTGTCTCAAAAAAGTTGATTCACTTAAAGTACAAAATCCATATAGAAAGCCACCATATGACCAGTGTTTCCTTGCATCTAGGTATCGATTAAAATGCACTTTTCTGTTGATTAACAGAAAGATTCGTTTGAAATCCAAAGCCTGGTCACTGAGTTCTAAAACACATCCTTCTGAAAAATCAGAGCATTTACGACCTCTTACAAGCAGATATATACACAATTACCAGCAGGTGGCAGTATGTATATAAAAGTGTTTCATAGATATTTTGCAAACTGCAGGTTACTGGCTGTTACTAACAAAGGGGAATGTGCATCCAATTAAAAGCTCCATTTAGGGGTGGGGGGAAATGATGGACTCCTGTTTTGAAATTCCTTGCTATTATCTTCCTTATGTCACTTGAAGAAAGAGTATATGGTTGTCATTTGAAATTGAAATAGATGAAGTCTTTAATCTAGGTCCAAGTTTCCAAGTAGGTGAGAGTTATTGGCTGACCTTTGCATGATTCTTCTCTGCTCTGTTATTTATGATCATATAACCTGTTTCACTATGAGATTCTCTAGTATACATTCTCATGCTTGATTATTTGTTGAGGGTGTCTCCAACTAGCACACACATATATGTAGTATTTTATGTTTTTTTAAATATATATGAGTAAGTAAGGATAAAAATAGAACTAGAGATAGAGATGTAATAATGTAAATTCTTTAGGATTATTAAACAAAGAAATCCTATCTTCGATTGAACTGGTAGAAAGTTTAAGCCTGTTTTTCAAATTTACCGAGATGTACAAAGTCTGACAATTAAATTCGCAAGCTCATCCTAGAAAAAAGTGCTATATACCTCCTTGCTGAATATCACTATGGTCATCTTCGTCGTACTCCCCTTGGGAAGCTATGCACCAATGCCAGCACCTAGTTCACCCTTCAAAGCAATTTTGGAACTCTTTCTGGAATGGACATGAGAGCTATCATCGTATTACACTTGATGTCCTAAATGTCATCAAAATGCCTTCCGTTCAAAATTTCCTTTATCTCCAGGTAAAGAAAGAAGTCATTGGGGGCCATATTAGGTTAGTAGGGAGGGTGTTCCGATACAGTTATTTGTTTACTGGCTAAAAGCTCCCTCACAGACAGTGCCATGTGAGCTGGTACGTTGTCATGATGCAAGAGCCATAAATGGTTGGCAAAAAGTTCAGGTCATCTAAATTTTTCACGCAGCCTTGCAGCACTTCCAAATAGTAAACTTGGTTAACTGTCCAGTTGGTACAAATTCATAATGAATAATCCCTCTGATAAAAACAAAGGTTAGCAACATCGTTTTGACTCTTGATTTGGACTGATGGAACATTTTTGGTCATGGAGACTTGGCTGACTTCCATTGTGCACTTTGATGCTTTGTTTCAGGGTTGTATTGGTACACCCATGTTTCATGACCACTGATAACATGGCCCAAAACATCATCTTGCCTCTCCAAAAAGTCTTGGAAAACTTCGACTCTTCTTTGCTTTTGTTCATCAGTGAGTTCCTTCGGGACCATTTTTGCGTACACCTTTGCATGCCAAGATTTTCAGTTAAGATTTTCCTAACTGTTTCTCTATTGATGCTTCCTTGGTTTGCTATACTTCTCAAAGTCACCTGATGATTTTGACACACAATTTAACAAACTTTTGCAGTTTTTTGTCAGAGCTGCTCGTTACTGGCCTCCCTGACCTCCCTTCATCAGAGACACATTCTCTCCCCTCAGAAAAACGTTTAATCCATTTGTGCCCTGATATTCTTCATGGCATCATCCCCATAAACTTAGACTAACATGTCCCTGATTTCACTTTCACTCTTGCTGAATTTAGCAAGCAATTGAATGTTTGTTCATTGCTCTAATTCCAGCTCAGGCATTCTTGCGATGGCACACAAAAACATGCAACAACAATAATGAACGCCACTCAACAAATCACAGCCACATGTCGACACGAACACAGCTGTGAGACACTGATATCCTGAGCTTATGAAACCTTACTGAGCTGTTTGTACAGTGCTGCCAGTGTAAGTGCTTGGTGGCAAATTTGCAAACTTAATTGTCAGACCTTGTATATGCAACAACTAAATATTTTTTTCTTTTTTATCCTGCCACTCTTATCCTTAAATACCTAAGCATGAAGTTCAGAGATAGCAGAACATACAATCATTCTCACCCCACTGTCCTTGGTCGTAATTGTGGCTTTTTGCAGACAATGTGTCAGCAGAATGGCAGGAGACGTTTCCAGACCAGGCAGTTGGTAATTAGCAGTAACTGAAAAATTAGAACAGTGACAGTGGGAAGGCAATAATTATTTGAGGAAGCAATGGCTGTGGAGGAGTTTCCTTCTACTTAGAGTGGATTCATGGAAGTTTCTTTTCACTTTTTTTCTCCTAAGTAAAAGTACTTATCTGCATGTTTCTATGTTGTATATCACATATCTTTTTCACAGTATGAATATGCACTGTGAATACATGTGAATAGGGAAGGAGAGAGCAAAAATAAAAATCATTTTTCAGTAAAAATTTATTTTTGCTGTTTAGAGTCGTGAGGATTTTGTGAATTCTTGATCCAGGCAAACCTGATATATATAAAGTATTTGGAAAAAACATGTAACTTACCAACTAGCTCTTGTGCTCATGAAAGAAGGCCAAGCATGTGGGTGGGGAGGAAAATGTGTTGCTGCATACAGATTGTTATTTTTTCAGTTCTATTCATGAAGGCAATATTTTTAAGCATTGTCCTACAGTTAGTAGTAGATTCACAAATGTAATTCAAAGATAAGATGGATAATATTAATTTAACTCAGAAAACTTCTCTACCTCTGTCCTACTAGAGAGGACAGATTATAAACCCTGGGCCTGACTCTGCATAAATCTGCGAAACCAGAGCAGTATCAAAACTTCTATTCTGAGTTTTCCATATTTATTTATTTTTCTTACCTTCTATTTCAGTGAATTTCATGTTTATTCTTAGCAAATACTTTGAAATGTAAATTAACTCCAAATATTACTCCACTAGATAAATGTACTTTAAAATATAAAAGCTTCCAACAGAACAAAGACCGAGAATGTAATTCCAATCCACACTGAGTAAATGGGGATGATGTCTGTAGAGATAAAGGTTATTTCTCAACAGATACTACAGGCACGACAGAGGTGATCACCCTAAAGCAGATATACCATGACTCACACCCAGATAAACATTGTTTTACATTTCCATTCAAATGACTTAGATAAATGGGCTACATGGATAAGTGGGGAGAAAGGGGGAAACTTTTATGCAATGGATTTTAAATATATACGTGTCAACTAAACATGTTTCAAGTCCCGTACTACAAAGAGAAAAGTGGGTTTTTGAATTTTTTTCTAAATTGTATTGAAGTATAACATGCACATGGAAATGTATACAGATTAAATTGTATGGACTTTTGCTTTTGTTTGCTTTTTAATAAATGTGCCTAAGTAACCAGCAATAAGGCCAAAAAATAGAATCTAACCAGAACTTCAGGGTTGTCTAATGCTCTGATTTCATTACTACTTCCTTGTAACCATATCCTGTCTTCTAAAACTATAGGTTAGCTTTGTCTTTTTTTGAACTTTATGTAAATACAATCATACAGTATGTATCCTTCTGTGTCTGATTTATTTCACTCACATAATACCTATGAAGTTACACCCATGTTGCACCTTGTTTATTATCATTACCACAATATTTTATTCAATTTGGGGCTGTTATGAATAGTGTTTTTTATGAACATTCTCATACATGTGTTTTGATGAATATATGTATACATTTCTGTTGGGAATATAACTAAAGTTTATTATAATACATTGATTAGTAAATGCTGCCAACCATGTTTTCAAAGTGGTTGTACTAATTTATACTTTCCCCAGCTTTGATGAGAATATCAGTCACTCTATTTCTTCACAAGCACTTGTTATTGTGTATAATTTTCATTTAATCGATTCTACCAATGCACCTTTTAAGATATAAATATACGACATAGGATTATATAGGGCATATTATATCATGTACAAAACTATATATTTGAATATATATCATATGTTAACATATATGATATATCATTTATAAAACATGATGCTAGAAAAAGCTTAAATTATATGTTGCAAAGACTATCAGTCTGCAGTGAAATAAACAACTGGCTTGCTGGCCTAGATAAGAATGACCTTTGTAACTTAAACTGGGTTCCTGGACACCCTTCCAATGTGGAGTGTGAGAGGGTCCCCTGCACCAACAAACAATTCTCAGGACATCAGCAGAGTGTCAGAGAATTCAACTAAATTCCGATACTCTCTATCTGGGGATAACATCATATTCCACAGGTTAAGCGTTCAGTCCTGTAAGACGTCTTTAGACGCCAGATAGAAGCTCAGTTTACTGGTGTTTCTGACCAACTGAACACAACTGGAGGCTCCAAAAAACCACTTTAACTCAGAATGCCAATTGCAAGTCCAGTTTGTCACCTGTACTTCTGACTGAATGGTTATAAATCAGGGCTTCCCATACCCCCTCCTTGGGTTCTACTAATTTGTTAGAATGGCTTACAAAACTCAAAAAAACCTGTTACCTACTAGATCACTGGTTTATTGTAAAAAGATATAACTGAGAAACAGCCGGATGGAAGAAATGCATAGGGCAAGGAATGTGGGAAGGGGCTTGGAATTTCTATGCCCTCTGCAGGAGCACCACTTTCCCTGCATCTCCAGCATTCACCAACCTAGAAGTTATCTAAACCTCCTCCATCCTCTTCGGTTTTTATGGGCCTCATTACATAGGCACGATTGATTAAACCACTGCTCATTGTTGATTGATTCAATCTCCAGCCCTTTTCCCCTCCTAGGAGGTTAAGGGTGGAATTGAAAGTTTCAACCTTTTAATCACATATTTGGGTCTCCCAGCAATGGGCACCCAACCTTAGGTGCTTTCCAAAGCCACCTCATTAACATACAAAAGGCACCTTTATCACTCTCAACACTTAAGAAATTCCAAGGACTTTGGAGCTATAAGCCAAGAATTGTGGGTGAAAACTAAATACAGAGGGTGCCAAAAAAATGTCTACACATTTTAAGAAAGGGAAAACTGTATTAAAATTATGATGATGGTAACCACTTTGAGCACCTCTTGTAATTGCAGAAGTCAAATATGGCTTGTATTCATCTTTTGTTATCGGTATATATTGAGTATTACAATTTTAATGCAGTTTTTTCCTTTCTTAAAATGTGTATACCTTTCTTGGCACCCTCTGTATATATGAGAAATATATTTTGGTCCTCCGAATGAGGGCCATATATGTTTCTTATAAATCATAATATTGCATCCCCACACCATCTTTCCCTAAAAAGAGAGGGATAACACTCTGTGGTCTGAAAGAGGCTACACATATTAATTTAGTGGCGTTCATATATGATGCATCATCAGGAACCTAACTTCCGTCTTCAAAGAGCTTATGTTCACCTTGTTGCTTTGGACGTATGACTCTGCCAGCTGTGTGTGTCAGAACAGACTGAGGCAGGGAGGACCTGAGACAGAGTGGCCAGTTCAAATGTTCTTGCACTCTTCTAGACATGCAGGATCAGATATTGAAATAGAAGGATATAATTGGAGAAAATACCCAAGAATTTTAGCTGGTTAACGTTTTGCAGCTTCCTCAACAATAAGTATTTATCCTTAAAATATGGACTCTTAATATAAATTAATCTACTTCCTAGATTTGTTATTTTGAATACAAAATGCTGTATCAGCTTAATGAGATCTGAGGGGAGTCTGGCCATTCATCCCTGCTCCTGAGCCTGAATATCATTTCATAGTTTTTTGCCCTATTGAGTGTTTGTAAACTTCAGCAATATAGGTGATTAAAAACCAATTCACTTCCCTAACTATTTTGGCCAAGTAAATCAAGCATGACATATACACCTGGATAACTTGCAGGGACTTTGTAGATAGACCTGATTTTGAACTTGCCTGTTTTCAAGTCACTTTTTAGAACCTTAGTTACTTCACTTAGCAATTTGGCATAGCACAGACTAGTTAATATGGGAACTGTGATGATTAGATTACATAACTTGTATAAAATCCTTGGAACTGCACCTAGCATGCATTGGACATACAATAAATGGTTGATAACATTGCTAAAGCTTTATTATTATTTAGGCTTTACATCTTAAATTTCTATCAAAATCAAAATGGTATTGTATTTTTCCATATATTAATAAATCTGTTGATGACATTTAAAATAATAGTGGATGTTTCATATTTTACATATTTTAATTACTCCTTTTAGAAAAAAAAGTTTGCTAACTTTATTATATTATACTTCTTCTATACTTCCATTACCAAAAACTGCATATATGCTAGTGCATGCAATTGTCATTTATGCAATTAATGCTATGTCTCCCATTATTATGAAGATCATTTGCCTATATACTTTGACCTGAAAGAATGGTATTCCAAATACACAAGTTTCCCTTTTAGAGTGAAGCTAAGTGTGTGTAGGTGATTTAGCGAGAGTAATTAGTCTACACATAACTCCACAGTTATGATCAAAACCACAGATTCAACATTGTCTGGTTACATATGTTTATTGCCCTTTGAGTTCTAATGTTTGCTTAGGTACAACTACCTTCAACAATACATAGCACAGCATGAATATGATGGGTAAAGGGGTGAGTGCATCTTGACCGCTGAGAAAACTGAAGAGAAGACTTTGTTCTTTCTTAAACAAATACCAGGCATCATTTTCTACTAGTGTAACATGGATAATGTCATCCATGAGAGAGAGATTCCCAGTAATTAATTCATTAATCATTGTGTTTAGTATGACTGAGCAATAATTGATTCAAATGCCATGGTAGTTAACATTTGTGAGACTAAATTTCAAGATTATATACAGAAGCATGTTATTTATTAGGAAAAATAGTAAGAAAATTATTTTAATCTCCACCAATCTATTGTACCTATAGTTAATGTAGTTAGTATTTGTGAGTTATTAACACAACATTGCCTTGCCAACATTTGCAAGAAGTTGAATATTATATGACTTGCTTAATATTAATTCCACTGTGTATATAGAATGTACTGGGGATCAAATAGACATAATACTGCTTTCAAAATTCAAGGACATGGACACAAAAATAACCAGTTACAAAGTAATACAGTGATGTCAGCAAGATGGCAGACTAGGAGGTCCCAGCACTTCTCTCTCCATAAAAACAAACGAGCTCTAGGAGAACAGGAGTATAAGCATTGAAGCATGAATGCAATAAGAGCACAAAAACTGAAAATGGCCACATCAAAATCCTATGAAAATCCCAATGACATTCTTTACAGAAATAGAAAAAAATAATTTTAAAATCATGTGGAACTACCAAAGACCCTGAATAGCCAAAACAATCTTGAACAAGAACAAAAGTGGAAGCATTACACATCCTGATTAAAAAATATATGTATATATATTACAAAGCTACAGTAATCAAAGCAGTATAATACTGGCATAAAAACATACATATAGACCTATGAAACAGAATAGAGAGTGTAGAAATAAATCCACGCATCTATAGTCAACTGATTTTCAACAGAGGTGCTAAGAACACACAATGGGGAAAAGATAGTCTCTTCAATAAATGGCATTGGGGAAACTGGGTATATCCATATGTAAAAGAATAAAACTAAACCATTATCTCACACCATATACAATATCAACTCAAAAGAAATAAAGATTTAAATATAAGACCTGAAACCATAAAATAAACCATAGAAGAAAACATTGGGAAAATCTTCTTGACATTGGTTTTGGCAATAGTTTCTTGGATTTGACACCAAAGGCACAGGCAAGAAAAGCAAAAATAAACAAGGGGACTACTTCAAACCAAAACTCTCCTGCAAGCAAAGGAAATAATCAGCAAAATGAAAAGGCAATGTATGGAATGGGAGTCAATATTTGCAAACAACATATAGGAAAAGAGATTAATATCTAAAACACATAAAGAACTCATATACCTCAAGCGTAAAGGCAAGTAACATGATTTAAAAATGGGCAAAGGATCTGAATAGACACCTCTTAAAATAAGACATACAAATGGCCAACAGGCATATGAAAAAGTGCTTACATCCCTAATCATCAGGGATATACATATCAAAACCACAATGAGACATGACCTCACACTTGCTTGAATGGCTATTATCAAAACCACAAACAATAAGTAATGGTGAGGATATGGAGAAAAGAGCACCCTTGCACACTGTTGGTAGGAATGTAAATTGTTACAACTATTATGGAAAACAATATGGAACATCCTCAAAAATTAAAAATAGAAATTGTTACAGCGATATGCGATATCAGAGGGGGAGTAGATAGGGGGAGAGAGGTTATCACTTTGTGAGGGGTATAAATGTGTATTACATTGTTTTGTACACCTGAAACTAATAAAAAAAAATAAAAGTAGAACTGTCGTATGAACAGCAATTCCATTTCTGGATATATATCCAAAGGAAATGACATTTGGACCACCGTAAAATATTTGCACTCTCATGTTCATTGCAGCATTATTCTTGATAGCCAAGGTATGGACACAATCTAAGTGTCTGCCAAGAGACAAATGGATAAAGAAAATCTGGTATATATAAACAATGGAATACTATTCAGCCATAAAAAAGTTCTTACATTTATGACAATGAATGGACTTTGAGGGAATTATACTAAGTGCAATAAGCCATAGTAACCGGCATAACAGGACAATCATGCACCATCCTTCACTTTCATTTCCTTCAAGTTCATTCCTCCAACAAGTATTTATTGATATTCACACACACACACACACACACACACACACACACACACACACACACTTATACATAAGTACAGTGGATGGTGTACCTTAAAGGGATTTCTTTCCCAGGGTTCTTTAAAAGACAAATTTAGTAGCTTCTGAGATTTTAAATGAGAAAGAAAAAAAGAAGTCTCTAAATTAGAAAGGGACAAAAGTAACACCAGAATAAGACAAAATTAACTACTTCTAGTAAGATAAGATGAATAAAAGATAAAGCAGAAGATCAGACATTAAGGCACAATTCATATAGGTTTTACTTAATACATATCTAAATCTAAAATATGTATGCCATTACTATTATATTACACTGGAATTATGTAAAAAGTGAAGAAAATCTTTGAGGTGTTTGGTACTCATTAAAGAATGACAAGGAGTTTTCATATACTTTAATCATTAAGATATTTGTCATTTTTCATTCTGTTTATTCAGTCCCATCATTATCACTATGATTTTATTGTATGCATCTTGATGTAAAAGTATTAAAAAATGAAGCCCTAGAGTAGAATTTATGTTGAACATTCAACACTTTACAAAACTATACAAGTAGCCACTTAAAGGGTGGGAATGGTATATTTTAAGGCATCCTAAATATGTAGTCTAATTATACCACAAGGAATTTGCTATACTGAGCAATATTTCCAACATCTCAATGGCTATACTTGTTTTCTGCTGGTTTATTTAAATTCAGTAACAATTTTTCCTTAATAGAAAACTGAATCAGAAGCACAAGACCCCACACAGTTTATTGCAATGTAAATGGGTGTTAGTTTTGTTACTCATTTTATATGTGTGTGTGTGTGTGTGTATTTATAGAATTCTATATAAAATGTAATACCTACATAGAACCTAATATAATGAATTCTATATGTAACCCAAATAATTTAGCAAGTTTTCTATCAAAGTTTATTTTTATGGAGCCTGCCACAATTGTATATAGATAACTCGGAGAGCAACTCGTAAAATGTTTCCAAATTTTCATTTTTGTCAAAGAGTAAAACTAAATGAAGGCAACCAAAAAAATTCTTAAGCAAGGATTGCATAACGGCTTTACTGAAAGATGTTTAACTCTTGGCAAAAAACAACAACATGAATTCAGGCTGCCAGTGTAAGTGAAAGATTATAAGAAAAAATAATAAATAATGCACCTGAAATTTCCTCTAACAAGGCCATGATGAGAAGAGATTCAACAAAATTGTACACTAAGATGATTTATGCCACAAATTCAAGATATAATACTATTATCATGAGGTGGTTTCTTCCCCCAAAACAACAACAAAATGTACATTAAAATATTTTGGGTTAAGCAGCTAACTAAAAATAACTTAAAGGGTAGCAGTAATGAAACAATAACTTCCCATAAATACCACGTAAATTAGTATTGTTCAAACAATGCTTGTGCTCTCAATATTAATATTTTTCATTCTAATTGACCCTGTCACAACTTTGTCAAATAATTCAGGCTTGAAATAATACTTATCTACGCAAGTAATACTATCACACTAATGTTAATTCCAAAATTGTTACTTAGTTTTTACTATGTGTTATACTAAAAATACAACAGTGGAAAAAGATAAACAAACTGTTTCTCATCAAGCTTATGTTTCAATAGGGAAAAACAATAAACAAACAAGAAATCAGCATGACTGTTGCTATGTGGAGAATAAAAATAGGTTTCAGTGTTCAGACAAGGTAATAAAAAAACAGATTTGAATGGCCAAGAGATGGCAATTAGGGAAAAATTAAGTGCAAGAACATAACAGATATAAACAACAGCTAGTGTCAAGGCCCAAAATAAAGAACCCATTGGCTTAACCAAGGCACAGAAAGATTACTCTTGTAACTGGAGCAGAGGAAACAAGTTGGAAAGTGGAAGGGAGTGAAGTTAGAGAGGTAGATGGGAGCCAGCGTATGAAGAGCTTAGAATTTTAATGCAAGACTTTTGATAGTTTAAAATCCTCTAAGTGACAGAATTATTAAATGAGTGCTTGAATCTAAGACTAAAGCAAAACAAAACAAAACAAAACAACACTGAAGATTGGAGAATGAATTCTAAAAGTTCAATAGTGGAAGTAACTATTCAAAACGGAAAGCCAGTGAAATAATACTGAAACTAAAAATTTAGTGGCCCCAACTATTTTCTTGAAATGGAAAAGACGGTGACGAGCAGGTTGAGAGATGGTGGTAGAACTGTATTAGTTCTATGTTTATCCATTTTTAAGTTTGTGTGGTTTATTAGAAATACACATAGAAGTGTCAAGCTGTTAAATATAAACGTATGAACATCAAATAAGTGGTCAGGGCTGAAAAAGTGATTTGGGCGTCATCATATTAAGATAACACTTAAAACAATGTATATGGTGTATATAGAAAGGAAGCCTGAATAAAGAAGATAATCTATGAAGCAGAAAATCATAAAAATTTGGACAGCTGACCACACAGTTTTAAACTTCCATATTTAGGAATATTATGAAATTTTTTAATGCTTAAACATATTTTTTTTAAAGTTTAGAAAATATTTAGGACATATAGACCAGGGGAAAAGAATAAAATTTTTATTGAAGGATGACTATAAAATTGTGCTCTCCACTGAGAACCAGTGGACAACAGACAAAAGTTCTGTTTCAAGACACATTACAAAACTTCAACTCTTTAATAAAAAGAGAGATTATTCTAAAATAACATAAGAAAAAAAGAATCTTGACAACTAATTTCTCTCCCAGTTCTTTCATTGGCTTAGAGATTAGTAGATATTCTGATAATATTGAGGGTATTTTTATAAAATGTGTAAATATATCTCCTCCTGTCAAAATTTAAAGGATGCTTCAAAGGAAAGTACTGAGAATTAACTATGCCTTCTTCATAGAAAAAGAGTTAATAATTTGAATACTTGTACAAACTTGTTGCCAAAATATAAAGACTGGTAATAATTTTACAGTTGTGGAACCTGTGAACTTCATAAACAGTAATATAAAACAGCTTTGGGAAAAATATTTTTATTTGAAAAATTTGTACATTTTCAAGAAATAGGTTAGGGGTAAAATAAAAAGAATTGGATATTTGAAAATGGGCCATAGCTAAGACAAGACTTACATCTTAAATATTGCTACCAAACCATTAAGAGAGATAGCTTTGTCTAAATACAAATCCATCATTCATAGTTTCTAAGCTATTCTTTTAGGATATTTATGACAATGCTATATGATATAGTGAATTGAATTTTGTAGATTGGATTTATTATGTAGATGTTTTAAAAATTGATTACATTTCTAATTAAGTTGATCCACATATCTGCCTAAGACAATCCGCCAAATATTAGTCTAGCTGATCTCTCTACTTGGCTTTTCCTTGATCTAATGTAACCCATATTTTAGCTACGTATTGGTTCGATAAATAGTCACAGTTGGTCATATCCCTGATAATTTTGTATATATCATATATATGGCCATTCTAACAAAATCTGTATCCTACTAAAGAAATTATAATTTATCCCATTTTCTTTTTGATCTATTTTTTTTTTATAAAAATTGTCGCTAAGATTATATACCATATGATTTATTTCTGGACCAAAATTCTATCAAAAATGAACAATTTTCAGCCAGTTAGACTCTTTACAGACTACAACAACGGAGATTCTAACTCAAACTGAATTATATCTGTCTTCAAGCAAAACTTATTCCAGAAATGCAGTGACATGAAGATCCATTTCTCTAAGCTTTTCTCATTACTACCTTTGTCTGTTAGCTTAACTAATATTGGTTTTCTACAATGTAGCAAAAATAACTCCAGACATTTCCAAATATCAACCTCACTATATAGCCATCATTTCCATCAAAAGTCTTGACTTTCGCTCTGATTGGACTGGTTTAAGGCACACGTCCACCCTTAAAGTAACCAGTCCCTCTAGGGTACTGCATATGCTGATTACTTTGAACAAGGTAAGATAGATACATCAAGCCTGTATACATAGCGTCACTTTCACCAAAATTTCATTGACCTATAAATGAAGATCAGACTGTTTTGAGAAAGAAAAGAAGAACATTTATACAAAGGACAGATGACAAAAATTACTACAATTCCTCTGTTTTCCATTTTATTTGAAGCCATAGAAATTAGGATATTGTGGCAATAGAGGAGTTGATGGCCTAGACTTTTTCTTCACTGAATTCTTCTAATGTGTCTTTTCACGTGTCATATTTAGAAGTTTTACAGCAACAGAAAATTTGATCCACACTTTGAGTGGGAGAAAATTTCTCAGGAAGTCATCAGCATGTAACATATTTCTGAAGAGCTCTAGTTATATTCTTTATTTGTATATGGGCCAAATTACCTAAGTGGTTGTGCTTGCAACTAGGTCTTAAAATATCATCCTCCCGAACCACACACAGCAGGCCATTGTTATATAGGAGTTTCCCATCTCCAAATCAGCTTTGCCCCCAACAAATTTATTTAAGATGTTAGATGTTTTCCACCATCAAACAGCTCAGGAATGTTATTATTTTAGTTTCTTAGGGCCTAAATTTTGTAGGTCAACTTTAATAAGTATCTGAATTACATATTGCAGTTTTCTTATTAAACTGATATATACATTATAAGTTACTTACAGAACTTGTTTAGGGCAGGGACTTAAATAGAAGGAATTCTAACTTTTTCAAATGCCAGAAGGTGGGCATAGTGGGAGATTGCCCTAGAAATCTACCATGAAAATGGGAGAGTATCTATCCAGTGCAAACTATGCATAGAGACTTCTGACCATATCTTGGAATCCAACCATTTATCCTGGAATTCACAATTTTATATTTGACTTATTGATTATGAAATATGTGAAGTTCTTGTTTCCAAACCCTGAATAAGTAGCCTCCACCCTGGTTCCTGCCTGACATTTACTGTTATATTTCACCTGGTTTATTTTCCACTGGTACTGTTTTTTCCTGGGTACTGAATTACATTCAATGTTATTACTATTATATTACCCTGTTTAGATGATCATATGTGATTCTTCTTAAATAATAATAAATTCAACATGGTCGTGAATATTAAACTTTTTTTTCAATTACAGTTGACACACAATATTATATTATAATATTATATTATATTATTTTCAGGTATATTATTTTCATAGTGATATGACATTTACATAACTTATAAAATGATTACTTTGATAAGTCCAGTACTGCTCTGACACCATACATAGTTACTATAATATTATTGACTGTATTCCTTATGCTGTACTTTACATCCTCATGACATAGAGAACTCTGTGGCAACAATCCTAGCTATATATATATATATATATATATATATATATATATATATATATATATATATATATACTTTTTTTTTTTTGGATATATCTCCTTGGACAAGGGAAACAAAATAGAAAATAAACAAATGAGACTACATCAGAGTAAAACGTTGTTATATAGTGTAGGAAGCCATCAACAAAACAAAAAGTAAACCTACAAAATGGGAGAATATATTAGCCAGTGATCCATGTGATAGGGGTTAATGTCTAATATATAAGGTACTTATACAACTTAATACCAGAAAACAAGCAATATGATTTAAAAATGGGCAAAGTACCTAAATAGACAATTCTGTAAAGAGGACATACAAATGGCCAACAGTCATATGAAAAGAAGCTCAACATCTCTGATCATTAAGGAAATGCAAACTCAATCCACAATGAGATATCACCTCACATCTACCAGAATGGCTATCATCAATAAATCAGCAAACATGAAGTGTTAGCAAGAATGTGAAAAAAAGGTAACATTCATGGTGAATTTTAATTTATAATAATGAAATACATATTTATGATTATTATATATATATATCAACTAAACAGTAGCTTTTCAATTTATAAATGCTTTATATTTTTTTAAATGGAAGAGCACTTTTATAATAAACATTGATGAACTGTATTTGAGCAATCATTTTCAAATATTTTAAAACAAGTTTTCAAATTGGATAAGTTCATTAGGTAAATTATTCCTTTGATTTTTGGCAAATTGGCTTTGAGTAAATTGACTTTCTGCAAATTCATCTATAAAAATGTTTCTCATGTGGAATCTTTTTCTTATCTAGTACAATGTATGCCATGATTTGCTTTTGTAAGAAAACATTTGTGTGTGTGGGCTAAAATATCTGATATTAAAAGTCATTAAACATGTGAAAATATGTTGTGATTTTTATTTTTAACTGCTATTTATTTTAAGTGTGTTTTTCCAAGACCCATCAGCTCTAAGTCAAGTAGTTGTTTCAATCTCGATGTAGTGGGTGCAGCTCACAGTGGCCTATGTGGGGATCAAACCGGCAACCTTGTTGTTAAGAGCACCACGCTCTAACCAACTGAGCTAATTGGCTGCCCTTGTGATTTTTTTTTTATAGTGAAAAATCACAGTTATTGCTAAACCTACTAAACTGTGTTGCTTACCTTGATAATTGAAGAGAATGCTAAATTTCATTAGAGATTAGTGAACATAAATATATAATCATACCCATACAATGTCAAGGACCTTTCTGAAATCTGCTCACAAACCTGAGGTTATAATACTCTGGGAACCTTACACGAGAATTCTAGATCACCTTGGTTGCTATATCTTGGTCTCCATTATAATTCATGTTGTGAACGGGAAAAAATGTTGGACTTCCACATTTTATCACTTTTAGCAGGTCATTTTTAGAAGTACTTTTCAAATACTGGCTAATTTTTCAAGAACAGGGTCTTATACTCTACAATGAACAGTACCGTTCCTGGAGACAAAAGGTCTCCAACTACGGCAAATGTGGAAACATAAGAAACTATGACTCAAAACTGGGGCTCTGTGAGGATGAAAAAAAATAAATTAATTAATTAATCTTGAAGAACAAATTAAATTTCCTGAGTAGCTTTTTTAAGTATCCATGGAATGTTTATGAAAGAAAGCCTTAGAGCTGATGTGATATCCTAGAAATCTGGTTAGGTTGGGGCTCAATAATTATATTTGAATACTAAAATAAAATTGTCCTTCCTCCTACTGATAGAGCATGCGAGTTATACCTATGTAATTAACTTTACTCACTTAATATTGTTAAATAATTTTAATCTTATCAAAGCTTTACACATAAATATTATAAAACATCAAAAAAATTCCAAGGAGATTTCTGGTCAAGATGGTGGAGTAGGTTAATGCTGTGCTCACCTCCTCTCAGGACCACATCAATTACAACTAAACTACAGAACAACCATATTGAGAACCTCCTAAAGTCTAGCTTAACCAAAGCCCCACACCTAAGGGCATTCAGAAGAAGACTGGTAGGAATGGCAGAGATGAGAAACGGCTGGTCCCATACCTGTGTGCGATCATTAAAAATCAGGAGGGATATCTCAGCTGTGGGGTTCCTCCCAGAGGAGTGAGGAGTGATAGGCCCTCCCTAGCCCAGGGTTGCAGTGCCAGGGAGAGAAGTCCCCACAACTCTGGTTGTGAAAACCAGTGGAGATTGTGGCTGAGATGGAGGGCTGCTGGTGTCACAAGCACTCCTCTTAAAGAGCCTGTGCATGGATTTACCAACTGATGGACTCATTTGCTCTGAGCTCCAGTACTAGGACAGTAACTCGAAAGGTACCAGAGATGTGCAGGGAAGAGCTGAGTTGTCTAGCTTCAGAGTGAGGTCTGGAAGGGCAACTTTCTCCCATGGGAGAAGGTGGTGGAAGCCATTGTTTCTTTGCTGAACCCTTCCCCTCCCTGTATGCAGATGCAGGCAGATGCCATAACTGAGTCTCCATCCAACTGGCTATTACCTTTCATCTGACCTGCCCTAGTGATTCCCTGAAACCATGCCCATCCAATTTCCAGGCATACACCAACAGCTTCCAGTGGCTTTTCCATATAAACAGCCTGACTTGGCTTGTGCTGCAGACTTTCCTAAAATCTTTCAAAGGTTCACAAACTCAAAACAAGCAGCATCTGGCTTTGGTGGGTCCTATACCACTGGCTGACCAGCTTTAAGTCTGGGATGAGCAACAGCTTGCCTTGGTTCATGGCATGGCCTCTAAAGGCACCTCCAAGCACATCACAGGTGGCAGCCAATGTGGTTTGCTTTGTGGCTTATACCAGGTGGCTCCAGGCAAAGTACAGACTGCAGCTTAACTTGGTACACAGCAGGTCCTCTCCCAGGAAGTTCTGGGGCTGAAAGGCCCAGTGGCCAGCTTTGGACTGGGCTGGAGCATTACTCTGCTAACCTCCAAGGATGATGCACACAAAAGGCAGACTGGGCAGGCATCAGAGGCCACTATTAGGAACTCTGCTCTGTAGGGTCAGCCCCTGCACAACAATTCCTCCACTCTAATCAGAGCCAGTCCTCACAATCAGCCTCAGGGTCAATCCCTCCCATTGACATGTAAATAGTAGGGCACAGACAACCCACACAGGGACACACCTAGACCACCTAGCTCTGGTGACCAGGGAGATTGTGCTGCTGGGCCCCACCAGACACCGACTACATAAGGCCACTCTACTAACACTGGGAGATAGAGCAGTCCTACATAGAAATAAACACAGGAAGTCAGCCAAAATGGGGATACAAAGAACCATGTTCCAAATAAAAGAATAGAACAAAGCTCCAGCAAAAGAACTAAACAAAATGAAGAAAAGCAATCAACACAATCAAACACAGAATCCAAACATTGGTTATAAGGATGCTCAGTGATCTCAGGGAGAACTTCAACAAAGAGACAGCAAACATAAAACTGGAGATAGAAAACATTAAAAAGAACTAGTCAGAAATAAAGACTGCAATAACTGAAGTGAAGAATATATTAGAGGGAATCAATAGTAGATTAGATGAAGCAGAGGATCAGATCAGCTATTTAGAAGGTAGGGTAGCAGCAAACACCCAATCAGAACAGCAAAAAGAAAAAAAAGAAAAGAATCCAAAAATTGAGGAGAGTTTAAGCGGCTTCTGGGACAACATCAAGCTTACCAACATTCACATCATAGGGGTACCAGAAAGAGAAGATAGAGCAAGGAATTGAAACCTATTTGAAGAAATAATGACTGAAAACTTCTATAACCTTGTCAAGGAAATAGATATACAATCCCAGGAAGGGCAGAGTGTCCCAAACAGGATAAACCCAAAGAGGCCCACACCAGACGCATCATAATTAAAATGCCAAAGGTTAAAGACAAAGAGAATATCTTAAAAGCAGCAAGAGAAAAGCAGTTAGTTACCTATAAGAGAGCTTCTATAAAACTATCAGTTGATTTCTCAACAGAAACTTTGCAGGCCAGAAGAGATTGGCAGGAAATATCCAAAATGATGCAAAACAAGGACCTACAGCCAAAATTACTCAACCCAGCAAGTCTATCATTTAGAATTGGATAGATAAGAGCTTCTCAGACAAGGAAAAGCTGAAGAATTTTATCACCACCAAACCTGTATTTTAAGGAATGTTAGAGGGACTTATTTAAGACAAAAAAAGTAAAAAAAAAAAAAAAATGAATAAAATGGCAATAACTGCATATCTTGCAACAATTACTTTAAATGTAAATGGATTAAATGCTCCCATGAAAAGATAGGGTGGCTGAATAGATAAGCAAACAAGACCCTTACATTACTGCATGCAATTGACTCACTTCAGATCAAAAGACACATACAGATTGAAAGTAAAGGGATAGGAAAAAGATACACATGAAAATGGAAACAAAACAAGACAAAAAAGTTGTGGTAGCAATTATTGTATCAGACAAAATAGTCTTTGAAACAAAGGCTATAGCAAGTGAAAAGAAGGACACAGTAATGCCACTACTAAGTAATTATCTGAAAAGAACCCAAAACACCACTTTGAGGGGACGTGTTCATCCGTATGCACATTACAGCATTGTTTACAATGACCATCTTTGGGTGTCCATTGGCAGCCCGGACGTCCGTTGATAAAAGACTGGATAAAGAGTAGGTAGTACATATATACGATGAAATATTGCTCAGCCTGGGAGGGAATGGGTTCTGGAAGGTACTGTGCTGAGTGGAGTGTCAGACAGCAAAAGACAGATGCAATGTGATTTCGCTTGTATATGGAATCTAAAGAATAAAATAATCAAACAAGCAAAACAAAAGTAAACTCACAGATGCAGAGAATATTTTGATAGTTGCCAGACTGGAGGAGAATTGGGAATGGGTGAAAAAAGGGAAGGGATTAAGAAGTACAAATTTGTATTGGGACCTGGGGAGAACGACCTAACCATGGCCCTTTGGGCTCTCCTGTCACCGTCAAGCCTTGTGCCCACCACACAATGAGGTGTACTCTAGTGCACAGAATGGAGGACCGGTTATCATGTCAACCATTGGTTAACCAATCATGTTAATCAATCAACCTATTTAATGAGTGACATACAAGCCAATGAATTATTTCAGATAAAAGAAAATGCTTTCATGTTAGATAATTTTGGAAAACAACTCTGGGAGAGTTGTGCATACGCTTCAGTAAAAGCTCAAAAAGCTCTTTCTCTTCTCAGCTGATGGGGGACCCAGCATTATTACCTTCTCTAACAAAGAGCCTATCTCTTTGTCTCTCCTGCCAGTGAGGTCACTCCTGTAACCTTTTTGTGGGACGAGTAGAGAGTGGACCCCTACGGCCATTGCTCTACAGTTGTCTCCATCCAGGCGGTTCTTCCTCTCAGGTGTCAGATCAAGGAGGTGCTTTGTATATAAACAGCTGTTTAGCGTTTCTATCAGTGTGTCATTTAGTAGTTGGTATGGTATCATTTAGTATTACTGTGTAATTTTGTACTGCTATCACATCATGTAGTATTTGTATCATATAATTTGATATTTGTATCATTATTGCAGTATTTGCATTTTTACAAATGCCCAGTATCTTCATTTAGTGTTGTATCATTTCGTAGGTGTACCATTGTATCATTTAGCATTGGTATCATAGGGATAACCTAATAAATATGTGCTTGACACTGTAAAAAAAAAAAGAAGAAGTATAAATTGGTTGTTACAAAGTAGTCATTGTGATGTAGGTTATAGCAAAAAGAATATAGTCAATAATATTGTAATAACTATGTATGGTGGCAGATGGGTATTAGATTTATCAAGAGGATCTCTTAGTTCTTAAGAGATGCTCTATATCACCTCCACTTTCTAGTGTTTTGCTGAGTGAACTTTGAAAACCAGTTTGGTGTCCAACAGTCATGTTCCTTGCTAACTGTAATAACTAACTGTAATACAAGGAATCACAAATTTGCTCAGTAAATATTTACTAGTTTTGCTGGGAATATAAAGTTAAAATAAAAAAAGGACAAATAACAAACTAAGTGAACATTCCAACAATAAATAATCCAGTCTCTCTTGTAGCTTGAGGAAGATATGACTCAATCACTGTAATCCATTGTGATGACAGAGGTGTGATTCAGAGCTACATGAAAACACAATGGCAGTTTACATAAACCAGGCTGAGGCCTTGAGGCATTCCATCATGGGTTAATTGGTAGCATGTTTTCTTCTTTTTAAAAAATAATATGCATATGCAATACACAGTTTCTAGTTTCGATGAAATGCTGCGTTTGATGCAAAAACAAAGAGTTTACAAAAACAAAGAATTTTTTGTAGCCTTCATTATCTTCTCTCCCCTCACAGATATGCATTTCTTTTTTCCTACTCAGAAGTATCAAGGAACAGATGGAACTGAACAATCAACTAGCAAGTTGGCTCAACTAGTTCTCACCAGACCCCATTTAGACTCTGAAACTTGGAATTATTCATTGTGACTCTTGAAAAGTAAATTGATGACACATACATTGAGCATTTCTCTGTATGATCACCCAGCAGAGAAAAGAAAGATGAAAGAATCAGCAGAAGAGAGGGGAGAGAGACAGAGACAGATAGACAGAGATAGATAGATAGATAGATAGATAGATAGATAGATAGATAGATAGATAGATAGATAGACAGACTGACAGACAGACACAGAGATGATAAATGATAGAGAATTCTAATTTCCAAGGCATACATGTTTTCATTATTCGTCTCAGGGAATATAATGACAAACTAACTGATTGCTCCAGGAGAGCAAACACAAGCCTTTGGAACTTTAAAACAACTTCAGACCATGATGCTTTAGGGTAGATTATTATGCAGGCTATATAACCCAGAGTTGACTTTAAACAACTGAATATTTGCCAGGAAGCAGAGCTGCTGCCAGGACAGGGAAAATCTGAAGTGTGGTTCAGCCACACTAAGGAAATACCACAGAAATGAAATGTCTTGGAAGCTGAGAAATAAATGCAAGATTGTCATGGAACGCTGAAAAGAAACTTCCCTTGAAGTGGTACATGGGTTAAAAGATACAAATACCTCAGCCTTGGTATAACTGTTTTTGGATCTTTATGTCTTCCACATGGTAAAAAGTGCCAAGGAAAAACCAAGCAAAGCTCCTGAGCTTGTAATAGAAGGAGGATAAAAATAACTTTGTTCTATTGCAATTAGACAGATATCTGTTCAATGTTTTGGAAACCTATGCATTTAGACAATGATTGTGGAGAATTTCTACCAAGTGTTGGCAGGAAACATTTATTCATTTGCACATTTATATCCAAGCTATTTAAGATCTCCTTCACCTTTGTGACACACCAGATTGCCTGCTGTAGTTTTTATTACTAATACAGTTATTCAGATACAAGAGGAAACATTAGAAGATGGAAATAATTCTAAAAAGCAACTAATATGATAACACTGCATTTAAAGCCTGGCCAAACTGTGTATTAGTTTTCTATTGCTGTATAAGAAACTATGACAAACTTAGTAACTTAACATCACACATATTTATCAGCTCACGGTTCTGCGGGTCAGATGTCCGGGCACAGAGTGTGCGGGTCCCTGCTCAAGGTCTCATAGGCTCAAAGTCAGGATGTCAGGCTACCTCAATGTCATCTGAAGCTTGCAGTTCTCTTTCAGCCTGATGGCCCAACTTCGTTCCTTGTGGTTGACAGACTCAGACCTCCATTTCCTTGCTGGTTGTCAGATGGAGGCCAATTTCATCTCCAAGAGGCCATGTGGTCTCCTCCACCTTCTAAACCAGCAACAGAGAATCTCCTTCACATGGAATTCCTCTCATTTCAAATCTTTCTCACTGGGAGAAGCCAAGTTCCTTTCCAAGGTTCACATGATTTGATCAGTCTCGGGCAAGGTATTCTCCTTTTTTAAAGTCAACTGATTTGGTACCTTAAATATATCTGAAAAGTCCCAACAGTAGTATCCAGCTTAGAATTTGACTGGGAGAAGGTGTGTATATACCAGGGCTCGGAATTCTGCCTACCACAAACAGATATAATGATATGTACACATACGTAAATGTGACAGATTGTCTAAAAAGAATTCAGGTTGGGAAATTTTAAGCTCTCCTTTAATGTCTTGGCAGAGTTAACTCGTCACCTTTAGAGGAGGTTATCTCACATTTTTAACGTGAGTTAGGTTTTGATGAACCTTTTATCTTTCCCAATTATAGTGTATATCTGGCAAGTAAATCTTGTTAACATGTGTACCATAGTTGAAAACACACAGGTAATAAAAAATGGAACTTACTAGCAAGACTTGGCCTGACTCAGAACATTACTTTTCTTGTCTGTGTTCATAGATTGCTATAATCATAGTTAAGTTTCTGATACATATGCCTCAAGACTCAATGTGTACAGTCAACCAATGCTTATGCAACAAAGGAAGAATTCTCCTCTTTACTTTGGTTTTAGGTCCCCAGGGCCAGAGCTCAAAAACCTGAGCTTCTAGAATTTCAACTTCAGAGCTGTCCCATCACTAGGGGGAATAGAAGATATTAATGGGTATGTTGTAGGATAAGAGCAAGCTGTATTATCTGCATAAGCAATATTTTGACTTACCAAAAAGCAGTACCAGAGTCAATTCCTGAAATTTCAGAGATTTTCCCAAAAGGATGGTATGTCAGGTTAGTGTTACAATCACAGTAAGTAATTTACAGTTATTATCTTATTTCAACTTCAAAAATCAATAACATTTTTATCAACATTTGACAAAAAAAATTGAGCTGTGTGGCTTTTAACAAGTTACATAACATGTAAGCCTTGGTCTTCACATTTGTTAAATTATTATAATAATCATACTTATCAAAAATGGGTATTATTTGATCAACATTTCTTTTCATAACTAGCCTGATAGATCAAAGGTGCTGAATAAGTAACTCAGTAGTAACTGTTGAGTTAAGGAATAAATTAATAAGTAAAAGAAAACAAGGGAAAGAGATTAATTAGGAACTATTTACTGAAGCAGTGCTCACCTAAGGAACAAATTGTCATGTGAATGGATTATGTTTTCACCACTGAGATTCCCTTCTGTAATTTTCTTACCATATCTGTGGTGTCATTAGCCTTTTGCTAAGTCATCCAGTGTTCTTCTCTTACCACTCCCCTATCAAAAATTATTTAGTGTTTGTTCTGGCATCAAGTTTGCACCTCAGAATGAACTATATATATATACATATATATATAGTACATATATATATATATATATATATATATATATATATATATATCAGTATCTTTACTTTGCATTGCACATTGTATTCATCTAATGAAAGACTCTGTTGCTTATTAATTTAGAATATTAACATATGAAATTGATTTGAAAATCACTTTTAAATTATTTTGAATAATTATTGCTAATACTTAGTGAACTCTTACTCTAAAGCACTATTTATATTAAAACCTTTAAGGTAATAACTCTTTTAATCCTCATGACCTGTAAGGTGGTTATTATAATTGCACGATTTTACAAATAAAGAAATTAAAGTATACAGAAATTAATTTTAAGTAATTTGATCATTTAGTCTATTAGTCAAGACAATGAACCTGGAAAGCTTGATTTTCTCAACTATTATAATACACAAACTATATCATTCAGTAAGTGCAGATATGTGTATGGTTAATTAAAACAAAACAAAAAATAAACAAACAAAAACCTCCCTCCCCTTTTGAAGTACGCAGTTCCCTTTGTCCGATATTACCATTATCATCAGTTTTCCACATCCTTCCAGAGATATTTATACACATATACATACATAAAATTAAAATGGCTGCACATACATCCTCCTTTTTTATGTAAAACAAATCCTAGGGATCTGAACATATTAATTTTGTATCTTAGGACCCATTGTAGTATATAAAATATGTACTAAACCATGAAACTGAAGAAGTCTTTGGCTTCTCTGATTCACAATTTATTTCCAAAAATTGTGACAACTCTGAGATTTTACCATACTTGCAAACTAACTAATTTGACCAGTTTATGGATGCTGGCGGAATATATGAGACTCCAGGGTCTGACAGTGGACTTTATTGTTCATGGCTTCATGTTCATGTCAGTTCCCTTTGTCCCCAGTGCCCAAGGGGCCAATGTGAAAAGGCCCAGGTGGATGCGACAACAGAGTAGGTCTGCATCACAGCTAAGGAATATTAAGCTGAGGGAAGAAAGGTTTTTTTTTTTTCTTCTTCTTTTTTCTTCTTCTTCTTTTTTCTTTTCTTTCTTTTTTTTTTTTTTTTATAATGGGCCGCAAGCAAGCTTGCCTGACTTTTCCTCTGGAGGAGACACTCTGTCAATCTTACAAGCTTATTCTATATACGAGTGTTCTTGAAATCAAAGTCCAGAGGCAAAGGGAATTTAGTGCCTTTGCTTCTAAGAAAAACACAAATGTGACAGAATCATGAACCATCACCCAAACGTACTAGTTGAAGAAATTTACATACCTCTTAGGCTTTCTGCTGCTTTCCTAATCTGTAAAATAATAGTATCTGTCATTTATTTGTCTAAGAATGGAATATAAAAATATACTTTAAATTGCATTGTGAACTGCAAAGTACTCTAAACAAATATTACTGCTCTTATTCCTATCGTCCTTGAAATCACTTATGTCAGCACTCTTCTATGGTACATGACCAATTGGACAGATATTAACTTTGGCAATTTGCTAGGGCGTGTTTGCCTGGAGCATAGTACAAATTAAGCCTGAGTAATAGATTGAGGGTTGTTTGGGGCCTAACCCAGGGAGAGTTATAATAAAATTCAATGAATTACAAAGCAAGATGCTAATTCATGATTAAAAGAAGTCTAACTCCTAAAAAGAAGAATAGCAGATATTTGTCTCCTGACAAATGCCTGTATAGTTTCAGTATTTTATTATGCAGTTCATACCAGTTAACAATGGTGTGAAAAACAGCTTAACTAACATATGGAGACATAAAGATGATTTACATAAATAAAATCACCCCGCTAATCTTATCCATGCATAAAAGAATGGCTTTTTCTAATAAAAACTCTGATTTTGTGTAAAAAATACTGTTTAATTATTCTAATTAATTAATTGGACTTCAAAAATATGTTTATTTAATATATTGTTGCACATATTGGCTTAACATTTATAATTATCTTCATTTAACAGATTTGTCATTTTTGGTATCCATATTTGTACATTTAAAATTATTTTTTTAAAGGAACTTAATAAAATAAGGTTTAATTAGGTTATATCTTTAGTTACATGTCTCTCTAGATTTGTTTCCCTATAGGAGAAAAAAAAATTAAATCTGATTTGTTCACCTTTCAAATGAATGAGTTACATGTTCACTCTGTTCTATTAATATAGAGATGTTAAATTTATTCCTCTATCTATACTATTTGAACCTAAGAAGGGTAGTAAAAAGCTTTCTGAATTATAATAAATTCCAGCATTTATAAATTTACCAGAAGCTTTTTAAAAATGAAAAGTGAGTTTTTAAAATATTTATGTTTTTCACCCCTCTTCTCCACCACAGGAAGTTTTGACAATATTTAAATATATTAATCATATTTGTATTAAAATAAATATGTTTAAAATGTATCAATGTCGAAAGAACTGTACAGAGAAAGAAACACATTACTCCATTCAATTTACAAACTGATCAGACACAAGGTTATGAAGAATGTGAAGCAAAAACAAACGGGGAGTTGTGTGTGTGTGAGTGTGTATGTGTGTGTGTGTTTTAACCACATCGGAGAAAAAGGACTAGAGTAATTAAGTAAAATAGAATGAAACAGTAACATTTTTCTACTTTTCATTTTATTTTATTGGGAAATATAGAACATGTAAAAAACATTGTGCATAATTACAAGTATACTTTCAGCAATAATAATAATAAATAACCATCAGCATGAATACCACTCAAATTTAAAAATAGAATTTTTCCAGTACCCAAGAAGCCTCTATGGCTTTCTATAATAAAATATAATCACTTTCCAATAGGTAAGCTCTATTCTTAAACAGTTCGTTAATCATTTCTTTGTGTTTCTGTAACGTTACTATGTATATGTATTTCCTTAAAAATCTTTTGTTGACCTGTATTTTAATTGTCTTACTTTTGATGAATGAGATTGTTCTGCCCACATTTTTCAGTGTAATCTATTTCACTCTGTTATGTTTTTTGACATTTATCCATGTTGGCACACTTAGTTGTAGCTTATTATTTTCACTTTGAATGCTAATCCAATGTGCAATTATATAGCAAGTTATTTATGTATTGTTGATGATGGGCATTTTGGTTGTTTCCTGTTTTGTGGATGTTGTCAGTCTTCTGTTATATGAACACTGCTGTAGCTTTTTGTACATGACTCCTGGATCACATATGCAGTGATCCAATATCATACTTAATGTATATACCTAAGAGTATGCATATTTTCAAATTTAATTAGTAGTATTAGTTTTCTAAGGAGCTTACAGCCAATTTTAACTACCACCAACAGTGGATGCCATTCCCTTTGATCTACGTTCTTGCCCACCATGACACTTTTTGCCAACCATTTATAATCCTCCAAAAGAAACAAAATACCTAGTCATAAATTTACCAAAATACATGAAGGAACTTTATGATGTAAATTACAGAATGCTGAAAGAAATCAAAGAAGAACAAAATAAGTGGAAATATACACTGAATAAATGAATTGGAAGACTCCATACAGTAAAGATGTCAATCCTCTCCAAAACTAATATATAAGTTTAACATGAAGACTATCAAAATCCCTGCAATATTTTTTATATAAGTTTATTCTAAAATTCATATGAAATATAAAAAGAACTATAATAGCTAAAATAAATTTTAGAAAAAAATATGGAATAAATCACTCTAACTAATGTTAAAACTTATTATAAAACTACTGTAATCAAGACACTGTTGTATTGACAAAGGAACAGACATATAAATCAACAAAACAGAATAGAAAACTTGATTGAAAATGAATCATGTATTTAAATACAAAACATAAAACTATAAAATTTTAGAAGATAACAATGAAACTAATAAAAAAAATCAATTAATAAGAGAAAATAAATTAGAAGAAACAATAAGAGGAAACCATGAGTCCCAGGGCTACATGAAGAGTCCTTAGACATGATACTGAAAGCACAGTTGATAAAGAAAAAAATTGACAAATTTGAATTCATCAAAACTAAAACTGTGTGCACTGTAAAATACCTTTGTAAAGTGGATTAAAATCAAGCCACAGACTAGGTAAAATATATGCAAAGCACATATCTGACAAAAAGTCCATATGTCTTAAACTATAAAGAACTCTCCAAACTCAACAGAAGAAAGCAAGCTATCCAATTGGAAAGTGAGCAAAAACATTAACACAATAAGAACACGAAATAAGTATATGAAAAGATCTTCAACATTACTAGCTATTAGACAAATGTAAATAAATCCACAATGATGTATCACTATACATCTATTGGAAAAGGGAAAATAAAAAATAGTGATAATATTAAATGAGGTGGGGATCATAGAAACTGGATCTTTGGTACATTGCTGGGGGGCATGTAAAATGGTAGAACCACTTATGAAAAGGGCACAGCAGTTTCTTACAAATGTAAACATGCATTTACTGTATGAATCAGCAATCATACCATGGGACATTTACCGCAGAGAAACAAGAACTTATATTCACACAGTACATGCATGTATACATACATACACACATACATACAAGTACATACATATATAATGCTTGTATGTGAATGTTCATAGCAGTTTTAATTATAATGGAAAATTTTTAACAGCCCAAACAGCATTCCTTTGTTCCTAGGTGTACAAGCTTTGATACATCTATGCAATGAAATACCACTCACCAATAAAAAATAAATTAACTATTAAATACATCTAAAAATCTGAAGGGACCTCAAGAGCATTATTCTTAGTAAAAGAGAAAAAAATCAATCTCAAAATGTTTCACACTGTATTTACTGTATTGTTCCATTTATTTAACATTCTTGAAATGAGAAAAATATAAGGATGGAGAACATATGAATGGTTCCCAGGGGACAAGGGGGAGAGAGAGAGAGAAAGAGAGAAAGAGAGAGAGAGAGAGAGAGAGAGAGAGAGAGAGAGAGAGAGAGAGAGAGAGAGCACGTGTGTGGTGGGGTTGTAGATACAAAGAGATACCATGTTAGAGTTGGTTTATGGTGATGGGAATGTTCTGTATCTTGATTTTGGTAGTGGTTACACTCATCTATACATGTGATCTATACATGTGATAAAATTTCAAAGACCTGTATATTCCCTCAAGTAAATACAAATTTTAAAATTGTGAGAAGAGTTAGTCTAGTTAGAGATAACATGCCATTTCCTGGTTTTGATATTATACTGCATCTATATATGATGACACTATTGGGGAAAAGTGGGTAAAGAGTGTACAGAACTCTGTACTGTTTCTGAAACTTTCCTTGAATCTACACTGAAAAATCAAAAGTTGTTTAAAGCTTATTGCAGTTACCTACAAGGAATAAAAAGTATTTATTCTGGCGTGATTTTTAATTATGTGATTGTGTGTGTGTGTATCTCAGAGAAAGTGATCAAAATATAATATCTACCAAATCTTGTTATCCCTTTTTAGCCTATACAGACTGTTGATAGTGAGTGTGTGCTTTTCTCTGTGTTCACGTGTGTGTGTGTGTGTTCCTGTTTGTGTACATTTATTTGTGTATACATCTGATATGTACATGAAATACATGAAATCTAGCATCTGTTTATTAATGTTTAGAAATTATGTTAACCATATTAATCTATATTCCTTTGTCATTAAATTCAATATTTTGTAAAACTCCAACTCATCAAATTAAATATTCTGATTTCAAAGAAAGAATAAAACTAAATCCAAAGTTCTTCTCTAGGTGGTGTGATTACAGTAGGGTGTTCTGTCCCACTCACAAAATCCTTTCCTCACTTGTTTTTTGATTTTTACAGTATATTTGAAAAGAGACAAAGCTTTTGATGCACTTCGAATATTTAAATAGGAATAGTATTTGAGGAGAAATTACCAAGTCACTCACTCCAATATATACAACTTGCTGATAGGAGTTTTTTTCTGAGAACACAATTCAAAGTGAGAGGCATGAGAATGAGACAGGGGGATCCTGAAGAAGGCAGAGAAGGGGAGTGGTGAAGACAGATGGTAAAGTGAGGAGATTTTTATGATGGAAGCTCAAGTGTTGCTTCCATCTCACTTTTGGCTAGGCCAGTTTGTAGAGCTTTGTGGTTTAATAAACTGGTTTAAATGTCAGGCCCCTTAGGCAATTACTCAGGATCAAAATCCAAGAAAAAAAAGAGCCTACCTAAAAATAAATAAATAAAAAAAAATCACTAAAATGTAAACAGAAAGATTACACTAACCAGATCCTTTTTAGGTGGAAGAATTATATGATGCTGGGGGAATTCTGTGATAATGTGTTTAAGCCAATGAGTAAAAACCTGGAACATTATCAAGTATCAATAGAGAAACATTAAACTGCCTTCTGAGAAATGGACGCCATTATTTGCTTTGCCAAGAATATGGGACTAAGGGCAAAATGTTAGAGAAAATGGTTAAGAGACTGGTCATGCCCTCCAATGAATTGTCCTCCCTTCTTTTCTGTCACAATGAAGTCAACCTTCTTTTACATGAATGTAGAGTAGAATAAATGTTGAAATCATGTTGATTTGAAAGAACGCCAATTTATCAGCTTGCCTAGGGCGTCCACATGTCTCTGTGTAGACCTAGTGCTATACATTATACATGTGTGTGCAAACACACCCACAAACATGTATAAATATACAGAGAGTCGTTTTTCCAATGGAAGAGAATACTGCTGATAGTGCAATAACTCTCTTGAAAATGGGGGTTTGGGATTTCACACCCTCTCATTTGGCCTTCCTCCTTCATGTCTAACTCTACTCCTACTGATGGCACAAAAATATGCTGCATGTATATACAAAATATTTAGATCAGCGTAAGATTTGGTATTCTTCTTTATCACGCTGGAAACATGCCACATGGCAAATAGACTCAGTGCTTATACAACAGAATTCTTTCCGACCTTCCCTCTTCCCTTAGTGTAAGGTTACATTCATTTATTTGCTTTTAAAAACCCATGTAACTCTGTCCACTATAAGTTGGCAAGACATTCCAATAAAGTAGAGCATAAATAAGTAAAAGTTTCAGGCCAGTTGCTGGGGACTAAATCCATTTTTTCATTACAGAAAAGAGAATTCATTTTTTTCTCTTTTTCTTATATAGAAAAGCATATGCATTTGTGTACGGTAATAATGCATTCTTTTATGAAAGACTCTTATGAATAAACATTCAAGAAATATTTCTATTCTCAGTGCCTGGATTTCAGTTTTTTCCTTGGTTGCCATTTATTCTTGAGAAATTATATGTATATTTTATATATGCAAAATTATTTATATTAGTGTTACTTATACATATATTCTCAACTAGAAGTGAAACCCTAATCAATCTTAAGAGAAAGAGATGATATACATTTGTTTAAGTTCGGAGAAAAAAGAGGCTGAGGGTAATATCTGTTTTTTTCTACTAACTTGAAAATATTCCTTTTTTTATCCATACACTCCACAAATATTTATTGCCTAAATATTGAGCATTCTTTTAAATTCTGAATAGAAACACAGACATTGTCCCCATGAAATGTATGAAGTAGTAAATTAAAAGGCTGCAAATAAACAAACACAAATACATAGAGAATTATAATGTAATAACTGCTATGATGGAGAATCATAAGTAATTGGCTTCTACTTTGTAATAGCTGCCTTTCTCTTATTTAAAACTCCCCATGGTCCCTTATCATTAAAATTTGGATTCTCATGAATATTTGTCTAAAGGGAAATAACATGTTTCTTTATAAGTTGAAAATCTAGCCCTCTCGATAGTTTTATTATGGGTTACAAAATCATAAATTAATGTTATGTATTTATGAAAAAAGTAGGAATTCTTAGTTTAATGTATATAATTGCAAGGACAATAAGCTTTTGTGCACTGATGGGATTTAAGCCCCATCTCTCTATGCTGCTCTTTCTGCCAACATGGTCTAGTGCAAGGTAGTAATAAATAATCAAATGTATTTGCTTATAAGGTATGGAAGTAGACACATTATAAAAATTGACTGAAGATGGAATGAAGATGGAACATTATTTATTAGACTTTAATAAATAAACTCAGTAATGTGTCACACAAATGTTTGAGCTTCAGAAATGTCAGCCGTATTTTCTAGTTCTGTACATTATAAGCCACAATTCCATTAAGCACCTACTACTTAATTTTCTCTGCTCAAACAAATTATCTACTAAGATCATTTGAATTATATGTAGCCTGTAGATATCAAATGATGTCCTTTCTGGATTCCTTTAGAAAATATTCCTATGAAACGTTAATTAAATCTGAGTCAATATACTTAATGAAAACCTGTGCTATACTTTCATTAAATAGCTATATTTTAAAAATACAAATGTAACCCAATTGAATTATGTACTTCCCTTTTCAACACTATAAGTAAGAATTGTCAATTACTTGCTAGCTACTTTTCATGTCTAGTGGCATTTTTGGATATATATTTACTTATAGCTGAATGGCGTGTGAAAAAGCAAACAAAACTGAGGTCTAGAAATGTTAACAGATTAACCCATATCCATTTAGTTGCTAACTGGCTGTGCAATGAAAATCATAATCAAATGCTCTGGAATCCTAGCTTATTGCAGTTCTTTGAATTATGCTACAAAACATTATTAGGAATAATCAGTCTTAAGAATTATATCTTTTATGGTCCACAATACTTTTCTTTCTTCTTTATATTCCAACTACAAATCACATATATAATACAAGAAGATAAAAAGTTACTCTGATTTTTAAAATAATTTCTATCCTCTTATGAAAGATTGCAGTTATTTTTGAAAGGAAATTATTCCATTTGTGGTTTCTTCCAGAAGGGAATGGATGCAATTGTTTTCTTGCTGCCAAAGTGGCCCATCAAAACATTTCTGTTCCAAATAGAACAAATTGTATATTCAAAAATTCAAGTCAAAGTCTCAGAAAAAGGTTAATTATTTTTGTGCCATCCCTTGTGGAAGGAGGGATTATTTTGCTTAGAACACATATTTAATTTTCTATGAATAATTTAGATATGTGAGTCTTGCGGGAACTGGAAAGCTAACTTATTTGTTCATTGTTTAAGTATAAAATATTCTGAGTGTTCAAAAAAATTAGAATTAGTTTTGTTCTTTCTAGTAATTGAGTTTGAGATTTGGATTCTATATTTATTTTTTTCTTTCTAAAAGGAAATAGGTTTGCTGTTGATTTAGTATGGACTTTTTTTTACATTACGAGCATATGGAAGTTTATATTTTAAAAAAATTCAATTTGATTAATAGTAAACATTTAAAATGTCTTTGCATGATAAATCTGTTTTTTAAACACTTCAAAAAAATAAAGGAAATAAAATCTTTGCAGGAAACTGGCTTCAAATACATTGTGGAACTGTCTAATGGAGAAAGAAGTCATAAAAAAACACAGCAAAAGTACATCAGAAAGAAAAAGTAAATGTTTTATATGAAAACTCAAAAGAATATTTATTATCCTAAAATACTTCAGTTGTTTTTCCAAGGTCAGAAGTATGATTACAGGAGTATTCATGTGGGTATCTCAGATTTTTAAAGTTAGATCATTCTTAAATATTTTTGTTGATTGTTGCTATGTAACTAATTAACTTTGAAAAAGAAAGTATCTTACAGATTAAATGTTTTGCTAAATTGTATATCATTAAATTATTTATTAAATTACATATTTATATATTTATTCAATTACATACTTGTATTCTTTTTCTCTGCCAATTGAGTCAAATTATTTATGAACAGAGTTTCTCTTATTCTTTTATATGCTTTCAGCACTAATGAGAATGACAAGTACGAAGGAGATATTTAATTAACCCATTACTTATTTTTTTTCTGTTTTCCTTTTTTACATATTTTAAAGATTTGATTTTTTAGAGAAGTTTTAGGGTTACAACAAAATTGGAAAGTAGGTACAAAGATGTTCTACATACTCCTTGTCCCCACACATGGAGAACCTCCCCATTATCAACATCACTCACCAAAATGGTTCTCTCTCTCTCTCTCTCTCTCTCTCTCTCTCTCTCTCTCTCTCTCTCTCTCTCTTCTTTTCCCATGAATGAACCCATATGGACACATCATAATCACTCAAAGTCCATAATTTACCTAAAGGTTCACGTTTAGTGCTATACATTCTATGGGTTTGGAAAAATGTATCATGAAATATATTATTATTTTTTCAGTGCCTTAAAAATCCTTGTGTCTTCCTTTACATTTCTTCCCATTCCCTTCCAACTCCAGCAACTTCTGATCTTTTCATTGTCCTCATAATTTAATTGTTTCAAAAATGTTGTATAATTAAAATCACAGTATGTAGACTTTTCAAATTGACCTCTTTCACATACCAATGTACATTTCAAGGTCATCCACGTCATCAAGGCTTGATAGTTCATTTCTTTTTAGAACGGAATAATATTCCATTATCTGCATATGCTATAGTTTATTTATCCATTCACCTACTGAAGGATATCCTGGTTGCTTCCAAGTTTTGACAATTATGACTAAAGCCACTGTAAACATCCATGTGTAGGTTTTTGTGTGGACATAAGTTTTCAGCTGCATCTGGAAGTTCCAAGAAGCGTGATTACTAGATCTCACGGTAAGAGTATGTTTTATTTTGTAAGAAATAGTCTTCCAGAATGGCTGTATCATTTTTCATTCTTACCAGCAATGAATAAGAGTCCCTGTGCTCTACAACCTCTACAGCATTTGGTGGTGTCAGCATCCTAGATTTTGGCCATTCTAATGTGTGTGTGATGGTATCTCATTGTTGCTTTAATTAGCATTTCCCTGATGACACAACATTCCTTGGGGAGCATCTTTTAATATGCTTGTTTGCTACCTGTATAGCTTCTTTGGTGAGGTGTGATGAGGTCTTTAGCCCATTGTTAATAAGGTTGTTTGTTTTCTTACCGTTGAGTTTTATAAGTTCTTTGTATATTTTGGAAAACAGTCCTTTACTAGATGTTCTTTTGCAAATGTTTTTTTCCCTGTCTATGGTTTGTCTTCTAATTCTCTTGATATTAGCTTTCACAGAACAGTTTTTTTGTTTGTTTTGTTTGTTTGTTTGGGTTTGTTTGTCTGCTTGTGTTTAATTTTAATGAAGTCTAGCTTGTCAATTATTTTTTTTTATGGATTGTGTCTTTGATGTATCCAAAAGGTATCACCATAGGTTTTCTCTTATGTAATCTTCTAGGAGTTTTGTAATTTTGCATTTAGGTCTATGAACAATTTAGGGTTAATTATTGTGAAGACTGTAAGTTCTCTGTCTAGATTCACTCATTTGTATATAGATATTCAATTGTCCTAGCACCATTTGCTGGAAAGACTATTTCAATTCATTGTATTACCTTTTCTCCTTTGTCAAAGATCAGTTGACTATATTTATGGGAATCTATTTCTGGGTTTGCCATTCTGTTCCAGTGATCAATTTGTCTATCATTTTATCAATACTACACTGTCTTGATTACTGGAAGTCAAGCTTTATAGTAAGTCTTGAAGTCAAATAGTCCTCCAACTCAGTTCTTCTTTTTCAATATTGTGTTGGCTATTCTGGGTCTTTTGCCTCTCCATATAAAGTCAAGAATCAGTTTGTCAATATTTACTAAAAAAAAAAAAAAAACTTGCTGGAATTTAAATTGGAATTTAGATTGGAATAGCACTGAATCTATAGATCAAGTTGGTGAGAACTGATATCATGACAATATTGAGTCTTTCTATCCTAGAACATAGAACATCTCTCCATTTATTTAGTTTTTTGATTTTGTTCCTCAAAGTTTTGTAGTGTTCCTGATATAGCTCTTGTACATATTTTGTTAAATTTATTTTTGGGGGGATGCTAATGTAAATGGTATTGTGTTTTTTAATTTCAACATCCACATGTTTATTGTTGATATGTAGGAAAACAATTGACTTTTTTTATATTAACCATATATCCTACAATCTTGCTACTATCATTTATTAGTTCCAGAAAGATTTTTTGTTTATTTTTTTTTGGATTTTCTACATGTCATCTGTGAACAGTTTTATATCTTTCTTGCCAATCTGTATATATTTTATTACATTTTCTTGCTTTATTGTTTTAGCAAAGACTTGCAGTATGATGTTCAAAAGGAGTGGCAGAAGGACACAAACTTGCCTTGTATCTAATCTCAGTGGAAAATCTTTGAGTTTCTCACCATTACATATGATGCTAGCTGTAGGTATTTTGTAGATAGTCTTCATCAAGTTGAACAAGTTCCCCTCTATTCCTAGCTTACTGAGAATTTTTATTATGGCTAGGTGTTGGATTTTATCATTTTTTTCTTCATCTATTGATATTACCATGTGCTTTTCTTTTTTAGTATGTTGATGTAATAGATTAATTGATTTTTAAATGTTAAACATATAAAGGGGTTTCTCTCTAAAGTGGGAACATTTTCATTAAACCTTTGAATATGCCAGAACAAAGAGTCAATCAACAAAGTTCTGATCTAAATAGAATCACTATTCTACAGAAAGCTTTCAGAATGTCTTTATAGTGATACAGGATGTAGGAATATACAGGGGATATAGTAGAGAATTTAGAACAGTATCATATAAGATTGATTTGTCTGAACATTTAAAAAAAATCATATTATTTGAAATCAACTCCAAAAGAGGCCTAAAGTATTAAACTTATATTTATGTATTTTATAAGTCCAGGGTTTGGAATGAGGATAAATGGAGGGTGAAGGCACAGCCAATAACATGCAGTAAACATATACTTTTGTTGAACAAAAGCAAATAATGAGTTTCAGAAAAAAATTACATTAAAAAAAGTAATACAAGAAAATGTGCTAAAGTGTAGCTATTGCCATACCACATTGTTTAAAATGTAGGGAGAAACTGCTTTAGGTACAGAATTAGCAGAGGGTATAGATGAATATATTAGAAAATTGGGGTGGGGGGTGTTCTTAACTCAGAGGTTTTGGATGTTAGATGTCTAATAAGAAGGGTGAACTAGAGACTGGTGTTTATAATTTATGCCACAGCTACAGAAGAGAACAATGTGTTAGTTATTAGCAGTCAGAGAGTGCATAGAAGGTCAAGATGCATTCAGAATGTATCAAACTTGATAGAGGAGGACAGTTCTGCTCTCTTTACTGCTTCAGATAGGCTCACATAGGGACATTCAATTTCACCTTCACCATGTAAAGTTCTTGGAAGTTGTTATTCCCATTCTTATAGCAAAAAAAATTTGAACAAACTTAGAATCAATTACTTTTCTTGGACTTATCAGAGAACTGAAATTTAAGAACAAACAAACACCCAAAAATCTGGAGAGACAGGCATATCAAGAGAGATATAACACTTAAATTCTACCTTACTTGGAGCAGAGATATTGGATTCATAACTGATAAGAATATTTAAAAGGTAATTTTAATCATCATTGAAGGTTGGGTATGGGCAGCAAGAGAATGAAAAACTCTTGGGTCCACAGTTAAAGGGACCACCCATATTTTCATCTTTCCTTCCAGATACTCTGCCAGGTTCTCATGGTGAGGATTTCTGAAGAATGACCTCATGATTATGGTGAGATGGGGATGGAGATTCTAAGAACGGTGAGAAATATATCCAGAGCCATCTCCAGAAAAGAGATCTACTCTTCAGGAGAAAGGATATTATCACAGCATAATTCTGAATTCTTATTCCAACTAGGGGCAGGTAATTCCTCCCTAATCTAGTCCTCTCTCCCTCTTGTGTTTCATCTAACTGAAAAAAAAAAAGGAAAAGATAAAAGAAACAAAACTCATAATAAACAGGAACTTAAAGCATACAGACATGCAACCTGCTGTACCAGAGAAGAGAATAGGAAGCAATAGGAGGAAAAATGTTGTCACTGCCTTGGGATACATGCACTAAAATACTGAAATTTCATGATAAGATTATAGAACATTCATCTTCCCCTACATATTATCACCAGGGTTCCAGTAACAGTAGATTACAAGTAAAGAGCCACAATATACAAACTCTGAGAAATTGTACTTAGGGAAGCCTTAGATGAAGGCAAGAGACAAAAAACAATAAAATAAATAAATAAATAAAAATGAGAGCATTCTAAGCATTTGAAGCCTATGATACCTACAACTAAAGCAAATATTAAACACATCCTAGCTCCTAGCCTGATTAATGTAAATCATCATCATGGAAGTTTGGTTTTCAAAACAAATATAAACAAAACATACCAAAAGCCAAGAAAAAACACAGGTGGAGAGTAAAAGGCAAACATCAGAACTAGACTCAAATGTGGCACAGATTGAGATTTATCAGACAGGCAACTTAAAATAACTATGGTTAATACATTATAGGTTCTAATGGAATGAACAGATACAATAAAAGTACATATGGGTCATGTAAGCAGGCAGTGGAAACTATGAAAGAATCAAAAGGAAAGTCCAGAAGTAAAAAAAAAACAGTTTTAGAAGTGAAGATGCCTTTGATGAGCTCATCAGTAGTGACATAGCTGAGTTCAGTGAACTTGAAAATAGATCGATAGGAATTTCCCAAACTGAAATGCAAAGAGAAAACATTATGGGGAAAAAATAAAAGAATGAACAAAATAATGGAGATCTCTGGAAAAATTTCAAAAGGTGTAAGTTGTACATAATTGGAATACCAGAAGAACAAAGAGAGAACAAAGCACATAAGGTATTTAAAGAAATTATGTCCAAGAAGTTTCTAAATTACAACAGACTTCAAAACTCAGATCCACAAAGCAGGTTGCAGAATATGATGCAGAATATATATTTTAAAAGCTCACTCCTTTACATGCTACATTTAAATTGAAGAAAGCAAAGACAAAGTCTTAAAAGAACCCAAAAGAATAAAATATTGTATCTACAGGGGAACAATGATATGAATCACATTGAATTTTTTTTCAGAAATCATGCAATGAAGAAGTGGAGTGAAATATTTAAAATTTTAAAATAACTTTACCTAGAATTCTATATCCAGAAAATTTATCTCTTAAAATTGAAAGAGAAATAAAGACTTTTCCTATCAAATTAAAAATGAAGGAATTCATCTCCATCAGACCTCCACCTGTTAGAAATGTTTAAAGAAATACCTCAGGCAGAATACAAATAATATAGATCAGGAACTTGGATCTATACAAAGAAAGAAAGTTGGAGAAAGAGTAAATGAAGATAAAATAAAGTTGTTTATTTTCCTTATAAAGCAATGATAGTAACAAATGTATTGGGTGATTATAACATAGATAAGTAAATTGAATGACAGCAATGTCACGAGCTGGGGAGAAGGAATTGAGAATACTGTTACATGGCATTTGTACTACATGTAAAATGATATAATGTTATTTGAAGATAAACCTAGATTAATTACAAATGTATATGGTAAACTCTAGGGCAACTACTATAAAAATGTTTTAAAGAAGTATAATTGGTACACTAAGAGTGGAGATAAAATAGAATCATATAAAATACTCAAAACCAGAGAAAACAGAAAAAGAGAGAAAAAGAAACAAAAAAATGCACTGAACAGAAACAATCACAAACATGCCATACATTAGTCTAACTATATCAATCATCACTTTAAATGTGAATCGTTTAAATAACACCAATTAAAACACAGACATTTACTCCACCAAGAAACTATTAGAACTGATAGATGAATTTAGTAAAGTAGCAGGATACAAAATTAATATTCAGAAATCAGTTGCATTTGTATATACCAATGATAAAATATCAGAAGGAGAAATTAAAAAAACAATTCCATTTACAATTGCTCCAAAGACTATAAAATACCTGGGAATAAATTTAACCAAAGAAGTAAAAGATCTGTACTCAGAAAATTATAGGACACTGAAGAAAGAAATGAAAGAAGACATAAATAGATGGAAACACATTCCATGTTCATGGATAGGAAGAATTAATATAGTTAAAATGTCCATACTGCCTAAGGCAATATACATATTCAATGCAATTCCTATCAAATTACCAATGACATTTTTCACAGAAATAGAACATATAATCCTAAAATTTATATAGGACCATAAAAGACCCCGGATAGCCTCAGCAATCTTTAGAAATAAGAACAAAGTGGGAGGTAAAACGATACCTGACTTCAAACAATACTGCAAGGCTACAGTAATCAAAACAGCATGGTACTGGCATAAAAATAGACACATAGATCAATGGAAAAGAATAGAGAGTCCAGAAATAAATCCATGCCTGTATGCCCATCTAATCTACGACAATGGAAGCAAGAATGTACAATGGGGTAAAGACAGTCTGTTCAATAAATGGTGCTGGGAAACCTGGACAGACACATTCAAGAAAATAAAGCTGGACCACCTCCTTACACCATATACAAAAATAAATTCAAAATGGCTTAAAGACTTAAATGTAAGATCTGAAACCATAAAATATCTAGAAGAAAATATAGGAAGAAACTTCATAGACATTACCCGGAGTAAGATTTTTACTGATATATCCCCTCGTGTGAGGGAAGTAAGAGAAAAAATAAACATGTGGGAATACATCAAACTAAAAAGTTTTTTCACAGCAAAGGAAACCATCAATAAAACATAAAGGGATCCTACTGAATGGGAAAGGATATTTGCCAATGATATATCCGATAAGGGATTAATATCACAAATCTATAAAAAACTCACTCAACTCAAGTCCAAAAAACAAACAACCCAATTAAAAAATGGGCAGAGGACTTGAGGAGACATTTGTTTAAAAAGGACATACAGAAGGCAAACAGACATATGAAGAAATGCTCGACCTCACTAGCCATCAGAGCAATGTAAATAAAAACCACAATAAGATACGACCTCACCCCAGTCAAAATGGCTATCATCAATAAATCAACAAACAATAAATGCTGGTGCAGATGTGGAGAAAAGGGAATGTTAGTGCACTGTTGGTGGGATTGCAGATTGGTACAGCTACTATGGAAAACAGTATGGAGGTATCTCAGGAATCTGAAAATGGAACTACCCTATGATCCAGTAATTCCACTCCTAGGCATGTATCCAGAGAAATCCAAAACTCCAATTCACAAATCAGTATGCACTCCTATGTTTATTGCAGCACTATATACAATAGCCAAGACATGGAAACAACCGAAATGCCCATTGGTAGATGACTGGATTAAGAAACTGTGGTACATTTATACAATGGAGTATTACACAGCCATAAAGAAGAAAGAAATCTTACCATGTGCAACAACATGGATGGATCTAGAGAGCATTATGTTAATGAAATAAGTCAGACAGAGAAAGACAAGTACCATATGATCTCACTTATACGTGAAATCTAAAGAAAAGAATAAGTGAATGAACTAATCAGAAAGTTTTGGGGACAAAAATGAATAACTGAAAGTTGTTAGATGGGTGGGGGGTGGGGATAAGGGGAAAGGTGAAGGGATTAGGAAACAGTTGGTAACCACAAGATGGCCTCAGGGTTTTTGAAAATTAATTTGGGGAACGTAATCAATAATGTTGTAAAGATTTTGTAGGGTATCCGATGGACACGTGTTCCATTTGGGAGACCACCTCAGGGATGCTTGACCATGGCACTGTACACCAGAAGCTAAACAATAATAAATGTCAACTATAATTTTATATATATAATGTGATGGCTCAGCGTGAGGTAGGAGGGATAGTGGATTGGGGGAGGGGAGTTCACAGTGTGAGGGATATAAATGATGAAAGTCTAAGTATTACCTTGTCTTGTACTCCTGAAACTAATAAATTAAAAAAAAAAAACACACAAAACACAGACATTGACAGATACTCATGAAAAAAAGACCTAATTTATTGTCCATAAGAAATTAATTTTAAATATAAAGACAAAGATAGGATAAAAGCAATGGGATGGAGAAAAGTGTAGCATGACCACACAAATCAAAAGAAAGCTGGAGTATCCATATTAATTTCAGACAAATATAATTCATAGCAAGGAAGATTATCAGACATAAAGAGGAGCATTGCTTCATGATGGAGTGGTCAATTATCCAAGCAGACATAACAAATCTGAACATTTATGCACATAAAAAGGATTGTCAAAATAGCTGAAGCAAAAATTGATAAATTCACTTTATCTTAGAACCTAAAAGGCCAGAACAGTAAATTGCACAAAGAGATGCAAAATATCATGAGGAATAATCAACTTGAAAGGCTGAGAATTTTAAGCTATAAACTTTAAAAGGTGAAAAAAAAAGAAAATTTAATATGTTATAAGGAAAAGATAATCTGGCACATATGCATGAATGCTGTTAACTTAAAACATCATCTAATTTTGCTGTCTCAGGAATTACCACAATAACCATCTGAAAAATAATAATAAAGAATTGTCAACTTCCTCCTATTCTACTGGATAATTAAACAAATGCAAAGTATCATTTGTTATGAATAATTTTAGAGACACATTTTATATATTAAAAAACCCACACACATTGGATGAAAAAAATAATTTAAAGCCCTATTGTTTTTAATAACATGAATTTTGTTGTTTAGATTAACATGTCAATATATTAGAGGCAGTCACATATAGTGTCAAAACTATGCAAGCAAATATTCTCTTCTTCCTATACTAAATATTATGTCTATTAACTAAAAGGCTAAACAAAAAGGTTAATTAACCAATAATTACAAGAAGAAAATTCACACAATGCTCTGTGTGTGTGTGTGTGTGTGTGTGTGTGTGTGTGTGTGTGTGTATCATGAGCATCTTAAAGCAGAAAACACTAAGCAATGAACAAAACTAAAGGGTTAGGTAAATTCAGGACAATTGCCATTATCAGCAAAATATTTGGATACGTTAAGCCTTGGGCATGCTACAATGTATGTTAGCTAAATTTGAAATAATTTTATGTTTCAAGAAGTACAATGTACCTAATGTGTTTAAAGAAATCAAATGTGAATAAAAATTAATAAAAAATAATAAGAAACTATCAGAAATGACCAGATTTGGGGAGAAAGAAAGGACAAAGCAAAACAAAAAAAACAAATAAAACTTCCAGAAAATAATTAAGTTTTGAAATTTAAAAATTCAACGGAATAACAGAACTGACTCAGTGAAAAGAGCATATCTGAACAGTAGCTTAGATATAAAGATGCAACCCAGAAAACTGCAGAGAGAAAAGGAAGTGGAGCAGATAAAAGAGGATGAGATATGGAGGAGAGATTAGAATGTCTAAACAAGAAGATAACAGAGCAAAATGAAGATGAAACAATATTTGAGAAAAAAATGGCTGAGATTTTCAAGAACTAATAAGAACCCCACCTCACAAATTTATAAAGAAAACATGACATATATCAAGTTGTATGAATAAAAAGATATTCGGTGACATAATATAGTTAAGCAGTAGGTAACCAAATATATTGGGAGGATCTTAATAATAGATCAAGTTAAAATAGAGATCACTTAACAAAGAAACTGTAAAAGACTGACAATGCTTCTCAAAACAACAATGGAAGTAAAAAATAAGAAAATAACACCTTCAAAAGTTTTAGAAAAATTAATAACTATTAAACTGGAATTATATTCCCAGCTGAAATACCAAGAATGAGGGAAAAAAGAAGATCGTGTAAGAGGATAAAGAAGTTTACCACTAACGGTCTATAATAAAATAAATTCCTAAAAGATATGTTGCAGGAAGAAAGGAAAATAAGTTCATCATAAAGAAGATAAACACTGCAAAATTAAATGATGAATAAAGAAATTGTTAAACAAGTGGACGAAATTCTAAAACTACTGTATAATAAAATAATGAGTTATAAGAAAATACAATATGTATAATAATAATGTTTTAATTTGTGTTTACTTTTGTAAAGAGGACAAAATTAGAGCACTGGACAATATTAAAGAAATCAAAGTGGAATTACCTAAGATTCTATGTGTTTTTTTTTTGTAATTTTCAAATTAGTATGTGTGATGAATAAAGCTAAATTTGACAAAAATTTAATCAACTCATAAAATTAAAAAAGATAAAGAAAGGACATACAAATACAGAAGATATAGAAAAAAACAGCAACTACAAGTGTAAAAAGAAAACAAAAATGGTGTCAATGTAAAGATAGAGATTATTACATTGGATTTTAAAAGGAATTTCTTAAAAAAAGAACAAAAAAGCAAAAAATCAACATTCAGCTAAATGCTTCTTCGAAATGATACATCCATAAACAGGAAGGGAAAGTTGGAAGTAATAAAACATGGAGGGAGAAAAACAAAGCACTGGGAAAGTGGTAGCCAAAAGAAACTGTAGTAGCTATATATTATTCTCAGACAAAATAGATTTAGAACACAAAACATCTTTATTAGAAATGGCTCTATACAATAATTTTTTAAATGTTGAATTCACCAGGGAGAAATGACAGGTCTTAACTTGTATTCACCTAATAAAACATTTAAAGCAAAAGTTATGAGACTATAGGGAAAATAGACAAATCTGCTATTATAAAAGGAGGGATGTTTCAATACACTTCTCTCTATTGTTAATAGGGGAAATAAAGATACAGACTAGTGAATTTATGGGAGATTTGAACATCACTGTGCCTTGGCTCCCAGTTTTAGTCAGAACGAAAACAAATCGTTGTAATGGTCCAGACCTTGGTTAAACTCACCCTCTTATTGTCTTTCCAAACTCATCTGATATTGCTACCCCTCTAATTCAGATTGTTCCAGATTTTTATCTATTCACTCTAAAAATGGGACACATGGTTCTGCACTGCGAGCCTCCTCTATGAAGAGTGACCTTCTCTGAGATTACTCCTTGCTTTGCTCAGACATCACCTTCTCAGTGATCACCTTCCTTAAAACGCAATGCACAATCCTCCCTACTCTCTTTGCTCCAGCTGTTCCTTACCCGGCCTATGTTTTTTTTTTAATTTTCATTTAGGAGTTATCTTCTTTTAGCATATTATTTAATGTTCCCATTTCTTCCATTTACTGTTAATGGTCTGCCTGGACACCCCATACTTGGATGTAAATTGTATAAGGGAAGTCAATTGTATAAGGGATACGTATCCTTCAGGCATACATACCAAGTGCTTAGAGCAGTGCATGGCACATAAAATATACTCAGTATGTATTTGCTGATTGAATGAAAGGACTAGGACTTGAGTTGTCATGGGCAAATGATACAAAGTAGAAAGGATGGGAGATCAAGACAAAACTATTTCTCACAGGAATTTAATTTTGAGGAATGACAAGAAAGAAAAAATGCTGGATATAAGTTAGTAAAACTGGAATAATGCCAGCATAAGACATTTAATGTGCTGTCATCTGATGCTCAGTTGTCAGATTAAGACTCCTTAAATGCTCCTTTAATTAGGAATAATTCATAAGAGAATGGGGGGACTACCTGAGGACTTCCACGTGGGGCAAATAAAATTTTGAATGCATACTCCTGGCCTTATAGAAAGGAACACATCACAATACCTCATCTGTAGGAACTTAAAACCATGTATGAGAGAAATCTCTACCAGAAAAACATATTTATGTGAATCAAAACAAGTAGTAATGTATATAAATTTATTGCTTGAAAATTATTTTTCTTACTAAAAGCATAATCTTATATTAGAAAATAAGAGCATACCAAAGGGATAATGCCTAGGACTATATCTATCTCAAATTAAGACAAATATTACTCAGATTCTACAAGTACAAAAGAAATAAAATATTGATTTTGAGAAGAGACGTTCTGCTAAAACATGGGACTCCGAGTTAGAATTTACTAATAGATTTATTATTTTGCAATGCTGATAATTCCCAGAAATCTAAATCTGATTTTTGTTGATGTTATTGAAGTATCTGTGATCTTCTTTACTTATTGTTAATCTTTAAGCTCATGTATTTCATCTTGTTCCTAAAGCCCTGTTTCGTAGGCCCATCTGTTCTTCTAAAAACATTTCAATAGTTCAATCTCCTCCTCTACTATGTACCTGGAAAATGTAAATAATTAAGTTAACTGCGTATGATTTGTAGCCTCCAGTGTTAACATCCTTCTAATGCTAAAATTGTGATGAGACTACCAAGTGAAGAAAATGTGAATAGAGAATGTTTTAACTTTCTTTGGCCACCATACAAGACATAATATGAAAGAATCTCCAGGGATCCAAGGATCATTATCTCTACAGAAGATTTCATAATTCTGGTAATTGTGTTCAAGTTCATTTGACAGTCTTGGCTTTAAGATATTTGTGGAATTAGACAACGATCACAACTGGCCAAATGCCTAGTTTTAAAAACACATTTCTTTTATCTAGCCTATAAAGACTTTCGCTTTGTCATCAATTCTTGCAGCTGAAAATTTCTATATTACACAGGAAAAGTGGTGATTTGTATTTCTTATTTTAGAATTTACATGAAAATTATATCCTTTTCTTGGTTTTTTACCTCTAATGTGTTGTGAACTTGATTTTATCACATAGCGTTAGCTTCTGTCATTGTGGAAGATGCTATTTTATTACTAAATGTTTAATTTGTTGTTCTCTTTCCACACACAAAGACAAACTCATAATGGCATCTAGGAAAAAAAATAACTTTTTTTTTTTTTTGGTCTCAATTGTCATTAGGTAACGTATTTTAAGAAGGCTGCAGCAAGATGAATGAAGTGTAGTACAAATGGTGGTTCATCATTATTAGAATATATGTTTTTAAGTCTAAAAGAACAGAAGGTGTTTGTAATTCCCTCAATATCAAATGAACATGTGAAAATATATTTTACATTATTTCTTCAAATCGAAGACACCATTATTATACGTGTCACCAAGAAATCCAAAAAAGCTTCCAATTATTACAAAAGAGTGTGAATTGTAAGACAAAATACACACCTTGAAGTTAAAATAAATCAGACAGTCTATCTTTCAAGTGATTTTTAAATGTGTTATTATACTACCCTTATTTTGATATGTGCATTTTAGTGTTAAAAATGATCATATCTGCCTTGTTTTATGTGGAGGTGGCTGCATGAAATTCAGCATGTATTAATAGCAACTGCATATTGTTGGAGGATAGACATTTTTAATAGTAGTTACAATTAATAAAATGTTTCTTCTTCATAGTATTGGACAATAAATTGAGAATATTTTGAACAGAACCATTTTGAAAAGAAAAACGTGTCATGAATATAAATGAAATAATTATTTTCTGTTAGAAATAAACTTGTTAGAAATTGGATATGAAAATTTATGGAGTAGCAATAGAGTAGCTCCTATCACACCTTTTCTCCAACAGACAACAATTACAATCTGTAGGGAATAAATAAATAAAATAAGCAATTATCTGGAGGCACTGGAGAATCAGCAAAGCAGGCAGCAGATACTGAGGAGAAGTCATCATTTGGAAGTTCGAAATGGCACTGAAACTGAATGATGTTCCCTTTTCTTTCTTTATTTTCCAGCTTTTACCTGAAAGCCTGTCCCAGTCCATGATATGTGAAGTGGCAAGAACTGAGAAACTTACAACCTTACTGGCTTCAAGAATCATAGAAAAGAAATTGGGGCTATCACAGCAGCTGGAAAGAAACAAGAAAATGCAAGAAAGGAGATATCTGAGTTTAGAAAGCCTCAAATTCTGCACGTGACCTCTGTCCAAATCTGGCGAACACCTGAATTATGCATGCGTGTGGCAGACTTCAAACAGCCTACGCCAGGCTGAAAGAACTAACCTGAAATTTCTCCTGCTGTCCACCTCAGGAGAGGTAGTATTGCATTTGAATTCTGCCTAGTTAACTGTGTACTAACACAAAATCCAAGTCTTTTGAAGAGCATATCAAAACTGGAATTTCTACAATACCCTCATTCACAATAACCAGGAAACAAAAGAAAATTTGATCCATAGTCAGGAGAAATTGCGATCAATCTGAGTTAACCCAGATGCTGCAATTAGACAAGAATTGTAAAGCAACTGTTATAAAATCATGTTCATGAAGACAAATGAAAATGTGCTTGTAATAAAAATAAAAGAAATCTTAAAAGACATGAAAATAATTAGAAATAACCAAATGGAAATTTTAGAACTGAAAAAAATACAAAATCTGAGATATTTTATATAATGTGCTTGATCAATACTCAAAGAAAGAGAGAACAGGAAAAAGAAAGGAGTGCAACTTAAAGAACTGCTAAAAGTGAAAAAGGAAATTCATCCTTAATCTTCATATTATTCAATGGCAAGAATAAAGGTAAAATGATGGCAAGTTTGTGTTCATTAAGCAAAAACCACCAAAAGAGTGGATTAAGCAATTCACTCTTTTGAGTACTTTCAACACTCAAGGAAGGTAGACAGTTGTTCTTTTACAATGATATTTAAATTAAACATTTACTCTTTCAGGTAAGCACATTCATCCTAATAAATTCTGATACATTATTTATACTAAAATACAGTTGAAGAATATGTATAGAGCATATGTTTTTATATGATTTTTCATTTGATACTCAGTAGTAGAGTCACAGAATTTGATACCAGTGCATGCTACCACAAAAGAAAAGTAAACCATCCTATTATCCTCATTGAGAACATCTTTTTACCCCTAATCTACCTTAGCCATAAAAAAGAGATTAAATGGCTATAATTAAAATCTGTAATCTATAGGAGGGAGGAGGCATGAATTTTGTTGGAATAGACTTCTACCAATTTGATAGAGTTTTAACATGTGGATTAGAAAAATCTTGTGTTAGAAAAAATCCAAAGGGATTCAAAATGAAATGATAGTGATGGATAATTTTCTCAAAGACATTATTGTTTATGGACAAAGTTCAAATGATACTTATTACCTAAGACATTGAATATATATTTTTTCAATTCTGTGAGTTTCTCCAGTAATGATTATAATTCCAACTTTTATAATATAAAACATTTTAATAGGAAATTAGATAAAGGAAATCAAGCTTTATGCATTAGTAGTGTGAAAGGTATCTGCACAGTGAAAGACGAAGATACAAAATAAATTATGCCATCTTTGATTTGACTTATTCTAGGCATTTTAGATTATTTTTAACTTAGTTGTTATCCAGGCCTTGGAGGTGAATTTTCTTCCTGTTACTGCAAAATATTTATGTGTTGCAGAATTGAATTTGAACATAAGTTTAGAACAAAATATTTTAAAATAATAAGTATTTATTAATAACATATATTTCAAGCATTAATTCAATTTGTTAGTGTTAGTAAAATCATCATGATAAACACAAGTAACTAAAAGTAGACACTTACTTTTTATGTTCATAAACATTTTATGTCCATGAACAATTTGTTCAGGGAAGAAGAGACACTTCTTGCTTGAAATAATATCCTATTTTTCCTCCCTTAAACTTGAGTGGACATTTCCAAGACAGAACCAAATATCTTATTCACCTTTGTCATCTTCAAGCCTGCTAATGGGTTTAACAAATGCCAAATATACTAGCTAAATAAAGATTTCCTGTTCAAAATCATAATTATATAAATGAAAGAAGAAAACATTTAGTTTCTGGAAGATTTTACTCTTTTGGTTTTATATATAATTAATTTTTCAACTCCTAATCTGCACTTGATTTTAAAATAGAGTGTATAGATGGTACTTTAAATGTAACAGTTTTCATTTATCTTATTCTAAATGAAGGGTATAAAGTATTTATTTCCATGAAAATTGTTTTATAGATATGAATGTTGATTTCAACCAAATGTTTATTCCATTATACGTGCTTTGTAGATAAACATTTGAAAGTTCTGTCAAAAACTTTATTACCAGTTTTCTTCACAAGTTTTTGCACTTTCATAACACATGAATACTGATATTGTATTGAAAGAATAATCATCAAAGTTCAATTTCCAATTTCAAACAATATATATTCGAATTAAAAATTTAGCTTCAAGGAAATTATTCACTTCTGAGGGACCATGGTCTTTCATAGACTTAAACTAACAATGTTTAAAATTCAGAGGAAGGAAAATACTTTAATGACAAATCATAGAAATATTACTGGAGCATTTGATGTTCACATTCAATGTTTTCCTTGGCTGAACAAGGAAACCAAGATCTAACGGTGATTTTTTTTTTCTTTTTAAACAACTTTGGAGAGTGTATCCCCAATGGGCAAAGTGGAAAAAAAGGAGGATAAAAGTAAGTCTAGTAAAAAGAAACCATTATATTTTCAAAAACTTTGATCTTTGCATGAGGAAGTACTTAGAGTGTGGAATTATATAAAGCTACTTATACATATAATAGTTGGAAATAATTATAAATATTACTCAAAAAACTTACAGAGAAGTGATACTCCGTACCTACTCAAAATTACTCCAAATAATCAAAGTCAATAGGTGCATTCTCTGCTACTTCAATTTCTGTGATCCCTTAGAGATCCTTGTTTAGACACTATAACTAATAAAAATACCATCAATTTAGTGATGGTTCCTAAGTAATCTCATGGGTGGGGATTATAGAAGAGATAGAAGGGTATTGGTAAACCCGAATTCCCTGAATAAACCTTTCTTAATATAATGTCAGGATATATATGTATGTATATGTGTGTGTGTGTGTGTTTCTTTCTTTCTTAATGGTGTTAGTAGCACCCTTCAAGTTTCAAAATTCTGAAGCTTTTCTTTCAAGCACACAATCATAGGTAACCCACAAAGGTAAAGATTACCAAGTAGAAAATGAAAACTTAATGTCTTATCTCATGCCTAATCTATTATTTTCCAGGTAGAAGTGACATGCACAAAAAATAATTTAGTATCATTATTATTGTTATCATTACTAATTTTCCTTAACTATAACAGAGATTCAATTTTAACAATAACAAATTTTAACAATAACAAATATTTTACTCTTTTGGTTTTATACATAATTAACAATTTTCCTTGTTCTAACCTGTGCTTAATTTTAAAATAGAGCATATATATATATATATATATATATATATATATATATATATATATAATTGATATATATTATTTTAAATGTAGCATTTTACTTATACATTGTATAAATTGAATGGAATTCTGGAATTAAGGATTAAAAATTTTTAAAAAAGAAAAGAATTAAAAAAGCAAAGCAAAGAAAGGAAAGAAGTACTAATAAACACTGGCGATATGGAAGTCAGCCTCCGCATTCCAAATGAAATCAATCTAACATGACATATTAAAACAAATTTAGACGGTAGCATGTTCAGTTCAAGAATTAGAAATATGACTTAAATAGTACAAAACTTCACTTTTATTATAAACAAGTAACACTGTCCAAATTGTTTTGTATGCCAAATGAAAAAGAAGAGCTTTTTTACAGAAGGGCAATTATTGCCAAAGTATGATTCTTATTTCTCATAAATACAGATGCCTAAATAATTCTTTCCTTATATCTACTTGTCAAATAATTATTGAATAATTTTGATAACTATATTTGCTAACTGATTATTCCTGATTTCTAAGTCAGCCTTCACCAGAAATTCCTCAACATAATGGACAATTTGAACTGATAATTCCAAAACCAGACTTATTAGCAATGACTTCCTACTTCTCAACCAAACTTTGTCCCTTGAGGGCAACAACTCTGCTTTATTCATCTTTGCATCACACAGTAATTAGAGTATTGTTGAGCATATAACAGTTATTTACTATTGATTAACAAAGGAAGGAAGGAAGGAAAGAATAGATGGGTTCGTAAAATAAGACCATCACCATCGGTTGCTGCACACCTAAGCATTGTCACCTAGAGCCAGTGTATGAAGCAAAAACAAGATGAAGTCACTGGAAATAATTGTAGCATAAAGTTAATTATATACTACATGCATGTCATACATTTATTTATACATTACACTATTGCCAAAAAAACAAAGACCTTTAGCTTGACATTTAGCAAGCTTCATAATTATGTCCAATTAAATAATTTCTAGTCTTCTCTGGATTTCCTGCTCTCTTTTTCAATTTTCTACTAGATAAACTATGTAGAGAATTACCTGACAATTCAAACTCAATAGGGTGAAAGCCAAATCCATTCACATTTCCCTCAAATTATGAAAAACACTGTTGTGATACCAAGTCATATAATTTCAGTTTGTCCACACATTTCTCTCTTCCTTTCTGGTATTTTTCTCTACCTTATATTGTGTTCCTCTTTTTCACCTACCTCCCTCTTTAGTCTTTCCTGAAACCATTTTATTCTATCAGGACTTCTGATCAATTTTTCTAAGTCATACTTAGATCACATTATTATACTGAAAAAAAGGCTACCAAATTAAATAAAATTTGCTCAAATGGGCATTCACAATCAAAGCCCGACTTAGTTTCAGCCTTTAATCCTAATAATTGCTTACTTGCATCCATCAGGCCTAGCTACCTGGAACACTTCTCTTCTTTTTAGGGTTCTTCTCCCTAAAAAGTCACCTTCTTCCTGAGCACTGAAATTATACAATTTCATGAAGCATAGCATCAAGTTTACTATCTGTATTAAGCCTTCTTAATATTTCCAAACAGATGTGATCCATTTCTCCTCTAAGTCTCCCAAACACTCTTTGAAGATGCTCATTATAATATCTAGTAGTGTACCTATTTTTGAATTTCTTATCTCATACCTATGAAGTATCTTATAGTAGAAACTCTTCTCTGTTCCAATTTTTATCTATTAAAGAATATAGCTTTGGGCCTTACACAAAATAGTCAAAAAAATCACCAAACAGAATTTAAAAATCAGCAAACTAAATAAAACAGATACTCAAATACATACCTAAGAGCCTTTAGTGTCCATAGAAAAAGCGGATACCTAGTTGGGGAATCCCTCATTCCAAGGTGCAGTAATTACTCTGTGACTCACAGTAAATATTTGGATGTCTGACTAAAACCATCTTTGTGGTTTGGCATTTTTTTGAAACGATATATTTGAAGGGATGTTATCAGTGAAAACACAATTTTCATTCTTTTTTCATACAGGTGCTGACCACAGAGAGGAGTCCCAGATGACTAAAGTAGTGGAAACCTTTACTCTTCTCAAGTTATTTTTTGTCTAGAAGACTGGTGACCATCCTGTCACTCATGCTTGCTGCTGAATCATGGAAAAGAAATAAAAGGGAACCACTGGAACAGATGGGCAAGTGGCCGAGACATACGCCGACACTTACTGTCAACTATAAGATGAAGATGATTTAAGTCACCAAACTGGAAATTTTCCTGATAAATATAAACTGAGTATTTAGTAGATTACATATAAAGTGACAATAAGCAACTTACTAATAATATATACATTATAATAAAAATCATTTGGCTTATTTCACAAAAACTTGTTGTTAAATAATGTATATATGAAGGGAAAATCACATAGTATGTCATAGTTATCTTATAAAATATATCAAAACTTCACGGGAACTGTAAGTGAAACAAAAATTTATTATATTTAGTAGTACTAATTAATATACAAACATTTGGAAGAAATTACAAATTATAAATTGTAGCACCTACTAACAATTTTTGTAAGCTAGTTGTATCCAGTAAGTTATTGTTTTATATTTATAGATTGCAAAGAGATTACATGAAGCATATCAAAGCTTTACATCATCTTAAGTGAAGATATTAATACGACAGATACTATCTATATTCTTGCAAATAGAACAAAAAGAAAAAAAAGAGAGATACACAGCCAAAACCACTTTTCTTGATACATCATGGACAGTGGTTTGTGAACTTTGGGTTTGAGGTCTCTATCTTATCACTGGATTCCTGGACTGAGCAGAGTGCCTGGAAACTAAGAGATACTTAATAAATAACAATGAAATGGGAATTCCATCTATCACATTTGATAGTATAAATACTATGAGGGAGTTCCTATTTGACTATAATTATTAATTCCATAAGACAATTTTCTTCATTTTTTAAAAAAATTTTATTATACATTACAAACTAAAAGCCAAAATTGTTTGGAGTATACATTCTTTTGATAGGAATAATGATTTTTATCTTAGTAAGATTAAATAATATACTTGTCCAAAAAATGAGAAGCAGCATTTATGATTCACCATAGACAGGATTCAAGATTGATGCCTAAAACTAGTTTAGCACTTGGATTTAAAGCATCAAATTTTGTGAACTTGGAAATCATAGAAGATCCTGAGAGATACAGCAGCACTGAGGATCACCAATGGATATATTTTTTAGAGTATGTCAATTGTACGTGTTATTTGCTTTGCATTATTATAGAATATTTGTTTTATTCTATATTTTGTAAAACTATGTATGTTTAAAATAAATGCACATATTATAAGCATACATATTTACAAATACACACACATAGACAGTTTTATACCACCTTAATCATTTTTACTGTCTCAACCACTACACTGATTTTCTTTTTTTTACAGGTTGGGAATGTATTCGTATTCAACACTTTATCAATTAGGTTATTGCTATGCTTTTAGTAAAAGAGTGCAGTATATTGGCAAGGTGATAAATGTAGGTATTGTGAGAGTATATAGATTTTGTGTATATTTTGAATCTAGAGATGACAGAATTTGCTGATAAATTTGATGTATTTTGTAAGAGAAAATTGGAGTCAAAGATAATGTCAAAGGTTTGGCTTTCATAATTGGTAGAATGAGGTTGTCATTTACTTAGCTAATGGTGATAGGAAAATAGATACTTAAATAATTTTGTTGATAAAATTTATAAATGTACTGTCAACAGCAACTTTTTCTGTTCATTCTCTGTAATCTATTCATTCTCTGTTCCAAGAAACCTTAAGGAATAGACTAAAGCATTTTGTAATCATTCAGATTCTTCCATTCAACACTGAATGATCTAGAATTAATCATGTTACCTACCTCTTGCCTATATGATGAAGAACAATCAGCCAGCTCTAAATATTTAGTCTGCCAATTGATTAACACCTGTTGACAGGAAGTCTAATATTTATTAATTTTGCTGCTAATGGAGGTGCATAGACAGCTCTAAGTAATTGATTTGGTTGGACTAACAAAAAAAAAAAGAAAAAATAATCATTGCAAAGGTGTCAGCCCTTATTAATATAGTGATGCATAGAAATGTGATCCAGCTTTTTTTTTTTATATAAGATTTTATTGGAGAAGGGGAACATGATTTATTGGGAAACAGTGTGTAATTCCAGGCCTTTTTTCCAAGTCAAGTTGTTGTCCTTTCAACTTTAGTTGTGGAGGGTGATGCTCAGCTTCAAGTTGTTGTCCTTTCTTCAGTCTTAGTTGTGGAGGGCGCAGCTCAGCTCCGGGTCCAGTTGCTGTTTTTAGTTGCAGGGGACACAGCCCACCATTCCTTGTGGGAGTTGAGGAATTGGACTGGCGACCTTGTGGTTGAGAAGACGTGCTCCAACCAACTGAGCCATCCGGGAGATCAGCGGCAGCTCAGCTCAAGGTGCCATGTTCAATCTTAGTTGCAGGGGGTGAAGCCCACCATCCCTTGCGGGAATTGAGGAGTTGAACCAGGCAACCTTGTGGTTGAGAGCCTGCTGGCCCATGTGGGAATCGAACTGGCAGCCTTTGGAGTTAGGAGCACAGAGCTCCAACCGCCTGAGCCACCTGGCCAGCCCTGAGTTGTTGATTTAGTACAATCACATGTGAAAAGGCTGTGGCAGTGGCCAAATAGCATAGCAAAATTGGTTCTTTCTTTTTACTATAGGAAGTAGATGAAACTGACATGGACTGTATCCTCATTGCATATACTTTGACTTATGTAAATTCAACAACCATTCATTTTTTTTTTCTCTTGTAGTTTCTATGTCAGAATTTAGAATACTACTGGCCATGGAAATACTATGAATACTGATTGTCATGCATTCATAGAATACAAGAAATGTCAGTACTGTTCCTCTTGATTTTGAATACTGGTTCTATAATTCATGTTACTATTTTCTTCCCTGTTTTAGATGATAATATCAGAATATAACCTCTGTACAAGAAGCAACTAATTTTTACAAAATTAATGATAGATTTATACTTGATAATTACGTTTAATCTTCTTTTGCCTACATTTATGAATAAAACCAGTAAGTGACATAATTTGTATGTTTAGAACATTATTCTCACTACAAAATAAATGTATAGGAAATAGATTAAAACTCAGTCACTTACGAGCATGTTTACCTGATCTAAGCATTTCTGATTGGCACCAAACAATGAAGAACAGTAAAATTAACATTAAAAAAAGACTTTACACCTAATAAAAATAATGAAGGACATTTTCACCTCTAAGAAATAAAACTTTAGAAGTATCTCTACATGAGATATAGCAGAGTTTACATCCTCTTCTAATATAGGTTAGTAATGAATGTGCTGGCTTATCATAACAGATAAAGAATAAAATATTTCTATAATATATACCCAATATATTTTGGAGTATATTCATTGTCAGTTATCAATTTATTTCCTTGTTTATATTTCTATATAGTTATATATGTGCTTAAAAATAGGTTTGGATGCTGAGGAGTTATTTGAATAATAAGTTGGTATTACAGAAATTAGTTTCTAATAATTAGATTGGTGCTATCAAGATGAAGGAAGCTTCAGGAATTCTTAAAATAGTAGCAAGGGATATTAAAATCCATTAAGAACATTTTTGTAGATTCATTAAATAGTATTTCTCACATTCATACTTATTTTTTCAAATGCCTGTAGGTTTTATTGTAATTTTTAAAATATAAATTTATTTTAAGATGTCACTGACCATTATAGTTTTTGATTGTTATACATTTTCCTGATCAGGTGTTACTAAAGTATCAGTACTACTTTATGAATATCTACAAAACATTTTGACATTAAATACCAGGTCTTCAGACTTGAAAAAGTTTAGGTACTAATTAGTCCATCCTAATGAAGTAACAGTCCTTAACTGATGCAATCTAATCTTTTGCCCTTTTGTCTATAGTTCATGGGTGAAGATTGAAAACATCTGGTTATGATCAAATATTCATAATCCTCTCATTTAAAGTTACACAATTGAGATTTTAAAAACACATTTGGAAAGAACTAAATATGTACAAAAAAGTGTACAGAAGATCATGCTAACCCTAGATGATTTTGAATTTTGTCACGCTTCATTAGAAATACCAATGTCCTATCATTGAAATCTTTTACCCTTATTCTACTTGAAAGATGCTGGTATACTACCCTTGCACCAAATGCTGCATTTGGTTAATTACTAGTGTTTAGTTGCTGTTTAACACATGTCAAATACAAGTATTTAAAACTACAGTGCCCCCAAGCAAAACATTAAAATTTTTGCATTCCAGTGGGCCTCATTAAAACCAGATGACTAGCTTGGCTTTTAGAAAGACTTGGCTTAAACATATGCACTTAAATCTGTACTGTCTTATTTGCTTACATCACAGAATCACTGACTCAAGAACCTGAAGGGTCCTCCAAAGTTTATCTAACATCTTTCCAAGTAGAATTTTATGTTAAATATCTCAGAGAGAAGTTGTCTGACATTTCTTTACAGATTGACATGTAAGAATATTCCTAGAAACCTAGTGTCATTAATTTGTATAATTTCTCAGTGAATAAAAAAGCAAAGAAAAAAAAACTTTATTATTATATTTTGCTAAAATTCCGTCAATAAAGTTTTTGGCTTCTCTTTTGTGAAATAGAACAACACCACTTTTAACTCTCATTCAATAATACCCCACTCTGTATTATCTTCAATATATATAGTAAGATAAAATGTTATAAATAAAATTTACAGTAAAATTTGTAAAACCCATATTTGGCTAATATAGACTTGTGCTTTGTTTGAGCAACTTATAATTGAGTCAATTATTTAACCACTCATCATTAGAAAGAATTAAAGGAAATTAACATATTTTTTAAAGAATATCTGTTTAAAAACATATTATGTTATACAGTATAATAGACCCCGAACCAGGGGCAATTTGAGTTAATAGGTAAATAATCTTAAGTAGCTTATGAATCAAGCATTGAAAATATGTATACTATATTGAAAAAAACCTTATCATATTAGATCAGTTAATAAATAGGCTTACAATTTTTGAAGCCCTTGATGGATTTATCATTTAGCATGTAATCCTAAAAGCCTGCAAATAACACTGTTTATGCAAGCAGTTTCTTTCCTCCCAATAGCAGTGTACAAAAAACAATCAATACATACCATTTCCTTTCTGCAACCGTATTGGGATACAGGTTAGCATAGCTAAGCAGTTTAAAGCACAGTGCAGTGACAATGTACAGTTTTATGACATAACACTTCCAATTTTAATGGCATGTGAGGGAAAAGACAGTCCTTTGAAGTCCAGGTAAATATTGAGTTACATTCTGTTTCCTCCCACACCTGTTTGCTCTGGGCACAATCTGTTAGCTGAGAACAGGATGCTGCTGATTGTAACTCACTCAAAACATTGCCAAGAAAGTCTCATTTTGTCACTTCAGCTGAGAACATGGAAAAAGCAATATAATGAAGGCATTAGACCTTTAATGTGCTTCAGATTCACACCAGCATTAAGGAAGCATAATGCCAATTTCTTCAATACATCATTTGAAAAATAATGTTATATGTTTAATATACTGCATTATTTTTCCTTGCTAAACTGGCTTAATACAGTAAGAATTTAATTCATACTCCAACCATTAAACACAGTTTTTAATATCAGTGTAAGATTCAATCTTAAATAAAATACAAAATCATATGTTTATAGTAGCAGACCATAAATCTCTTTTTTCTCCTGGGTGTTTATCTTTCTATGTATGTTATTAAGTGATGTTGACTGACTGGCAAGAGAGCATATTTCTGCTCTACCTATAACAATCATAACCACATGTGGTGCATAACATGGATAGTCTAGTCCCTTAATGTAACACTTTTTGATGACAAAGCAATGACATATTTAATATATCCTTTCTTATTAATTTTTAATATTTGTTAATTTTTCAATATCCTCTTAAACTATATTTAATTCATAGGCCAAACTGTATAGAAAGCCGTATATCAAGCAATATGAAAAGTTGCGTATCTAATCATATAACGGAGATGTGAATTTTAGTGTGTGATAAGCTAAAAAATTTTTCTTTAAACAAAAAATTTGCAGATCCATTGTGACCATGATTTTCTAAATGACCACAACACACTGCCAAAATGCACCTGACTCAAGTTGATTCAGAGAAAGGTTTCAATCACTTTGTGACCTTGCCGCTCATCCATGATGTCTTTATTTGATTAGTTTTCTTCCTTTGCTATAGAATTGTAAAAGGTTCTAACTCTGAGGATACTTACAGGCTACCCAGGCTAGAGAGACTGGAAGTCACTGTCTCCTTCTTTCTCAGCTCTACATTTTCTCTGTGTTGGTCATTTGGTTTTGCCATAGGTAAGGTTTCTCTCTATCAGAGGCGATAGTAATAATATGTCCACACATGGCTCTAAATTACTTTTAGCAAAGCTTAGTGAACTCAAAGGAATGTGCTATTATCCCCTCCAGCATCTGTACATTAAATCCCAGGAAAGGAGTTTGTATTGCCATCACTGGGCCGATGATTATGGGTAATGTAGTGGGTGATATGTAAGTCAGACTTAAATCAGACACTTCTCAGGCTACAGAGAGCAAAGGTAGCCAGGAAAGCAGGCATAACACTGGTCCCACCAGAACCACATCCAGTAGACCAGACGTGGTTCCCCACAAAAGCATGGAGTTGGCTATTAATATACGAAATTTGGGAAAACAATCGTCTTACAATGCTGTCCACTTCTTTTCACCTCTTAGCTGCCCACTTAACACACATTCAACGAATAACCCCACTTACCATAATTATTTCACTTACAATACAAATGTACTCATCCTTTCCCCAAAGAGCACAATACAAAGACACGTTAAGTCATCCTGTTCCAAGGCCAGCCTCTCTGGGTAAAATGCTTTCCTCTTAATCAGGTCCAGATGTGAGTCTTCACAATACCACAACAAAATTCTAATTATAAATGTAACCATTCCCATCTTACCCAACAGACAATGTTAGGAAAAACAGAAACAGTACCATAAATATTCTCATTTGGAAAGCAGAAAGGAATCGTCTCAGGCTCATACTTTTCTGCAAATGGCATAAATTCATGGCTTTGACCTAGTGTGAATCTCTCCCTTGCTATTGACTTCCATAGTTACACTCATCAGGGCGTGGGCACAGAGCGTCCCTCTGCTCGAGGCTCTGCAACCTGTCTAGTCCTTAAATAGCACTAGATTGGTCCTATAGGTTCTTGGGCAATCTCAGGTAGCTGATTTCCAAGTATGGATTTTCCTAATACAATTCTCTTAAAACCCAGTCGTCTATCCGTTGAGTCATTCCGGGTAATTCTATTCACTAGTACTCAAAAATAAAATCTTGACATGTTATTCTTTTTAAGACTCTACCTTGCCTTTGCATTTTCTATCTCTCAGCAACACTGGGAGTTCTAGTTAAGTCCCTACATTCCAACTTAATGGATTTTCTCTTGCCCTCCCCCTCAGGTAAATATGAATTTATAGGCCAGATTAGGGGAGGTAGAGACATACATCATCCACACCTGGATCCCTGGGGAGGAATATATATGCACACACACACACACACACACACACACACACACACACACACACTTTATACAGCATCTGTTATTAGCTAAAGAAGAGCACAGCAAGTCTTCACTTTCCTCTAGGGTTTCAATCTTATTTCCTGATCTGTTTCCCATCTCCCTTATTTGTCCACAACAGCTTAAATATTGGCCAAAAATTGCGCACTTCACACTTCCGTGATGAACGTGACTGCCCTACTTCTGGTAGCCTTGGAAGCAAAACTGAATTGCTTCACAGACTAAGACTCTAGGCTTTAATGACTTTTCTCTTAAGAAGTAGAAAAGAAAAAAGAAGTGCAAGAGCAGTTTAAAGACATAATACAGGCACATAGTAAAATAATTTCAACAACATGGAAAATATACATTGAGAAATAATTCTCTCTACATCCCTGACAATCAAATTCTAGTTTGTGACCAGGGCTATCACTGAAGTCCTATGTGTGTTTCCAAAAATGGCTCATGCATGTAACAGCATGTGTGTGTTTGTCACAAGGGAAACCACTGCACATATACCAGAGTGACTATAACGAGATGATTGGAAATGCCAAATGTGACAATAATGTGAAGAAAATATTTATACTCCACTGACTTGAATGTAAATTAGCATATGGGTCCTTTTGAAAATGATTTGTCAGGATCTGCTAAAGCTGTGTATATTCTATAAATCAACAATTCCACTCTCAGGTATGGAATCAAGAGAAATGTGTATATATGTACTCCAAAAGGCATGAATGGGATTTTTCAGAGCAGTGTTATTTGCAGTTGCTCCAAATTAAAAAGATAATTAAAGCCTATCAAAAGCAGAATAAATAAACAAATGTGTTATATTCTCATAATGTCATGTATGACAATGAGAATGAGAAAAAGTGCCACATTTACAGTGGTACAGATAGAGATAACAAACATAATATTGCATGAAAGAAACTTGATATCAAAAAGAATATTGTATATGATTTCAGTTACATGAAGTATAAAAAGAGGTAAAACTACTTTATGCTTTTAGAAGTCAGGATAGTGGTTACCCCTGAGGGTTGACTGCAAAGGCTGACGGGTATGTGCACTCTTTATACGCATATAAAACTTCAAGAATAGTTAAAATAAAAGATGATATGGAAGTATTGCACATAATCATGAATAATCATATATTAATCAACTGTAAAAATGAATGAGGTTGAGTTCTATCTACTGATACAAATATAACACCGAAAGAGCACTGAGCTTTAAAAGAAAATAGAATAAATACAATAACACACAATACATAATTCTATTTTTAGCTGTATGTATAGATTTATAAGTATATTTAAAATATCATTGGAATATATATTGAATTGATAAGAGTGATTAAAACTTGGAAGGAATAATAGTCTCTTAGTAAGGGATTAACAAGATATTTTGCTTTACTTTCAAAACTGCATTTTTAGGTATTTATATATTTTATATATGTATATATCGTATCCTAAATTCTCAAATATAAATATATATATATATATTACATATATGCATATATTTATATACTATATATTATATACATGTTATATATAATAAAACATATATTATATAATAAATATATATATAATATATAATAAATAAATATATATAATGCATGTTATATATGTGTCATATATAATATATATTATATATTATATATAAAATATATATAAATTTTTATACATTTCATAATATATATTTTATATATTATATATAATATATTATTTTATTTTATATTATATGTAATAAAATTTATATATACATAATAAAAAGTTATATATATAATAAAATATATATAAAATCTGATAAGTAATGTGTGCATATACATATATAATGTGTGCATATAGTTAAAAATTTCTGCTTCCGATATATATATATATATATATATATATATATATATGCACACATTACTTATCAGATATATATCCAATTAAAAAATAAATTAGCCAAGGAGTGGAAGCAACTTAATGTCCATCAATGGATGAATGAATTAGTAAAATGTGGTATATACATAAAATGGACCATTAGTCAGCCTTAAAAATGAAGGACATTCTGTCACAAGCTACAACACTGATGAAACTTGACGACATTACACTCAGTGAAATCAGTGAGAAAAAAAAAAAAGATAAATACTGTGTGATTCTACTTACATGAGGTATCTAATGTAGTCCAACTTATAGAAACAGAAAGTAGAACGGTGGTTGCCAGGAGCTGGAGGGGGAAGGTGAAAGGAGAGTTGTTTAACTGGAATAGAGTTTCAGATTTACAAGATGAAAAAGTTCAGAGGTCTGTTTGTCAACAATGTGAATATACTTAACACTTTGAACAGTACATATCAAAATATATGGACCTAGAGGGTATGATGCTAAGTGAAATAAGTCAGACTGAGAAAGACAAATACCATATGATCTCACTTTTATGTGCAATCTAAAGAACAAAATAAAAGAACAAATAAAATAGAAACAGACTCATAGATACAGAGAATAAACTGATGATTTCCAGAGAGATGGAGTATTGGGGAGCAGGGTGAAACACCGGAAGAAATTAAGCAACACAAATTGATAGTCACGAAATAGTCACAGGGATGTAAAGAACAGCATAGAGAATATAATATAGTCAATAATGTTGCAACTACTATCTATAGTGCCAGGGGTGTACTAGACTAATAGGGGTGATCACTGCATAAATTATACAGATGTCTAACCACTATGCTGTACATCTGAAACTAATATAAAATAATACTGAATGTCTACTGTAACTGAACAAAAATAATTTAAAGATGGTTAAGATGGTTAGTTTTGTATTTTTACAATAAAAATATTAAATTAAACCAGCTAATCCTAGAATAAGATAATAATGATAGAATTATATACTAATTCTACACTTTGCTCAATTTCTTTAACAACATGTCTGAAAGTTTATTCACTTAATTTATATAGAGCTGCCTCAACTATTAAAAATGGTATAGGAGTATGACTAATTAATATGTCAGCTCCTCTACTGATGGCAGAGACTCCCAAGCATTATTAGTGGCCATGTAAATGAAGGGAAAAAAGCCCAACAGAAAACAATTTTGTATTCTCTATCAAAGTAAAACATTTGTATTTTCTCAGACCCAGTTATTTTACTTCCAGGAATATAGGCTACAGACACATCTGCACAGGTATGCCAAGATATGTGTACAGAGGTATTCATTACAGCATATTTATAACAGCAAGTTCTGGTTCTATATAAAAGAAGCAGGAAGACAATGAACATTGAATTTAACTGATGAAGCTAATAACTTGACTGTATTTCTCATTGTAATAAGAGTTCCTTATGGGGTCTTTTCCTGTTGTACCCCTAATCCAAAATACTCAGTTTCTTTGGCAGGATAGGCATTTCACTGCATTTTGTTGTGTAACATTGTTTCCCTCAATCTAAGGAGAGCAGAGAATTATAGCTATGCTTTACTTATGAAAACTCTAGATTAAAGCTTTGTTTTGTGCTTTGGAACTTGGCCACACAGTATGAAAGTAGCTGGCATATACATATATACTTACATTGATAATTATTTCCCAGTTAACTCATTTCCACAGGTCTCAATGTCTCATCAAGAAAATGAGGAAAATGTTAATTAATTCAAAGGATTTGACCGCCCTGTCCCACCTAGTTCTAGTGCCATAACTTCTAGAAGGTGCAGGCCAAATTCATTTTTAGTAGCATGAAAACTGACTTGAGGAAAGAGAGTGGGAAGTTGTGTTTATTTTGCATTCCTTATAGCTCTGTTGTCTCACAAATGGCCATTCAACAATGTTTTTGTTGCTGATAGTAATGGTAACAGTTTTATTTCTTTCTTCACAGTAAGACATGTAGAAAATGGTTATAGTATCACAATAATTAAATTCTAAAACATTTTACTAAAAGCACAAGATTAGTTCTACTAAAAACAATCACAACTATATATATATTTTCATTTTTTATACCAGAGACTGTTTGGTCTTTTACATGAAGTGTCTCAAAACAGTGAAATTAAGCTTCCAGGATAAGATCCATATTTTTAAATAATGAGATTAGGATTCAGAGTTGAGGAGAGTTCATCAAAGAACATACACAGAGCTACAGAGTAGCTGAAACACAAGTCTAGATGTCCTTGGCTTCTGTACTCTTTGACCATTATGTCATATTGTTTTAGAAAAAGGTATGTCTCTGTACTTAATATATATATATATATATATATATATATATATATATATATATATATATATATCTTCTTAAATAATATCTACTCTTGATTTAAACTTCCGATGGTTTCCTAAGCTAACAACAGAATAAATCATTGACATAGTATCTCCCTTTTATTCAATATGTTGCTATTCAATAAGAAACTTAAAAATTAACTTAGAAGTTTAAAACGTATTTAGAATTCTAAGTTAGTTGAAACTATACATTAGAAACTAAATGACCCAACCTCCGGTCACAGAGATCATGGACAGTTGAACTTTGAGTCAAGCATGTTTGCTTACCCAATTTGGTATATGTTAAGTGGCACGTAGCTCCCATAAATACAGAGAGCACAAAAGGTCTTCACCACATCAGAGTTTCGGTAACACTTCATTTCACCAAACACAAATATAATATAACTTCTCTATTCTATATTTATGGGGCAGGTGTTGACCATATAATAATAAGTTTACTAAAGTATTGCCAACTGGCAAAGTATACCCCATGAACAATATTGGTAAATACAGTAGGTTCTTAAGGAAAATTCACTGTTTATTTCTGTTTTCCAAAGAGAGGAAAGGTTACAGCCCATAGCAATTACTTTGAGGCTTTTTGCTTCACAAAAGGTGGCTTCCAATTTCATTACCACAAAGCTGGAGAATGCAATCAGTGTGGGCATAGTCTATGCAGGCCTACCTTCATACTCTCCCTGCCAATCACAGAAAAGCATCCTGTTGTGGAAGGGTAATAGTGAGACCTTAGTGCTGCAGCTTCCAGAAAAAAGAGTACAACAATGGGTGAGACCATTTCCAAAACATAGATTTCTCATGTGGTATCATTAAGTTGTCACTGACAACCCTTAGCTGCAAAGTAAATAAATGACCCTACACCAAAACAGAAATTTTTAACTTAAGTAGAATTAACTGAGGCATTTTTATCCTAGGTACATCATTAAAACCAAAAATATTTATTGTTCATGTAATATGTATAAATTGCTGTACTGCTACTTTAGGGATCGTAAATTATAAAATTGCCATTTACTTTTTCAACATTTTGTCATAATTTCTGCTTAACAAGCTAATCTCCAGCAAACTATTCAGATTCAAGGGGATCAAATTCTGATTCTGACCTGTTGATAACTTTATTAACTGTATTTTAATAACACCCTTGAACTCTTCTGAAGCATTGTTTTATACAAAACCTAACAAGATTTAGGAGATTGATTATTGTTCATTTATTCATGTAATTATTATTAAGTACTAAACAATGTTTTGTGTGTAATGTATGAATAAGATGATTGAGTACTATACTAGTCAGGGTTCTCCAAAGAGAGAGCACCAATTATATACATATACATATACATATACATATATATATATATATGTATATATATATATATATGTATGTATATATATATATGTATGTATATATATGTGTGTGTGTATATATATGTATATATGTATGTATATATGTATATATATACACACACATATATATGGATATAGAGATATAGATATAGATATAGAGATATAATTATATATAGATACATATATATTGTTTATATATCCTATATATGTAAGAGGACATTTATTATTGGAATTGGCTCATGTGATTATGGCTCATGTGATTATGGAGGTTGAGAAGTCCTATGATCAGCCATCTGCAAGATGGAGAACTAGGAAAGCAGGTGGCATAATTCTATGCAAGTCTGAAGGCCTGGAAACCAGGGAAGCTGGTGGTATCAATCGCAGTCTGAGTGCAAAGAGAAAATGGGGGAGAGAAGCAATGTGTCAGTCCAAGTTCAAAGGCCTGAGAACCAGGAGCTCCAGTGTCTGAAGGCAGGAGAATAGGAATAGTCCAGCTCAAGCAGAGAGAAAATTTGCCCTGCATCTGCCTTTTTGCTTTATTTTGGTCTTTGGATTGGATGATGACCACCCACTCTGATGAGGGCAATCTCCTTTATTCAGTCTACCAATTCAAATACTAATTTCTCTGGAATCATCCTCAAAACATACCTAGAGATTACATTTTAAAAGCTATCTACACATCCTTAACTCAGTCAGTTGACACACAAAATTAACATACAAGTACCAACAACAACAACAAAAAATCTATGTGTAATAGAGAGAAATAAACAAAATAAATGACAAAATAAAATGACTGTTGTAAAAAAGGCATAGGTGGGGATTATAGAATTTCAAAGGAAAACACATAATTCTAACATGATCAAGAAATTATTTCTTGTATAATATTGCAAAGTGGAAAAAGATGCTGACAATTATTATTCAAATTACTGAAACTTGATTGACTTTAGGGAATTTCTACTCAGTGATTTTCTTCCTATTAATATAGGTCAACACACCTGCTCAAATTACTATAGATATTTGCGAGCTTTGCCCTACTTGTATGCAGATATACAGATGTGAATGCAGTATACAGATTTAACCAGATAAATATATTTCAAGGCTGAAAAATGACCTTAATAGAAAAAAAATCATCTTAACATAAAAGTTATTTTATTCTTTATAACTTCAAAATTGTTGCATTTTGTCCTTCTTGAAAATATGTATCATATGACAGAGTTTCTGAAATTCATACAGGCATACCTCAAAGATATTGCAGGTTTGTTTCCAGATCACTGCAATAAAGCGAGTCATAATCTTTTTGCTGGTGGAGCACCTTTCCTTCAATTTGTAAAAAATGAGACCTCTGTGAAGCGCAGTAAAGCAAGGCACAATATAATGAGGTTTGCCTATATATATATGAGAATGTCACATATTTTAGAGTATCTTGACAGAATGATAAAATAAACTCAACACCAAAACCTACTTTTATTATCACCTGCACTAAGAAGAAAAAAAAAAACAACAACAACAAAAACTGATGAGCTAGGGTCACTTACCTTCCCAGGGGAATGGAAATAAAAATCAAGACAATTAAGATATTTGATGGTTGTTTTCTCATCTTGTGTGATCATAATGCCATGACAATTTATGCTAACAGCTGTGAGTAGGCGTTTAAAGGAATATTTCTTTCCTGTTTCTTTTGGTGACATGAGTCACTTTATCTTTTCTTTTATTTCTTTTAGATATTGATATGAAGGGAAGCTTTGTTCAGTCTAAATATTTCATGCTACCTGAAAAAAATAGCCTTATTTTTGGTGCATTTTCTAGAGAGAGATATTTAACCATAGAATACATCAAATTAAATAATTTCAAATGTATGCATGACACTGGTATATAACGGTGTGGGTCATATCTAGAATCATCTGAGGATGTCAAAGCCCAATATAACATCTTATAAATTCCACTTTTATTGTGACTCCAAGTGATTCTATTCTGTGGCCATGGTTTTCTACTTAGCTGTGCTGTTTTTCAGATGATTATAAAATAAGATTTTGAATTATTCAGATGTTTTACAGATTTTATTCTGTTGTTCAATTGACTAAAATCCTGATAATAAAAAAAATATATATATATTTCTCAAAGTAGTTAAGGGTATCATATAGATTTCAATAGTGAGTATTATACGTTATGGTAAAACTATTAGTGAAAATATATGTAAGTTCTACATATTATTTGGTTTAGCAACAATGACAATTTAAATAAACGTTGAGATCTGTGAATAAGAAGTACAGTACTCATGGGAACCTTTCGGGCTGCCATATCTATCCAGCCTTTCTCATTTCCTGTGGGTTTTTCAGGAGTTGTGATGTTTAGGAATAGCCCGGTGCATAGTCTATTGTCAAGTTTTCACTTGGGCCAAAATCAAAACCTATGAGAATAGACATTCCTGGTTGCACAACACGCCGAGTCAGCCAAACAAAATTATGATGACATATCCTTTCATTATCCATGAAACCTATGGCATTTTTCTAGGAATAAAATAAAAACCTATCTAGGCAAACTTTGTTTACAGGTAGAATAACTGCTTCAAGTAGTTTCCTTCCTATAACGTAGTGTTTGCATTCATGCTTATAATGAACATTCATTTGGTAGTTTATCTGAACTGTCAGAGGAGTCAATGAATTCCTGTTGAGTGTAATGATTGGGTTTGCCCTTCTCATATATTTAAGGATTGTTTCGAGTTCAAGGAGGGGGGAATAACTCACATAAGACTACTATAGTAAATTTTTCCAGTAGTGTTTATTCTGAGCAGACAGTGGAGGTACTTGAAATAAAATGAGTCTGACTAGACTTAAATGCCACAGTAGTGGGCAATGAAGTTGTTTTTAGAGTAGAGTAGTGAAAGCATGGAGACAGATGACTCTTTATTTTCTAAGTTAACTTACTTTAGGGACATGAAAGGAAACTGTGGGATGGTGACTAACACAAGTGGGAAGAGTGGAAAGGCTAGAGAAAACCAAAATAGAGTTGGTGTTTAAGACATTTCCTTAATTGTTGCTTCTTGACTTAACTCCCCCTCTCTTTTCCATCACATACCTTTGGATTGCTTTGAGTTTAGCTTTGAAACATTTGGGATGATGATAATTATTTTATATGCAGTGTACACAAATTTGGAGGGTTTGATTTTAGGGATCTTTAATATATTTTTAAGTAAATGTGAATTATTTACTGTAACAAAAATTGGATATATGAAAGTAAGGATCTGTTAGAAACCAAACCTAATATGTTAACAGAATATAAGATCAGAAGCATACATATCTTTTCAGGTCTTTCAAATTTGTATATTTTAATTGGAAGAGTTACTTTTGTAACAGACTTCTGTTATCTATTCAGTTGTGTGTTTTTTGTTTTTTGTTTTTGGTTGGTTGTTTTCTTTGTTTGTTTGTTTGTTTTTTAAGCAGCAAGTAAAAATGTCAGAGGAAGCTGACAAATCAAGAACACTCTTGATCATATTACTTTCCTAGGTTAATCTTATTTCTATATTCTCCTGGATTCCTCTCCTGGATATTTATTTTTATTTAAACTTCCTTACAAATTTTTTCTACCTATAAATATTAGATTTCTTCAGATTTTACTTCTTGGCCCTTTTCTCACTCTATACTTTCTCTACCAGCTATGTCCCATAAAACTTTCTGTAATAATGGAAATTTTTTATAAGCTTCCCTGTCCAATGTGATAGTCTTCCTACATGTGGCAAGTGAGCACTGATATGAGATTTAGCTAAGAGAATATTAAAGAATGTAAAGGAAATATCCCTCTCTGATTGCGCTACCCAATATCACCATTAACTACTACGTCCTTCCTTCTTTCTCCTTTTCCTTTTCCTTCTTTGATTTATTTTCTTTTCTCCCAACTCATATTCTTTGAAGATTACTCTCATACTCAGATTGATCATTGATCATTGCTGTTGCTTTCCAAGTTTCCAGGTCACTACACATTCAGTGATTTATTTACCATATACTCATTCAGTAATTAGTAGGTTTTAGTCACTATATAGACATGATCTGAGAGAGAAGACTGGCATTGAAAAAAACATTACAACTGTGATGACTATTTCAGAAAATAAATATTTACCTACCAGAAATTTTTATGAGGATATCCTACAAATCCATGTAATTTAGCATGTTCATATATGCGAGTCATTTAAGGATTTTAGGTAATTATAATTTTCCTAAAGCTAGAAAATATAAGTCCCAGTTGTCATAGGGTTCCTTTGTTCTCAGAAAACTCACATGAATGGGCAAAAACAACAGGAATAGCAATAATGAAATCACCTTTACCTAACTAGGTATTATGTATTGTGGCATGTTAATGTAAATTTTGTACATTATTCAACTGTGCTTCTTCCATTAAGAGAGAGTGTGAGAAGAGGAAGGAAGAGCAAGAAATAGGTCTTGTCTCTCTGAAGTTAGAAAACAATATGCAAAACTCAGTTGTTCTTGGGGTGTGGTGGTATGACTGTTGGTGCTGTAACTTGATTTCTTAATGAGGGAGTTTACTTAGAATTTTGGAGAGCAGGAATATTGCTTGCATAATTTGAGTTGCAAGGGGTAACACTAAGAGGAAGTGCTTCCTGCCCACCACTAACCTTATATTTGAAAAAAAAAATGTCTATTCCATAGGAGACTGAAAAAAAAAGTACTACTATGAATAATTGCAAACCCTTCACCTAGATCACCAAGTGTTTATATTTCTTATCATTACTTTAACTCTAATTTGTATACATTTTCAACCATTTGAAACATAAATTGCAAGCATAATATTTCTTCATAAAATGGCAGCATACGTTTTCTATGAATAAAGGCATTCTCCTGCAGAACCACAATATCATTCTCAGATCTAAAAATTATTTTAAATAATTTCATAATATAATTGCACATACAGTGTACAATCATATATCCCCAGTTATCCCAGAGTCTTTTATAGTTCTTTTCTCCTGATATAGATCACAATCAAATTTCATGTACTGCATTTGATTTTTATTGCTATTTAGTCTCTTTTAATCTACAGTTATTTCCCCAGGCACTCCTGTTGCTGTTTTGTCTTAATTTTAATGACGTCACTGCTTTCTGTTTGTTTACATTTTGTTTCGAAGAATCTCGGCCATCTGTTTTGCAGAATGCCCCACTTTATGAATTTGTATTATTTTATTTTCTCATAACTACATTCAGCTAAAAAAATTAGCATAATAGCACATAGGTAATTTTGTATATTTCCTACAGCCTCATATCAGGAGGTACATAATATCAGGTTATCTCACTGTCAGTGAAACCATTTGATCATGTGGTGATGGGTAGTAATCTTAAGATCTCTTTCCTTTTTCCTTTGTAATTATTTAGTAATCTGTGGGGTGGCAATATACAACCTTGCCAAAATTCCCTTTGCCAACAATTTTTCAGCTAATGTTTTTAGCAACCATTTATAGTAATAGCCTAAATCAGTTATTACATTGGAAGCTACAATCTGGTTAGTTCTCTAATTTCATCATTTATTCTACACTTACTATTTGACATTCTTCTGTAAAAAAAAAAAAAAAAGACATTTTTTTTTTCTTTCCTTAGTCTTTTTTCATTTATGTTTTTGCTCTCATACTTTTTTTTAAGTGATTTTAATTTAAGACTGTTATTATTCTATTAGATTCTCAAATTAACCCAAATAGTGGGAGTCCCTTTAGGTCAGTGCTGAGTCCTGTCTTTTCTTTCTTTCTTTCTTTTTTTTTGTTTCCCCATGATTCTTTTAATGTTTTAGCACTTTTTTTGCTTCTGGCATAATAGATATTCAGCTCTTTTAATCAATAATGGTCTTTAGAAACCAATATCTCTGTAGTTGGTGTTTCATTGCTACTAAGTTATCCTAGACCTTTACAGTAGATAGAAACAAGAGCTCTGCCTTGGTGTTTTCAATCAAGAGTTCAAGCTAATATTTCTAATAAAAAATTAGCATTAACAGGATTTTCCTTACTTTTTAAAATATTGTAGTGATACCTCATTCTTTCACTGAAAATCAATCTTTTAATAACATCGACATATTTGTTTATTTACTCTCATCGACAATACACATGAAATCACATCAAAAATGTTCCAAGATTAGCACTACTCCTAATAATAATTAAAAAAAAAACACAAAAATCCCACTTAATAAATAGCTTTAGATTTTTTTATTTTATAATAATTTTAATGCTTAGAATAACTCTTATTAAGATTGGACAGCCAGAGCACTGTGTATAAAAGTTACAAGAGTTATTTTTTATTTCATGGTTATCTTATTAAGTTAAAATATAGTTAGCTCACTTTCTATTTTGCTTAATTTTGCAGTGTGCTTTCAATTTTGATATTATTTTCCTTGATATGCAAACATTTAACTATGTTAAAAATTTCACTAAAGGAAATGTTGCTCCCACCGTATCCCGCTTCCCACTTTCCTTCCTATCCATTATAAATAACCATTTTCATTAGTTTTTGGTTTATCCTCCCCTGGTTCTTTTGGGGAAAAAAATTTATCTTTTTGCACAAAATGATAGCATATTAAGTCATTAAATGTACTTTTTGCACCTTGCTTTTACCCATTAAAACTATCTACTAGATATCACTTCATCAATTTATGCAATATTTTCTCATTCTCTCTAGTGGTCACTTAGTAGCGATTTTTGTAGCTATGCTATAGTTTATTTAACCAGTCTCTTAGGGATGAGCATTAAGGTTTTTAACTTGAACAATTACAAATAACATCATAAAAAATAATGTTTTGTATACATTGTTTTGTATTTTCAAAGACTTTCCTTCAGGGTGAATTCCCAAAAGTGAAATTTCAAGGCCAAAGGATAGATGCATATATGGGTTTTGTTATATATTGCCAAATCTTCCTCCATATGGCTTAACCATTTTACGACAAGGGAGAATCCCTCATTTCTAAAAGTTTCATCTATATAGTATGTTATCAAGCCTTTGAAGTTTCAGTCTGATAAGTGAGAAATAGTAATCTCGGTATAGTTTTACTTTGTATTTTTATTATGAGTGAAATAGTGCAGTTTTCATGTTCTATGAATCTTTCCTGTATAAATTGTATTCATGTGTTCTGCCCATTTTTTATTTTTTATTTCTTAATATTTAGAGTCATTATGAGAATATATTAGAGAGATTAGCTGACATGTATTTCCAGAAAACATTGTGTGAAGTTTCTTGTTTCCGACCCCAGTGATAGAAAAGTTCTTGTTAGCTGGGGTTGCGTTTTACCTGCCCCGTTGTAGAGCAACTAATCAACTCTTCAGATTCAATGCCCTGGATAGAGACTTTCCTGAGCTCTTTCTCTTGCTTTCCCCTAAGAAGTGAAAAATATTTGCTTTCCTCTAGCAATTGGGAATAACAGGGGAAGAAGTGAGACAGAGTTTTTGTGGAGATTTGGAGAGGAAATCTCTGTAATGAAATAAAGAGTTACAGAGAAACGGTGTGGAGGAAAGAGGACATGGATGGAGACTCATGAATCCCTTCCTCCTCATTTCTCATGGGGTAATGGAGTCTCTGGCTGATGGGCTTTGTACAGCCTGGACAGCTGGAACCCATTGCTGAATGGCTTTCAAAACTAACTTCCTTGGACACACCAAAGTCCCTTTCTAAACCTGCTTCAAATAAAGTAATGGAGAGGAAATGACAGACTGAAAACTCTTTAGAAGTTATAATTTTAGGATATGATGACTGATTGCTTTGGACAACGATTTACAAAAAATTCAGGAAATTATGTCTCAACCACGGGACACATCAGAATCCCTTTTCCAAAGTTACCTTTCCAAGGCACTACCCCATTTTTAGTGAATCAGAAGCTCTGTGACTCAGCCCAAGCTGCTGGCATAGATGCACTTGTGGAAAGATGAGGATATTGAGTACAAGGTATGACATGGTACCACTACGTGTTCTGACAATGAACATCTTTCACACAGGTATTGGCTATTTAAGCATATTCACTTTCTTTTATTGTATTTTTTAAAATTGATCATTGTTCTTTTTAAAGTATTCTTTGTATATTCTTTTTTTTTAAAAAAAAATTATTTATTGGAGTGACAATTGTTAATGAAATTACATAATTTCAAGTGTACAATTCTGTATTATATCATCTATAAATCCCATTGTGTGTTCACCACCCAGAGTCAGTTCTCCTTCCATCACAATATATTTGATCCCCTTTACCCTCATCTCCCTTCCCCCACCCTCCCTTACCCTCTGGTAACCACTAAACTATTGTCTGTGTCTATGAGTTTTTGTTTCTCATTTGTTTGTCTTGTTTTTGGTTTATATACCACATATCAGTGAAATCATAGGGTTCTCTGCTTTTTCTGTCTGACTTATTTCGCTTAGCATTATACTCTCAAGATCCATCCATGTTGTCATAAATGCTCCTATATCATCTTTCCTTAACTCCGAATAGTATTCCATTGTGTATATATACCACAACTTCTTTATCCATTCATCTATCGAAGGACATTTTGGTTGTTTCCATGTCTTGGCCACCGTAAACAAAGGTGCAATGAACATTGGAGCACACGTGTCTTTATGTATAAATGCTTTCAAATTCTTTGGGTAGATACCCAGGAGAGAAATTGCTGGGTCATATGGTAATTCTATTTGTAATTTTTTGAGGAACCTCCACACTGCCTTCCATAGCGGCTGCACCAGTCTGCATTCCCACCAACAGTGTATCAGGGTTCTTTTTTCTCCACAGCCTCTCCAACACTTGTTGCTATTTGTCTTGATAGCCATTCTGACTGGGGTGAGGTAATATCTCATTGTGGTTTTTATTTGCATTTCTCTGATGATTAGTGATGTTGAGCATTTTTTCATATGTCTATTTGTCATTTGTAAGTCCTCTTTGGAGAAATGTCTCTTCAGGTCCTCTGCCCATTTTTCAATTGGGTTGTTTGTTTTTTTGTTGTTAACTTTCATGAGTTCCTTGTGTATTTTGGATATTAGACCCTTGTCGGAGGAACTGTTTGCAAAAATTTTCTCCCATTCAGTCGGTTGTCTCTTTATTTTGTCGATGGTTCTTTTGCTGTGCAGAAACTTTTAAGTTTCATATAGTCCCATTTGTTTATTTTAGCTTTTACTTCCATTGCTTTTGGAGTCAAATTCATAAAATGCTCTTTGAACCCAAGGTCCATAAGTTTAGTACCTATGTTTTCTTCTATGCAGTTTATTATGTCAGGTCTTATGCTTAAGTCTTTGATCCATTTTGAATTAACAGTAATCAAAACAGCATGGTATTGGCAGAAAAACAGACACATAGACCAATTGAATAGAATTGAGAACCCAGAAATAAAACCACATAAATATGGACAGATAATTTTTGACAAAGAAGCTAAAAACATACAATGGAGGAAAGACAGCCTCTTCAATAAATGGTGCTGGGAGACTTGGATAGCCACATGCAAAAGAATGAAACTGGACTGTTATCTGTCACCATGTACCAAAATTAATTCTTTGTATATTCTGATAATAAGCTTTTGCCAGCTACGTGTATGACACATAACTTTCTCTGGTTATAGCTTGTCTTAACATCTTAAGGCATCTTTTAATTTAAAGTAATATTTTTTTATTTAATTTAGTTAAATGTTTCAATCTTTATTTTTTGACATCTTTTTCAAGCAATATCTCCGACCTGAACTCATGATCTCTATTGCTCTATTGTTATCTAAAAGTTTCTAAAACTTTATAATTTTGCATTTTACATTTAATCTTGACTATCTACTTAGAAGTATTTGTTTAGTAGTGTGAAGTAAATCTCATTTTCTCTCTCTATATATATATGTATATATGTATATATATACATATATATATATTAAATGTATATATCATGTATATATATATTAAATGTACATATACATATACACATATACATACATATATATATATATATATATATATATATATATATATATATATATATATTATTTATTAGCAGTCAGCTAGACTACTGTTTCACAAATCTGTCTGTAGACCAAAGAAGACACTGGTTAATGCAATGCAGGAGGCTTTGGAAGCCACAGGAAGGGATTGAAAGCTTTCAACACATATTTACAGAAAATGTTCTAGGAACAAGGCTGACTTCATGGACGATGACCTGTGTAGTTACACAGAACCCCATGCCTAGAAGGACCTGAGTTTACTTTAAAGCTCTGCTATTGCCATATTGAAAATTTTAATAATTGTTAAACACAGAGCCCCTCTTTTAAAGTTTGTACCTGGTGCACTGGGTCCTACAAATTATGCCTAAGGAACATTGGAAATATTTGTCATTAGTCTGCTCTTGTCATTTTCTAGCTTCCATTGGTTGAGGTCTTCTAGGTTTAAGTATATTCAGCTGCTCTTCCATTCAAGAATAAATTTTACTTCTTGGTTTTCCCTTCCAATATTAAAAATCTTCATCTCATTCTCCAGATACAAGGCTGAAAAATATTTACATGTTGGCCTTACTGAAAGGTAACATTAATGTGAGAATTATTTTGCTATAAAAAAAATTGATCAAAAGCATCAAGACTCAATCAGCGGAACAAAGAGGTGATAGAGAAATGACATGTGGTTATTATCAAATGTGAAGTAAGATTGTCATTCAAGCATTTTCTCAGCCCACACTGACTGAACTTCTTCCCTTCCTATTAAAACCCACCAATATTAGAAATAAAAATATAATTATATAATCTTCTAAACCACAAAGGCCATATGGCAGAGAGCTATGACCCTACAGTTTGCTTCCTATCTTCATCTAGCTAAAATCAATAAACACTGTAACTGGGAATTCAGGTTGGTGAGGAGAAAAGGAGAAAGCAAGGGGAGGTGATTTCAATCCTAAGAGAAGGATATCCCCAGGTCAGACACCACAGTGAGATTCTTTGGACAATGTGAATGCAACCCCATCTTACAGGTAACAGTCTGTAAATAATAGTAGAAACCAGATGATTTCAAAAACCTACCCCATTTAAATTGGACATGGCTGGCAAGGTTGGACATCTTTTTGTTTGAAAGTAGCAGTACTCCATTCCTCATAAAGGTGGAAGTAGATAAGTGAGGGGAATGATTGACTGAAAAGCCTGGTGTGGAAAACACAAGAAGGAGTAGAAGCTGGGATGTTCATAGCCATGAGGGTACATAAGTTTGAACACATACTGGAGGGAGAGACAAGAGCTGCTCTTCACTGAGTGACAGCTCTGGGAAGTGGAGGGAGACAGGGCTTCAGACTATATATGAGAGATAACCTGATTTCTCCCTCAACAAGGTAATGCACTCAAACTTTAAGATACTTAATTGTCCAATATTTTTTCAAGGGCAAAAGTTACTTAATAAAATCTTTATTATTTTCTTTGACCAGTAGAGGGACCCATGTCTTATAATAATATTTTTCCATTTCTCCCTTTTTGGAAGTCATTTTTTTCTGTCCATATGTGATCTCAGGCATTCTAAATCATTCCGATTGGCTGGGAGAGGGTGGGACAAAAATGACAATGTTAAGGCTGTGAGCATAAGGAGTAGTGTCCAAGAGCAAGTGAGTAGGGCAGAGTCAACTGGGGTAGAATAATGAATCTAGAAAATAAAACTGAAAGGGGGCTGGGAATAAAATGGATATTTGTCAGAGAACTTAAAAGGGACAGAATGACAAGACATTGTATGTTGAAAAAGATTAAATAAACTGTAAATCAATTCAGCAGTCATAGTGATAAACAGGGAATCAAAAAAAGAAGATCCAAAGGTAAAAGACTCATGGGATGACCTGGTCATGGGCTTAAAGTCTAAGGAGACAACATTTTGTCTGATTCAAGGGAAGATTAGAATAGAGATACCTGCTTTGCTAGGAGAAAAGCAGAAAAAAGAAAAAAAGAAAATGACAACATTAATATGCATCTTAAGCTATGAATTATTTTCTTCCTTGTAGTGTAGAACAGAGTTTTTCCATCAGTAGGTCAAAATCCAACAGCAAAATATGAAAGCAATTTAGTAGGTGGTGACCAAATTGAAAGAGAGAGAGAGAGAGAGAGAGAGAGAGAGAGAGAGAGAGAGAGAAAGAGAGAGGGAGAGAGAGAGAGAGAGAGAGAGAGAGAGAGAGAGAGAGAGAGAGAGAGAGAGAAAGAGAGAAAAGGAATCTGTAATAGAAGAAATTGGGAATAGAATAGAATTGAAAGTATCAGGACGCACTACTGACTATCAAGAATAAATAATTTATGAAACTTGTTTTAATTATATATGTATTTATATAGATGCATTTTATTCTGGATAGGAGTAAAATATATTTTAAATATAGGCCGTGGAAAACTTCTAAATTTTCTTCCACTTCTAACATATTCAGATCATTGAATTTTGGGGTCAGGAACAACTTCTTTCAGGAGACTGAGAGTAGGGAAAAAATAGGGAAACCAGTTTATCTCAAAAACAAACTTTACATACACAAGATAGCAAAACTGTGCTACTTTATGTGTATATATCTTTTAACTTTTTAAGCACTGATTTTATTTAATCTGATCAGGATATATACTTATTTCAATGTAATGTAAAAAACAACTTTTTAGATTCATTTTTTAGACAGGCAGTTAGAATGGAGGACATAGGGAAATTTAAAAAGATGAAGTAAAATTTGAAAGTTTTTTTTTTTTTAATTCATACTACACAGCAGCTACTTTTTATATCTACTATGGATAGAATAAAAAAAATCTACTTTTCTTATTACATTCCTAGTATCCATCAAGTTGGAATTCTAAGGGGTAACAAAAGGCTGCTAGCTAAACCAAACCTTTGTGAAAGTGGTAAAATTAAATAAGCTTTTGCTAAAATATTATATACAATTCACAAGCATTTATGTTTCACTATACAAATGTTAATCCCTAACTCAGACACTGTCTCACCGAATGAGGGAATACTGCAGCCTGTTAAAACCCAGACAGTGCAGCTGAACCAGAGAAATGGGGAAAAGTATAAACAAATCAAACGCTTAACCTTGCAATGAAGACATGTCAACATAAACATAACTGTACTTCTCATTTTCCTCACATATAATATTGGCAACAATGAAAACTGGCTTACACTGTGAACTGAGCCATGGCATTGTCTGAACATAACGATTAGATTCTTTCCTAGAATTACTGAAGAGTGTGAACATTCATATTTTTACATTCTTGAATATTTTATGTATGCCAAGAAGTGCTAGCCAGGTTTTCTTAAGGACCTGTATCTACAATCACAATAACAAAGGAAAACTAGAGAATGTATCCGTTAGCTTTTGTGGTATAACAAGCTACCCTGGAACATATTGGCTTAAAACAACAAGCATTTATTATTTCACATGATGCTTTGGATTTCTTAGGCAGTTTTTCCTCTCTAGGCAAGCTTTGCCAAGACTTGATGGTCTAGAATGGTGTCGCTCATATGTTTGACAGTTACCAAGTTGATTGGTCTACAGAGTCCGCTTTCAAGGTTTCTCCTGCTCTGAGGCTACCCTGGGCTTCTGCACATGGCAGCATCAGGGTTCCAGAAAGCAACAAGAGAGCAAGACCTAATGCATAAACAGTTTTTCCTGTTTCTGTTTGATTACACTTGCTAGTTTTCCATGGCTCAAAGCAAGTCATATGGATAAGTCAAGAAATGAGCTATGGAAAATTAAACTCTATCCCTTGATGGAAAAGTTGCAAGTTGGAAAGCATATGAAGTTACATAGCATTTTCAGTTGATTTTTATGTATGGTATAAGGGTTCAATTGCATTTGTTTTCATGTGGATATCCAGTTTTCTCAGTACCATTTGTTGAAGAGAGCATTCTTCCCCCAATGTGTATTCTTGGTATCATTGTCAAAGACCAGTTGATATTATGGGTTTATTTCTGGGCTGTCTATTTTTTCATTGTCCTATATGTCTGTTTTCCATGCCTGTACCGTACTATTTCCATTACTTTGATCTTTCTCAAGATTGCTCTGGCTATTCATAATCTTTTATGGTTCCATATGAATTTTAGAATTTTTTTCTCTAATTTTGTAAAAAATACCACTGGTGTTTTGGGGTAGATCACATTGGGTAGTATAGATATTTTAACAATATTAAGTCTTATAATCCATAACATGCAATGGCTTTCCATTTGTGTCCTTTTAAAAATTTTCTTTCATCAAATTTTATAGTTTACAGCATGCAACTCTTTCACCTCTTTGATTAAGATCTGACACTGTAGAACTCCTAGTAGAAAAGATAGGGGAAAACCATCTTGATATTGATCTTGGCAATGATTTCTTGCTATGACACAAAAAGTACAAGCATCAAACCCAACAATGGACAAGTGAGACTACATCTAACTGAAAAGTCTGTACACAGCAAAGGAAACGACAAAATGAAATGACAACCTACAGTATGGGAGAAAATAGTTGCAAACACTATATCTGGAAAAAAGGCTAACCTCCAAATATATAAGGAACACCTACAATTCAATAGCAAAAATAATGTTAACAACAACAATCAGATTTAAAAATAGGCAAATGACTTGAATAGATATTTCTCCAAAGAAGACATACAAATGGCCCACAGGTACATGAAAAGGTGCCCAACATCACTAATCACCAGGAAAATGCAAATCGAAAGTATTATCTCACACGTGTTAAGGCAGCTAGTATCAAACACAAGAGATAGAAAGCACTTGTGAGGAGGTGAAAAAAATTGAAAAGCTTGTACACTGTTAGTAGAAATGTAAATTGGTGCAGTCCTTATGGAAAAGAGTGTTGAGATTCCTCAAAAATTAAAAATAGAGCAACTATGAGTATATGATACAGGAATCCACGTCTGGGTATGTATCCAAAAAAATTGAAATGAGGGTGTCAAAGAGATGTTTGTGCTGCCATATTCACTGCAGCATTACTGCAATATCCAAGATATGGAAACAACCTAAATGTCCATTGACAGATGAATAAAGAGAATATAGTATATACATACAACAGAATATTAGTCAGCCTTAAAAAGAAGGAAATCCTGCCATAAGTAACAACACGAATGAACCTGGATGACATTATGCTAAATTAAATAAGCCAGTCACAGGATAATGAGATATTTGAGATATAAGAAATGAGAGATTTAAAATAGTCAAACTCATAGAAGAAGAGAAATGGTCATTGCCAGAGGCTGGAGGGAGGGAGAAACGAGTTGTTCAATGGTTATAAAGCTCAGTTATACAAGACGAGTAAGTTCCAGAGATCTGTTGTACAACACAGTACCTAGAGTTAGTGCAGAGTGTACATGTACAAATTTGGTAAGAGGCTACATATCATGTTAAATGGCCTTACTACCATTTTTTAAAATTTACATTGCAAAGATAAGTGTGTATAGAGAGGGTGAAATGTGTGGCCATTTTTATAATTTACCACAAGAATTAGATGGATATGAAATTTGGAACAAAAACTAAACAAAAGTAGAGAATTTATAATAGCATGAAAATATATATTTTCTGACTTGTCTTTTGAATTCCAACCAAAATCTAACATAGAATGTTTAACGTCACTCCTAAATAGTATCTTAATCTGAAAAGAGAGTCAGATTAGATTTTTAAGATTCCATACAGCTAATATTATGAAATTCTGTAATTACATTAATGAAAGAATATCATTTTCTAGGACCTGACATAATTTTTTATTTTCAAGACATATAGCAGTTTTATTTTTCCATTTGTTATAACTTTTCTTCAGTGAAAGATAGCCTTCTCCCAGCCTCTGTGGATAGGGGTGGTGAGAACATTAGTTCAAGTCCAAACCTGTAGTCTCCTCCAACTACCAACATTTTCCCCATTAGGGATTCTTCCACGTTAAGCTCATGCTGGTAGTTCAGATTTAAGTAATGAGTAGGTAATGTGTTTGATGGTGGGAAGGAAGGGGCAGTGAAGATGGAAAAGTAGATGCAGAATATCTCTCCTGGCACCTCTGAAATCAATTACGTATATAGGAAGCTACTTATTTCCCCTGTAAATAAGACCCATCTTGGACTTGGTCTAATGAGTATTTGGAAAGACACTGAGCTATTTGTCAAATGGAAACTAAAGATCTCAATGTGTGAAGCCATGAACTCACTGAGCGCTGTCTGTGTTGGTAATGACATGACATATGCAAATCTCCATAATATAAGATATTCTTATAAAACAAACTTTTATTTTTTTTAGGTTAAGTACTAACAAGCATAAAGAAAAAAGACCACAGAAAGAAAAGGAAGTCCCTGTCACATCCATATTCACTTACAGTGGAGTGTTTTTTACTGCATACTTACAAATATAATTGGGTGACTGGTTCTCCTAATACACCCAAATGATTGAGTGTATAGTGTAGCAACTAATAAGAGCTTAAAATCTGGAATCATAATACCTGACTTTAAATTCTAGTTTTGCTACTTGTGAATGGGGTCACCCTGGGTGACTAATTATTTTACTACTCTCACCCTAAACTTTCCAATCAGTGAAACTATAATAGTAATAATAACAATATAATGAGCATGGTTTGGGAAAGATTAATATATGTCATGTAATAGCATATTTTATTAGCTATTATTTGTAGTTGTTAATTTTACTCAGAAAGACAACGGGATGGTTATTCTTATCTCTCATTGAACACAAACAACCACAATAACATCTCACATGCAATGATTGAATTTCAGTGCCAAATATATTTCCACAGCACTAAAAAATCATAAATACACTTCAAGTTTAAAAGAATTCATAAGACTAATTTCAAAGAGCAGAGCTCTCCAAACCCTCCTGAACTATCCATGTACTTTGATTTCCAGTCATAATAATCTGGTAGCTTTTCAGGTGTTTGGTCTGAAGATTGGTGACTAATCCTGTTCTTTCTAATGTGAAATTAGATAATCACACCAGATTCTGGAGAAGATGATCTGGAGGATCATCTTCTATAAAGTCATTCCAAGTAGTGAAGCAGGGAAACAAGCAAATACACATGTACATGGGGAGTCTGGAAATGAATTAAGTACTTTATAAGTTGCCATACTTCCCGTTTATTGTCCGAAATAATTGACCAGGTGTTCATGGAAGCCAACTTTGAGGTTTCCAAATTCTTTCCATCCTCTCTAAATCCTTGGGGCAATACTTACCTCAGTGAAAGATCAAATTCCCCCTGAGCACAGGAAGAGAGCTGTTTATTATAAGTGTTAAGTGCCAAACACATTATTGGAAAAAAAAGCAAAGGTTATTGTACCCTACTCCATGTGAATACCTGAATTTTCTGGTGTTGTTGTTGGAGTTTATCTGATTACATTTAAGACTGCAATATAATATTGAACATTTCACATGAATATAAAAATCACAGTACATAAGAGCCACCTTTTCTAGATTAGCTACTTATTCTGTCTTAGCAGGTAAATCAACAAAGGACAAAATATTACAGTAGAACACTTTCAGAAATAGCACATCATCCAAGGTGTGGTATCAGCCAAGTGTTAGAAGTTCACCAAGCACATCACTCTGCCAATATACATGATCAAGAAAAAAACAGTCTTAACCCTATGCTAATGAAAGCATTTGAAAGTCATTCAAGGTTGAAGAAATAAAGATGGAAAACAAAAAATCTTTGTTTCTAAATGCTATATATTTTTTGTAAATGGATAAGGGAAAAATAAATTTGCTATACAGAAGCATTTGTTTTTAATTACAGCCTTGTATTGATAACTCTTCAAAATCTTAACATTTTAACAACAGTTGCTATCACTTTTAATAGTATATCTAATAATGTCATTTCATGTAAAAAGACTCATTTGATGTCAAACAACTCAGTCAAGATCATGACCCTTAATAAAGCTTATTGATGTATATTTCATTTAATCCTGGTCTAATTCAGTGCTTTTTATAATTTGGCTTTGAACACCGTTTATTGTGTTTATTGTGTAGAATGAGATTAGATTTTTTTTTCCTTCAAGATAGAATTGTCTGAAGATTTACAAAAGAATGACCTTAAAGTTTATATTTAAGGATAAGAATAGAAAAAGTGAACACTTCTCCCATAGTATATTTTGTTGTGCACATAATTTATTTAAGCAAAATTTACCAACATTGTAAGTGAAGGGGCAAACTTATTTTAATACCATTTTGTCAAGATAAGCTCTTTTTTCTATATAGAATTATCTAGAAAAACTTTAAAGAATAAAGCCTTTTTAAAAAATTTGCCTCCTTTTATCATAGAAGGTAAATGTCAGAAATTGATATTTACTATATCTTTAAGTTATTCTTTAAAGTAATATATTTAAAGGAAATAACTAACTTTTAAAGAAGTAAATGAAAATGGTTTATTAACAGCCTATCAGATTGTCTTCTTTTAAATAAACAGAATAAAATTTAGAAAGAGGGCAGAAATTTCACCTCATACAGAAGCTAGTCAATGATTTCTACTATATAAATCTTTTCAACTACAATCTACTTGAGTATTAGAAAGACCAAAAACAAACTGATTTAGTTAGTGTTTTAGTAGTTTCTATCCATATATAAAATACAAACAAAATTTAAAAAAATTATATAAATATATCTCAGAGCAACAATTTTCAGCATCTTTTCATATGTTGTGTTTTACTAGGGTTATAAGTTTTCTTAATGAGTGACTGAATGGTTGTGTGCACATGATAGGATATAGTTAGCAGCACTACCTGCTGAATAATCAACAAAGGTGGTGTATCATCCTAATCTTGGCTTAAGAAATTAGCAAAAAAATTTCAGATGGTGACCTTAATTCATAATAAAGAATTAGCCCACGCCCACTCTGATTAAGGCATATAGAGCTGTATGTGGTAAGAAAAGACAACAGAATGATATTTATATTTTTGCACTTCAACTGAATTCACTAACATTTAAGAGACTTTATTTGGGCTTTTTACAATTTTTTTTTCTTGTTGGATATTGAAGTTCTCTTATAAGATCATTTGGACAGCAACTAAACATCAGTGTTATCAAGTAACTGAGAAAAATCACCTACAACAAAGGATGAGATGTTGTTCATTTTAATACCTGATCTAAGGGTCTCCTGTGATTGATTACATAATTAGCCCCAATTCTTCAACTCTCTGTGTATTCATCCCATCACCATATGACTTTGCAGCTTTTCTCCCCTAATTTAAAAGTTTTTTTCTTAATTATAAAATAAAGCACATATATAGAACACTCTTGCATTTAAGCATATTTGATTGATTGCAGTTTATTGCAATTATTACTATTATTAAAGCTCAGATTGTCCCATGTTTGGCCAGTAGAAATCTATTTTTTTAAATTTATTTTTGGTTATAGTTGACATTCAATATGATTTTATATTAGTTTTATGTGTACACCATACTATTTAGACATTTATATAATTTATGCAGTGCCAGATTAGTCTAGTACCCACCTGGCACTATACGTAGCGTTGCAACATTATTGACTGTATTCTCTCTGTTCTACTTTACATTCCCATGACTGTTTTGTAACTACCAATTTGTATTTCTTAATCCCTTTACCTTCTTTTCACCCAGCCCCCCAACCACCCTCCCCTCTGGAAACTATCAGTTTGTTCTCTGCATCTATGAGTCTGTTTCTGTTTTGCTTGTTTGTTTATTTTGTTCTTTAGATTCCACCTTAAATTAGATCATATGGTATTTGTCTTTCTCTATCTGACTTATTTCACTTAGCATAATATCCTCTAGGTCCATCCATGTTGTCACAAATGGTAAAATTTCATTCTGTTTTATGGCTGAATTATATTCCATTGTATATATGTACCATTTGTTCTTTATCCAGTTGTCTGTTTGGGCACTTAGATTGCTTCCGTATCTTGGCTACTGTAGGTAGCGCTGCAGTGAACAGAGGGGAACATATATATTTTTGACTTAGTGTGTTAAATTTAGATAAGTACCCAGAAGTGGAATTGCTTGATCATAAGGTCGTTCTAGTTTTAACTTTTTGAGGAAACTTCAAACTGTTTTCCATAGTGGCTGCACCAATTTACAGTCCCATCAAAAGTGTAGGAGGGTTCCCTTTTCTCTTCATCCTCACCAATATTTGTTGTCTGTTGTTTTACTGATGATGGCCATTCTGATGGGTGGGAGGTGATACCTCATTCCGGTTTTTATTTACATTTCTCTTATGATTAGTGACACTGAGTATCTTTCCATATGTCTATTGGTCATGTGTATGTCCTCTTTGGAGAAATAGAAATGTCTATTCAGGTCCTCTGTCCAAACTTTAATTGTTTTTTGTGGTTGTTGCTGTTTTGTTGTGTGTGTGTGTGTGTGTGTGTGTGTTTAGTTGTGTGAGTTCTTTATAAATTTTGGATATTAACCTGTTAAAGATGTGTCAATGGCATATATCTTCTCTGATTCAGTAGGCTGTCTTTTTGCTTTGTTGGTGGTTTCCTTTGCTCTGCAAAAGCTTTTTAGTTCGATGTAGTTCCATTTGTTTTTCTTTTGTTTCCCTTGTCCAAGAAGATCAGAAAAAAAAGAAAAAAATATATATATATATATATCTCACTAACAGCAATGTCAGAGTTTACTCCCTATATATTCTTCTAGGAGCTTTATGGTTTCAGATCTTACATTTAAGTCTTTAATTCATTTTTAGTGTATAATGTAAGTGGTATAAGGATGTGGTCCAGTTTTATTTTTTGCATGTATCCATCCAGTTTTCCCATCACCATTTATTGAATAGACCGTCTTTACCCCACTGTATATTCTTGCCTCCCTTGTCATAGATTAAATGACCATATAGGCATGGATTTATTTATTGGCTCTCTATTCTGTTCCATTGATTTATGTGTGTGTTTTTATGTCAGTACCATACTGTTTTGATTACTATAGCCTTGTAGTATAGTTTTATATTAGGTAGTGCGATACCTCCAACTTTGCTCTTCTTTCTCAAGATTGCTGTGGCTATTCAGGGTATTTTGTGGAGCCATATAAAATTTAAGATTATTTTTTCTAGTTCTGTGAAAAATGCCATTGGTATTTTGATAGGGATTGCATTGAATCTAGAGATTGCTTTGGGTAGTATGGACATTTTAACAATTTTAATGCTGCCTATCTGTGAGCATGGTATATGCTTATATTTATTTGTATCTTCTTCAATTTTTTTCTTCAGTCTTAAAGTTTTTCAAGTACAGATCTTTTACCTCCTTGGTTAAATTTATTCCTAGTTTTTTTATTTGTTTGTTTGTTTTTGATGCAATCATATATGGGGTTGTTTTCTTAATTTCTCTTTCTGATAGTTCATTATTGATGTATAAAAATGTAACCAATTTCTGATATTAATTTTGTATCCTGTTACTTTACTGAATTCATTTATCAGTTGTAACAGTTTTTTGATGGTGTCTTTAGGGTTCTCTCTACATAGTATCATGTCACCAGCAGATAACCTCAGTTTTACTTCTTCCTTTCCCATTTGGATGCCTCTTGTTTCTTTTTCTTGTCTGATTGCTGTGGCTGGGACTTCCAATACTATGTTGAAAGTAGGCATCCTTATCTTGTCCCTGACCTGAAGAGCAATTTTAATTTTTCCCCCATGAGTATAATTTTAGCTGTAAGTTTCTTCTATATGGCCTTTATTATCTCTTCTCACTTTGCTGAGAGTTTTTATCACCAATCAATGCTTGATTTTGTCAAACACTTTTGCTGCATCTATCAATATGACCATACAATTTTTATCTTCCATTCTGTTTATGTACTGTATCACATTAATTGATTTGCAGATTTTGAACCAAACTTACATCCCAGGAATAAATCACGCCTGCTCATGATGTAAGATCTTTCTAATACATTGCTGAATTCAGTTTGCTAATATCTTGTTGAGAATTTTTGTATTTATGTTCACCAGGGATATCAGCCTATAATCTTTTTTTTTTTTTTATGTCTTTGTCTGGTTTTGAAATCAGGGTAATGGTGGCATCATAAAATGAGCTTGGGAGCTTTCCGTCCTCTTGAAATTTTTAGACTAGTTTTAAAAGGATAGGTGTTAATACTTCTTTGAATGTTTGGTAAAATTCACCAGTGAAGACATCAGGTTTGGAATTTTTTGGTTACTGATTCTACTTTTTTTCTAGTGCTATTTACCAGGTTAATGTAGATTCTAATTTGGTGTCATTGCTAAGCCTGGAGCTACTCAGCAAAAGGCTCAGAACACATGAGGCCAGCTGCTACCCACCTGGGGTCCACTGGTCCTGGAGAGTTTTCCAAGAAAGACTGTAGTGTGGTCCAGGGCTGGCTGCTGGCTGGGAGTGTGCCTCCAGTGGCACACAAGTTGAGGACACTTGTTTGCTGTTGAAAGAGCCTCCTGGGGTGCACAGGACAGGGCTGGCTGCAGGTGACAGAAAGTGACTCTGGTGCTGCATAAGTTGGGCAGGGCAGGCTCCCAGGAAGTCACCAGGGTGGAGAAAGTGGAGTTCACCAGGTCAAAGCAGATTCAAATTTGGTTGTGTCAGGGGAGGGCTCAGGAAAGATGGTGCCAGCCCACCGGATGCACAGGCAAAAGGTTTTACACAGGGAAAATGGTGACTGTCCCTCCAGCCTTTGCCCTGAAGCTGTCCTTCCACTGGATCCCAAGGTGAGTGCCTGTGAGCAGGTCTGTGCATGGGTCCAATAAGAGGATGTCTGGGACTCCAGCAGCCCTCCTCTCACCCAGACAGTCAGAATCCCCACTGTTTTTCACAGCCTAATGTTTGGGGGGCTTTTCTTCCTGGCACCAGTACTTGGAGCTGAGGAGCCCAGTGTGGAGTTGGGAAACCTCACTCTTTAAGGGGGAACCTCTGTGGCTGAGATATTCCTCTTGATTCTCAATTGCTACATGTAGGTATGAGGCCAGCCATTTTTGTTTCTCCACCAATCCTACCAGTCTTGACATGGCTTCTTCTTAATATCCTTAGTTATAGAACTTCTGTTCAGCTGGTCTTCAGACGGTTCTCCAGGTTGAGTTTTTTGTAATGTATTGTAATTTTAATGTGGCCATGGGAGGAGGCAAGCACAGCATTTATCTACTCCACCTTCATGACCCACTCTAGCAGCTTATTCTATCATGATATGTCGTCTGTTTTCCAACTCCTTGGTTCTGGGTTGTCTTATGACTCACTTTGATCAGTAGAATGTAGCAGAAGTGGCACTGTGGCAGTTATAAACCTAAGCCTCAAGAAATTTATAGCTTTTGCTCTGTCTAGGAGTCTTGTTAATTTTATATGACCAAGCACAAGCTACCTTGTAGAAGAGTAGAGACCATGTGGAAAATAGCTGACATTCCTCAACCAACAGTCAACCATCCCCAGAAGCAGAGCTTCCTAACAGATCCTGGTGCCTGAGAGCACCCAGCCAGATCAGAAACATGGGAAAGCCAAGCATAAGTAGCTGACCCATAGATTTGCAACAAAAATAAATTTGTTGTTTATTGCTGTATGTTGCTGAGCATTTTGGTAGTCACACAGCATTACTGTGTCAATAGCTCATGGATATCCTATCTCTAGGTCTTGTTTTATTGCATTTCTCCAAGTTCCTTCACATTGATCTCTCACTGTCTCAGGAGACTGAATTATGTAAATAAAAAAGCAGTACTGAGTACTGCTGAGTAATGAGTAGGAAAACAGAAAATCAGGACTAACACTCCAAGTCTCCTATCTGTGTGACCAAAGGAAATCTATTGCAACTCCCAGACCTCCATTTTCTCATTTGTATGATGTATCTGTGTTACGTGTTGTGTGTGGGGAGTGTGTGAAGAAATGTTTGATCTCTCAAGGATCTATTGCTGCTCTAATATTCTGTGGTTGTGCGATTTATGTTCAACGTGTTTTATACTTCTCACACAATCTTTTCATTTATGCTCTCACAAAGTAATCTGACAAACCAAAGTGAGCTGTTGTTAAAGGTAAATGAAATGTACTCTATCAATCCTTCTAGACCATAATATAAATACTAACAAAATTATTTATTGAAGCTCTCTACACTAAGTAGTGCTAAGTGGTTTACATACATCATCTTAGGGAATCCTTGCAATAAAAAAAAAAAAAGACACTTATTACCATCCCTATTTTACAAAAGAAGACACAGTATCTCAGAATGGTTAATTTACTTCTCTAAATTTACATAGTAGAAAAACAAAGCTATACTTCAAGCAAATGTCTAGACATAGTGACCATCTATCCATCTATAGTCAAACAGGTGTTTCTGAAGCTTGTCCTAAATGCATATCTGACATCTTGACAGAAAATGAGAAATATAATTTTCAATGATTCCAGCAGCTATATATTTTAACTCCATGTATGCAAATACTCTTCCAGACCATAATTAAATATTTACTGATTCAAAGCTATCTTTTTGGTGAGGAAAGGCTATTTCTAAGCCATGATGAACAGGGTGAATTGATGCAACAAACATAGTGATATGTAGTCGCTCTCTTTAGATTTAAATCAGTCTTCAAATGAAAATTGTAATAAAAAATATTACCCCCAAAAAAAGGTTAGAAACTCAATTAACTGATAGTTACCTTTTTTTTTTCCTTTTTAGTATAATACATACAGTATTATGTACAGTACTTAAGTGCTTTTTGTGATGATAATAAACATAGTGTTTATTGATATCTGTTCTTTGGTGAGTATAAAGAAGTATAACACATAAATCTATTCTTAAAATTTTCATAATTTCACAGAAATGAGTCACCTTTTGTATACCACACTGGTTCCACACATTCCTGACCCAAGAACAGAGAGAAGTCAGACCATCACAATAACGTGGGCAGTGGAACCAAAGATGGCAGTCTGATTTTGCCTGGGGATGGTGGCTAGGATTTAGAATCATAGGCCATTTCAGGAGAGGACTCAAAAGACTAAATTTCAACTTTTTCTTTACAGATAGAAATTTGTACCCCTGCAATATGACAGCAAGAACAGAAGGAACAGCATGTTCAAGACCAACTCTATCAACAAAAGCAGGAGAAAAAAGATAGCACTAATAGAGTAATCAACTTCATGACAAGTTAAGTAAAATGAGTGAACTGCAGAACAGCTTGGATTCATGGAAGCTGTGTTTGTGTGTGTGTGTGTGTGTGTGTGATGTAGGCATATTATATAATATATAACATATATGAATACAGAAAACACTTAGATGTATACACTGATGTTTTAACAGGGGCTCAGTGTGGAGGCATTAAAGGCTTTTTCTCTTCGCCTCTTTTTGTTTAATTTTTTTCTGCAATGAAAAGGTCATTTGAAATACAATGATTATTAATAACTAGAGAGGTCATGAGTAACAATTAAGAACGCTACCCATGTTCATATAACTTGAATTGACCTCTATAGACATACTGTTACTTCCTCAAGGTTACTTACAACTTCTTAAATAATCATAGGAAGTGGTACATAGTTAAATGTTGAGTGCACAGAAAAACACCTGAAGATTATCTGAGTTACTTCTTTCCCCTGAAATAAGCTGAATGTAAAAATTCCTGAGAAAGCAATTTTGCATAAAATTTTCATAGGAAACATTGCCAAGACTTTGCTAATAAAACCTTTTTCATTTCACTCAAACAAACTAACTAACCCAGAAATGCTATGTTGATAGCTAACCAAGATTATGCAATCAAGCCAAATCAAATAACATATTTTTATTTTGCCCATTCTTTGTTTTTTTCTCTTTCTTTCATGAGCTTCAGAATTTCTGCCATCTTGTTGAAGTACTGTATTTTCTACCAAGATAAAAGCTTTCTAGAGAGTAAATTCTATTTAAGCAACCACGGTTTAAGGATCCAAAATGAAATCTCTTTTACAGATTTTTTAAAAATACATCTTCACTTCATTTGTTTGCAATTTGAAATATATTCTAATACTCAGCTTTAAAAAACAGACTTTCTGCTTCAGATGTTTTCATATACATATATATATATATATATATATATATATATATATATATTTTTTTTTTTTACTGTGATAAAGAGCGCATAACAAAATTGACCATCTTAACCATTTTAAAGTACACAGTTCAAAAGTGTTAAGCCTGTTCACATTGCTCTGAAGAAGATCCCCAGAACTTTTTTCATCTTGCAAATCTCAAACTCTATAGTTATTAAACAACTCCCCTTACTCCTTCCCCTCAGATCCTGGTAACCACTATTCTACTTTGTTTTTATTAATTGACTACTTTAAATACCTCATATAAGTGGAATTATACAGTATCTTTTTGTGACTGGTTTATTTCACTTAGCATAAAGTCCTCAAGTTCATAAATGCTGTAGAATGTGACAGCATTTCCTTCCTTTTAAAAGCTAATATTCCATATTATATACCTGTCACATTTTATTTATCTATTCATCCCCCAGTGGTTATTTGGGTCACTTCCACTCTTGGCTATTATGAATAGCATTACAGTGAAAATACCTCTTTAAAATTCTGCTTTCAATTCTTTAGGATATATACACAGAAATAGGATTGCTGGATTATACGGTAGTTCTCTCTTTGTTTGTGAACTTCCACACTATTTTCAATAGTCGCTATCACATGTTTTAATATATTAATATGGTAGGTTTGTGTTAAGAAAGGAAATAATAAAATGGAATAATTTTACACTTTTACTTCTTTCTTTAAGAAATACAGGAGTAAATTCCATAAACAAAGCTTGAAAAAGATATATATGTGTGTGTGTTTGTGTGTATGTGTGTATTTAATTTGTGACAATCAAAATATCTCAGTTGGTATTAAAAAAACAAACAAAAAAAACCCCAGCAACAAATCAAATATTTTTCTTGTTAAATCATGCATTACCATTTACCTACTCTATAACAATATAGTGCTAATATTTCTTTGTAGTAAGTATTTACAATGCATTGCCAATAGATGGGTAGAAGCCAGAAAAATATAATGATCTGAGAACATCTTATCAAACAATTCCTGCTTTTGTATATACTTTTTCAAAAATCACATTAGCAGTATAAGGATTGATTAGTAGTATTTTAAAGATGAAAAATTCATATAAAAGAACCAAATAGACTATAAAAAATAAATTTATTTTAGAAGTAGATGTATAGAAAAATCAATATTCCTTGACTTAAATAAATTAATTTGAAATAAATGGACGTGTGCTCATCTACGTTTTTATTTAAAAATTCCTCTTTTGAAAAATGCCTCCATGATGCAAAATGCCTCTTTTGTCTTTCACAAGGACAACTGTAATTAGATTTAAAGCCAGTCTGGATAATCTACCTATGCTCTGCCTGGAAAGCTTCTGAAGTTCTGAGTTTCCATCGCAATGTGCTAACCCGACGCGTTGGCTACATAATTGTTCTTAGGCCACAGAACCAAGTCACAAATAATATGCATTAAAAACAAGAGTACGGTTAAACACTGCTTAAAAATAAAAAGTGAATTTGAGAAGTAAATATATTAGACCATGCTTAAAATTATAGATTGCTGTTTTCAAGAGAAAAGGTTTAACATTGGTTTAAATGTATGGGTTTTCAGAGAAAACTTAAACACAGTAACATTCAATCAGTTGAAATGTTTTCATTCAGTTATGTTTACACTCACAGATATATCTCCTTTTATCTATTGAATTAATCTGCTAAAGTAATGACACAGTCAAGAAACTAAACATATTTAATTCTCCATGCTGTTTTGGAAAGGGTCATTACATGATTCTAATTTCATTTAAAATTGAAAGATAGAAATGCATGACTTTTTTGTTTGTTTGTTTGTTTGTTTTTAAAAATAAACCAAATAGTCTTAATGTTAGGAGGAAAAAAGCAGACCTGAAAAACCAGCACTATTCATTAATGGTAGTCTGTTTTTTTATCCCCCTGTATGCTGCGTACTTGGTTTTCAGAGACTCGCATTCTCTATTTCGTCACTCTTATTCTGTAAAAATGGTATTTTTCTGAATGTTTCGAAACAATCCATTCTAGTTCCCATGAGTATTTTAATCTTTCAGAGTTCTTAACTTTTAAATTCAACTTTTCTTTGCTTTATTACAAACTAAATAAGGAAGTTTAGTAGCTCTTGAAAGTATCTTTAATTGAAATTCTGAATAAATGACTGAATTATAAATTACTTTGAGCTAGAAGATGTTTCAGCAATGTTAAAAAGATGTTATCTTGAATAGAAAACTAAAGCTAAATTTGTTTTTAAAACTACTACTTAAAGGAAATACATATATTTATAACTCATCAAACAATAGCTAAATCATTGTCTTGAGCTACTTTTAATATGTTAATATCAGAAATTTAGAATAACTACATCCCTTTGGCTTAACAATCTTTTGCTTAACCAACAGAAGTGTATTTTTGTGAATGGACATTGCAATTTGGGACAATATTTTGGAAACAGAAAGTCCAGCCATTGTGTCTCTAAGACTGCTTGTTTATATGCTTGCACAGTTCATTAGTAAACACAGCTGAATAACTAACATTCAAAGCAAATTCTTGAGCAAATAAATTAGACCTTAGTTATCATGACACTGTGTTCACCCTCCATTGGATCCGTCTTCTTTCTCCCCCAGAAAACTGAGCATTAAACTGAGTGGCGATATATTTATTAAGGCCTTTTTACACAAAACAACAATACATGCACAGAAAACTATTGACTGCTAATTAACATTTGACCTCTGGAAACATCATATACTTTTGTCTTATTTGTCAATGCTTCAACTTCTGAAGAAAAGTATTCAAATAAAATTGTCAAGCTACATGACATAGAAAAAACATTTGTTGACTCAGAGTTAAATTATGTCAAAAAACAACAACAACAACAAAAAAAAACCAGGAAACTGTCACAAACCAATCTGGACTTTTTCAACTCTGGCTTCCTGGTAGGAGATTTTTTTTTTTTTTTTTTTTTTTTTTAATGTATAAACCAAATACAGTTGGCAAATGGGTTGCATTGCACCCATGACTATTGGGTCTGGAAATATATCTACTCTAGCATATTTCTTTCATATTTTCCCCTGCTGTATTTCATGTTCAAGTAATAATTCATTATCACAAGCAGATTTTTTAAAATCTAAAAAGGGATTAATAGTAGGAGGTTGTTTAGAAATCAAAACATTTTAAAATAGCACAGCTGTTCTGATACTGTTATCATGCCAGCTATTTCTGATCGTTAGGTGATGGTAAGAGGCAGCACAAACTTTCAATGCAACAATTTTGCTAACATGTTTCCACCATTGTGGTATGTATTTATCTTTCAATGTGAGGCAACCCAGATGTACGTACTGAAAAGATGCCAATAAAATACAAGTGCTCTTCAAAAGATGTAAGTTTATGAATGCAATTCTTGATATTTCCTACCCACAGAGAGGAGACCAAACATCGAGCAAGCATTCTCATTCAAAGATGTGAATTATGCATTTTATGTAGAATAGCTTACATTTGTTTTCTAAAGCATCTGAAACTAATGATATGATTCATACAAAATCTCAGGAACAGTGGGGCTCCAAGTACTGTGACTGCATAGCCATTTGCTCCCCTCTTCCACCCGGCAGCCTTACTTGCTACCTAGTAGAAGCTTAGATCTAAGACTCACAACCCTGAAAGGTTCTCCTTGTAGGGGATACAGCACTTCAACATTCTTACTCTGGGCGAGGGGGCATACGGGCAGAGAGTAAGAACATGGACTCTTGAGCTAAACCACTTCATGTAATTATTTCTAGCTAGGTGACTCACTTCACTTTTTGGTGTGTGCTTCTTCACTACTTCACTTGTAAAATGTGTATTATAACAGTTTCTACTTCGGGGGGAGATGTGTAAGCATTACATGAGTGAATTAAGAATAGTACCTAGCCTGTAGCAAGTGTTCCATAAATGTTTTATCATTGATACGAATCATGTCCTTGGCTCATCTTGTAACCACTGCCAACTTCCTGTTTAGACAGCCTTGTCTCTTGCCTACTTAATGTAAAATAAGGGGCTAAAATGAAAGGCTACTTTACCACCACAACATTTTCCCACTTTTATACTATTAAACGTTAAAAAAATAATAATAATAGAGGACTGATCCTTAGGGAAGCAGTGTAAACTACACAAACCTACTTTAAAAATCTATGGGTGATTCTTTTCCTAGTCTTCCATACCTAAAAATCAGTTAATTGATTAAATCATAGCTTACAAGAAGCAACCTAGCCAAACTTAATCTATTCTTTAAATCTCTACTGTCTCACTAATTTTTCTATTATTTTTGTTTGTACATTCTCTCTCAGTTACCCAGAACGCCTAGAATATAGGAGCTGTATCTAAGTTATTTTGAATATGTATACCGTATACATACCTACTCAATAAGTACGCACGGAATTAAAAATAAAGCAAGTCATGTTAAAGCGAAAATCGAACATGAACTATAGAACTGTAGTACACAGGTATTATATTGGAAGGCAGAAATAGCTCTAAGATTCTTGGACAGGGAGGGACTGGGCAGAGAAAGAATACATGAGGAGAGTGGATACGAATGTTCTCAAAACATTAAGTGTTGACAGGAGGGTATTTGGAGATTAGAGACATGGATAAATGTGTTTACTTCATCCGTGGCAGTGTTGGCCTTAATGTTTCGCATTTTTTCACAGGCGTTAATGTGACATTATTCATAAACATCTAAAATCATGGTGTCCAGGGGAAAAAAAAAATGGTGATGGAAGGAGAACTGACTCTGGGTGGTGAACACACAATGTGATTTGTAGATGATGTAATACAGAATTGTACACCTGAAATCTATGTAACTTAAGAAAAACAGTGGTTCACTATTTAACATGATTAAGTTGCACTAAATGAAGTGATAAAAGAAAAGAACATTTCATGAAAAAGAGCCTATGATGGTGAGTCATCTGTCAATCAGAAAAAAAAAATGTTGGTGATTGTTTTCTCAGTATTTTTCACATAGCATAGCTTAGCAATTGCCCTTTTGCTAAACATTATAGACAATCCAACTCAAGTTGAAAAGCAGTCAGAGGACATACCCTGTGTTCAACATGAATTATTCTCAAGTTCATAAAGTCAAAACTGAATCCTCTAATTGTGAGAAAAATATCACACCCTCTCAAAATTATTAGGTAATCATAAATTTATCTCCAGAAAATTAGTGGATTTACTTATATTTAAATGAAGGACAAGAAAACAAAAAATAGCAGAGGATACACTGTTGGATGGTAAATCTGGAGAATCAATGTTATAAACAAAAACCTCTTTCAGCAGAGAATCACATAATCCTAATGGAGCAAGAACCCTAGAAATTTCACTACTCATACTCCCAGTTTTTGATGATCAAATTAAAGTCTTTTGACGTGAAATAAATTATGTATGTTGTAAGTGTAGTGATGAAGCCAATCTAGAAGTCAAAACTCTGGACTCATAACTCAGGTCTACCCATTACAATATGCTACAATGAATGGAAAGAAAATATTGAGAAGCAAAAGAAAAGACATTAGTCTTCCAGAGACCAAATGAAAAGGTAGAGCTAAAATAACTTGTTTAACTAAACTGAAAACAATAAAATGAGATACACACATCAGAATAATCATGGTCCTATTTGGCAACATCTGGGAAGAATTCAGTGGATAAAAAGAAAATATCAAGTAGGAGTTACTAAAAAGAAAATTTATATATTTAAACCTGAATAAGTGACTTATACTAACTTCATATATATTGTATAGTAATTAAGTTTAGTTGCACGTCTGAAGAATGTCTGAAGTGTGGGGACTATGTGAAGTGGGGAGTTACTACAATAGCAATAAGAATAGAGAAAAAGACTGAGTTTCAAAATCTTGGGTTTGCTAATAGTGGTAGCATCATAAAAGTATCATAAGACATATTTCATTGTCCCCATTATGTCAGAAGTCTCTTGGAGAAGTACCTTTGTACATTAATATGGTACATTCTGTTCTGTGTAATAATTCAGAACACGGAAAGACACTGCCTATTTAAATATACAGAGAGGGGACACATAGGTTTAACTGGCCTAGAACTAGACTTATAAATTGAGTAGAATGGAGACTTGGTTAATTAAGTAAACTGTAAGCTCTGTGGGAAGTCATGAGCAGAAGAGAAAATATAGTATCCTGACAGTATATAGTAAGGCAAGTAAATACTGGTATGCATCAGAGGAATGGGATGAGGTTAGGGCGGACAGAGAGAGAGAGAGAGACTAAATAAAATATTATGTTTTAAGTAGTTAGTTGAAGATAAGAATGGGGACCAATGGATAGATAATTCATAATGTAAAAAGGAAAATAAGTGATGGACTTTATAACAATTATGGCATCAGGTAACCACACCACAATCATCAATTTGGGGTTCAAGAAAATGAAACCAGTTAGTAGGTGGATGACAGGAAAGAGGGAGAATTCACATATCATATATTTACTAATGAGCAGATACTATTTTTCACGTCGTAGTATAAGCTAAGTAGTGTAAGTTAAGATTTCAGTTTGAAAGGAACAAGGAGACCAGAAAGATTCTTAAGACCATGCACTGGGGCATGATGTAACCAGCAAATGCCTAGAAATCAATATGAAGCCAGAAGTTCCCACCAATATCAATGGTGATATTCAGAGCGCTGAAGCCACATAGCCTCTTTCTACTGCTTCTGGACAATAATTTCTATTCCTTCTTCATTTTTTGAAATTTTTAATTTCTTACAGAGAATGTGCTATACACTATTGTACTTGTTTGTCTTATTTCTTTCACAGATGTATAGTGAAGCATCCTAGAAATATTGTGAGAAAACAGAAAATTGGCTGGATACAGAGTTGAAAAGTTCTGCATCAAGCCACAGCTCAGCCATATACTAGCACGTTGCTTTTGGTGAAGGCTCTAAACTTCTCTGAGCCTCAATTTTCTTCACTTGAAAGCAGATATCATAATTCCCAACTCACATGTGTTTTGTAAGAATTGAATGATTCAATACAAGTGCAAATACGTTATAAAGTCAAGCTTTCTATCAGTGATTAAAAAAAAAGTGACAATTAAAAGTTTTTCTCCCCTGATGAAAAAAAATTGAGTGGGACACCAATAAGAAAAATAACAATATTTAAATGTACTTTTATCAAGTATTTCCTGATTTTAAATATATAACATTTACTTATTTAAACGTTCATGACAAGAACATTGACATTTCAGTTTCCAATTTAGTTTATGTTGGTTGCACAGAATCAAGAACATTTGTATTCCCACAATGAAGTAGTTACAAATGACATTTCAAAAAAAAATAATAATTACAACATTTACCACATTTTACTGTGCAGTGAATTTTAAAAGCTACAGGTGGCACATGGTAAAATTTTAAAAAATAACCACGTTGTAAAAGAGTATGCAATGAATGCAACACAACCAAAGCAAATTAAGTTTTCCTCCCACCCAGGACTGAGGACCTCTTACATAAATAACCCTGTTAACAGTTTCTTATGTATCATCCAGAAATAGTCTGGGTGTTTAAAGCATAGTAATCAGAATAAGATCCCTTTGCAATATCACACACTGTTGAACTAAGTTGATCAAGATCCTTTAAAGTGAAATAATAAATTTTAAGTGCAAATTTAATCAAATGCTCTCAATCCTTAAATAAGTGTCAAAATAATGTAAGAAACATGAAATGCTTGGAATTTCTAAATGTTAAAATGATACAATATGATCACAATACAGTCTGTTATGCGTTTACTTTTCACTGAAAAACTATTACTGCGTGATGACAGTGTGCTCCAGCACACACGGCTGGGACTTGTTGGGCGTATAATGGAACATGGCATACATGTGTTATGGTTGGACTCCGACATACATTTTACATGGGTGCCGCCTGTGTATAGATGTGAATTGAAATAAAGAGCCATGATAGATACATTATAAGAAATTTTAATGCATTATAATGTGGTTTTAGTAGCAGATATTTATTTTAAGGTCTGCACAAAAATGAGATACAATGCCTGTGCCAGTTAACATTGTAGCAAAAGTTAATCTACTGGTGTTCTTTAATGTGTTCAGATTGAGAAAATTATTTGAGTATTTTCAATACAATTTTAAGTATTTAAAATAGATGTATTGCTAGGAAAATTCAAAGCTAAAGACTTCAAAAATCCTTGAATTGTTCCTGGGAACCACAGTTTTCCAGTGACTTGGTTTGAAAACAATGTGTCTCCTTAATGTGGTTACATTTACTATGATTATCAAAGTTTCTGTGAATTCTGTTGCTGTTAATTTTTAATCTCTCAACTTCAGAGTCAATATTTTAGAGCTACATTGTATCCCTCATGATTTTTCATCATATAGGTAATATTACACATAAATGTAATAGCTACTGAGTTAATTAATTCTATGACAACTAATCTAATAATCACATGATCTTTTATTTTATTTTCTAGTATTGTGGTTCAGTTTCAGCATGTCTCTTTCACACATACCCAATTTTAGGAAATATTAGTGTACTATTTTTATAGTGATCTCCCTGACATTATAATATTAAAACAATCAGACAAATATGATGATAAAGATATTAAATAAGATATTAAATATATGTAAGTGTCCTGATCTTTACTCAATATCTCAGTTAAGGAATAATAACATGGATATAATAATCAAAGCTAAATACTCATAATGCTTAATGTAGGAATATCTTTATGTAACATTAGATACTTATTAATGATTCAGACTGAATCCTGTTTGAAAATTACCATCTAAAAAAGAGACAATAAGTTTTATTATTCTTTTTTTGTTTTTTTTTTAACTTTTTTTATAATTAAAATTTATTGGGGTGACAATGGTTTAGTGGTTACCAGAGGGTAGAGGGGGAGGTAGATAAGGGTAAACAGGGTCAAATACATGGTGACGGAAGGAGAACTGACTCTGGGTGATGAACACACAATGTGAGATATAGGTGATGTATTACAGAATTGTACACCTGAAACCTATGCGACTTTACCAACCTTTGAGACAATCAGTTTTAAATAACAGATTGGATCCTTTCTTGTAAAAATAATTACCATAATAAGGAGTTAGAGTATTAGTGTAGTCTTTTATGTAATGTTTAAAAGGGAGAATTTAAGTGTTGGGTCTTTGAGCATCTATGTATATAATAACTTAAAAGAAAACTTCAAAAATATTGTCAAGGAATCAGGAATTTCAGACAGCTGTAATTGACAATTGGTATAGTCTGGATTTAAGTGGTTCAAGATTCAGTAAGAAGGAAATTGAAAAAGCATGTCTACGAACACATAAATCACTGTGGGAGACAATAAATCCTATCCACTAACACAGTTTCCTCCTTCGTCCCCTGGATTAGTCAGGATGGAGAGCTGTCACAGAGACATGTGTAGGCCCTTCTTCCCTGCATTTATACATGACTAAACATCTTGTATCAGCTCGCAGATGGAAACTTCAACAGAGAGGACCTGAAACATCATTCTGTATATGTAAGTTGATACTTCCTTGTCCTTCAGCAGAGGACGGCCACAGAGCTGGAGCTAATCCCCTCCTTATATTAGTTTCCATAGTGACATGTACTACTATACAGTATAAGAGCAGTCTATGGATCTGTGAGGTAAAAAAAAAATTAAAAAAAAATTAGCAAACAAATGAGATTTTGGAATTGCAGTTCTGAATTAAAAAGAGTAATTTTCCTCCTCATTATCAATTTATTGAATTCCCATAATAATTAGCACTCAAAACTATACATTTTATTAAAATTATTAAATATATGTAACATTCAAGAATATTAACTTAGAATCATTGATACATAGTTTCAGATATTTGAAATAAAAAGTTTGCTGTGTGTATGTGTGTGTGTGTGTACTTCTGTGTGTACAAACTTTCAACTTCTGAAAATGCATATTGGCCTATATACATTTTAGATATCCAAAGCACTTCTCATGTATTGTTACTAATAGTCTTACTTAATAGGATATGACTGGAGAAAGTAGTGGGACATATTGTGTAATAAACTTTCTCAATAAAAAATCAGGAATAATAAAAATAGCCTAGAATAAATCAAATGGTAAAATAAATTACATGCATTAATTCATGCAAATTAACTCAAAATAATAAAAATCATTTCTGTAATAATATGCCTGAGACTCTAGTGGGGTGTAGATCAGTCCAGAAATATCTGTAAACTTAGCTTGAGCAGTATTGAGACCATTAGCCTTCTTTTCCAAACATTACATATACTTTTTTTTCTTTCTGAATGCATTTTGTTCTAAGGTGCTTGGGTGAACATCTAGCATTTTAAATACTCTTATATTTATTTGGTTAAGAAGTATTAATAATCCATGAAAAGAGGAAGGAAAAGAGAGTGAGAAAAAGAAGGAGAAGCAGAGAAAAAGACAGAAAAGTGACAGAGACACAAAAACACAGAAGCAGAGATGAAACCTGAAAACGTTTGTGCCAAGAATCCCCATTGCACCCCTCCAAATTGGTGAACCAGTGAAGAGTCAATTTTTGTAAGCCTGCTTAAGTTAAGTTTCTAATACTTCTGTTTAAGAGAGTCTGTCTGGGTTATTACTGAGAGTTACTGAGGGATTCCTAACCAGGAATGATAGAATCAGATGTATATTTAGAATGGCCAATTCTGTACCAAGAAGGAAGATAGACTGAAGAAGAAGTTTTGCAATAATCACAGTGAGCTTTGTTATTGGCCAGGCTAAGGCATTGGTTCCAAGGAGGAAAAAGTGACAGGATTTCATTCATAATTGCTCAGGGACTAAGAGAAAAGGGAGAGGAAGAAATCTAAAGTAACACTCAGAATCTTGCCTTGAGAGTTTGGTTTAGGATACCACCATTTAAAGATGAGGCATAAAGGAGCCATAATAGCTTTAAGCAGGGCTAATGATAATTTATTTCCAGGACATGCTCAGTTTGAGGTTTCTTGAGCTAATCAAGAGGAAAAGTATGGTTTAAATAAACCATAAAAAATAGATAAATTTATTATATAATAAATAAATATAGAAATAATTTAAATAAATATCTGCAGCTCAGGAGACAAAAGTCTGCTTTAAAAAAAGAAATATATTAAGCAGACAGCAAAAGGTAACATGCACAGTGAAAAGTAAAGACGTTAGAAGAGAGCACCAAAATTGAATGGACTTATAATAACTGATAACATGAAAACATATGCTATAATATTATGTGAAAAAAAGATTATATCTCAGCTACAATAGTTACAATGCAAAAGTACTTATGCATAAAACATTCTGAATGATAATACATAAAAAGTAAAATGTGAATTTTTGAGTATAGAGATCTACTTTTGTTTTTAGAATTGTTTTTCCTGCTATGTAATGTCTTTTTCTTTAAGTAGCATGCAGAAAAACACTAAGCAGAAGTGACTCCCCAAGCTATCTTTACTATGTAAACAATCACATGCAACCTTTAGCATCTCTGAAGTTACTTCTGTTAAAGTCAGACATATCACCTCTTAGTTGTTCTTTCCAGATTGTAGCATCTTAATGATTTATGTATATCTTTATAAAAAACAAACAAAGAAAACACCTTTCGATCCTTTGATCATCCTAATTGAAAACTTTCTTCTCCTTTATAGCTTTGTTGAAGTGTTAACAGCCAGTCATCAATGCAAATTGTGTCCCTTCTTGGAAGGCAAAGCCTATGTCCTATAAGTCATTTTACTTATAGGTAATAGCAAGAGTACCTGCCAGTAACTAATGGTAAATAAATGTTGGTTAAATAAATAAATAAGTAAATAAGCACTTAATTTCTAATAGAATTCCTACTATTGCCAGCCTAGGATGGCCTTTTAGAGCTCATTGATTTGTATTAGCCTAATGTCCGGAAACTACCCAGAATTATACCATCATTTTACTATAAATCAGGGGTTGGCAAACTATGGCCATTGTGTCAAATCTGGCCAGTTGTCTGTTTGTGTAAAGCTTTATTGAAAAACTGCCACACTCATTTTACATATTCTCAATGATTGCCTTCTCACTATAATGGCAGAGTTCAGTAGGCTTGACAGAGACCACAAGGCCCACAAAGCTTGATATATTTGTTTTCTGACCCTGTTCAGAAAATGATTATCAATCCTGAATTTATATCAAAATCATATTGCAAGTTTGTCATTTATGTGGTCAATTACAAATTTTTCCCTATATATGTAGGACTTTTGCCCATATAAATATGTTTCTTCTGCCTTTCTGCTCATAAATTTGTCAATACTTCATAACTTAACTCCACTTATAATGCAAAAAAAACTGTCACCTTCAAAAAAAAACAACACTGAATACATTTCACAGATCATTAATGGAAATTATATATAAATGTCAGTTAGGCAGCAGTAACCAGGGGCTTTACATGATTGATTCAACTTCTACTAATAATAATTAATTGTATAATTTGTGTAATTTATACAAAATACTCATCATATATTATCTCACTTATCATAAAATTCCAATAATTATTATAATTCCAATTATAATTATCATTGCCTCCAAAATGAGGAAATACAAGGTAATTGTTATTAATCATTTGCCCAAGAATACACAGCCAGAGAAGGACGTATTCTCTCTGACTTTGATTAAGTCAAGAAATTCATAACTAAAAACCGCCCCCATTGCCATATTCTTTCAATATTAAAATATACCTTGGCTGAAATAAGTGTCAAAAGTGTTTCCATAGATAAAACTAGGTAAGTACATTGGTTTGCCTTTCTCCTATATTTCTCCTCTGAAGCAAGAAATAAGAACAGGATAGTCTCTATATTTCCACCCTGAAGGTAAACACTATACATTTTGTATAAATGGGAAAAAATCATATCTGCTAATAATATTTTACATTCCAAACAAGAGAAAGACAAATAAGGCGTGCCTATATTCTGTAGAATAGGTATTGTACATAGGCTACTGATTTTATTTGTGTGTGCCACCCCAAATTACATAATAGTGCGCAATGTTGAGTATTGTGACCCCAAGTATTGTTGAGTATGTGACCCCAAGCTGGTGGATTGCAGTTATTATTAATAGCAGCGATCCTGCTTTTGATTGATTAGATCTACTAAAGAACTGAAAGTCAAGAGAAATTTACTTAAGAATAATGCACACCAAGGCAAATTTAAAATTAAGTTACTTCTTTGACGCATGCCACCCCAGAATGCGAGCGAAACATAATTATGCTAGCGATAGCCAAAGGTTATATTCCAGTCCAGCCTCTACCTGGAGATTTCTAAAAATCAATCCATCTCAAATGTCCCTCAGATAAATCAAAGGATTAACTTTATAAGTGCTCAGGAATAGGAGGTTTTATTCCTTCACCTCCTGTTCCTGATGCTGCTGCGATGGCCCAAGGTGCCTCTAATGCATGGTTTCCTGTTAGTTCTCCAGTCTGAATTAGGCTGGTCTCACTAAATGATCAAGCATCATCATCCTTTCTCAGGCCAAATCATTGAGTGGACTGCCATTTTGTGATACAGCTTCCAATGACCTCATTACACATGTTGATTAAGAGAAGACAATACTCCATCTCTTACCCTACATTATGTTTATAGATTCTAAGGCAGGACTGCCCATGCCCCCACCCCCTCATGTCTAATTGTGTGTGTGTGTGTGTGTGTGTGTGTGTGTTTTCCAACTCTTTTTCCTTTTACCTCTTTTCCCTGGGGTTGTGTACCAAGCTTAGCATTCAAAAACAATCTAAGCTTCAGAAATTAAATCTTACTCTACTCAGAAACTTATCCTCTCTTTGATCTCTTGATTTTTATCTAGTTTCTTTGGTTCCTTCTTAGGATCAATTCTTTACTAAAAGATTCCTTATATCTACATGCACACGAGCCTCTGCTAAGATCATGTTATGAGCCAGTCTTCCTTCTAGTCTACTAGCCCCATTCTTGTTCTTTTTTTTTTTTTTTTGCATCAAATACAAAAGTTAGATAAACTTCAAGTGCCTCTTTCATTTTCTGTTAGATTGAGAAGCTCTCACTTGCATTTTACTTCCTGTGGCCATTCTTTCCCCCCCCCCCATTCTCAAAATAATTCAAACTTAGAATATACTGTTTTTCCATAATTCCTTGAAGAAACCACCAAAACATTTTTGCATGTATCACTTTCTTAAGATGTTGGGTGTTCTCACAAGTCGACTGAACACTGTGTCTCTTGGAATCTCATTCCACCATGATTTGCTGATTCTAGCCTCTCTCTGTGCTTCAGCCACAGTTTTTAAAATTCTTCTACCTCTGATTTTTTAGGCATCTTTACCCTCTGATACTCTTGAAAATACATTTGCCATCAAATTTTGATACATGGCTATTATCATATTTTGGCCTTCTTAGCTTCAGCCTTGCATATGTAAAGATTCATTAATAGTCTCACTAAAATAAAACACTTTCCACTCCAGATTTTCTTGCCTTCTAAAGGTAGAGCCCTAGATGACCTCTCTGTTTTTGCAGCACAGGAAAAATATTAAAGACTTTAAAATGTCAGTCTTTCCTTTCCTCCTTCCTTATTAGTTTCTGTAAGCGTAAAGAAAGGCTGTAGATGTTGGTTCTCATGAATATGAACTATGCTATCCCTTTTGAAAGCAGAAACAATGCCAGACAGTTTTATTTTTAATAATATTTTTACCTCTTCTCCTTATCTGAGGGATTATCTTCCTTTTTGATAAAATAAAAATCAGGACAATAGTTGACGTTAAAGTTAAAAAATTTGTCTTTATTTCATATCTGCAAAAATCATAATCTAAGTCCAATTAATTTATAAAAAATAAGGTTACCAATAGCTTAGTTTTCTCTTCTACCTCTATTCTGTCAGAGATAATTGCTATAGTCTTTTGGCATGTCTACTTGAACTTCTCAGTAACATTTGAACATAGGCAAAGGACCCCTTCTCACTGTCTCCAGGCCCCACTCTAGCTCTTATTTATGCACATCTTTAATCTCATGATTAAAACAACAATGACATTTGAATTCAAAGACATTCTACCCTGTTTTGCTTTGAGGCTTCTTTAAATGTCTAATTTGCCTCCTGCTGCTGAAATTGAAGTTTGCCAAGAAGAAATATTCTGAAGGCAATAATCAAGGGTGAATATGTGGAAGTGAGGAAACAACAATTAAAGTACAGGTATGGTTGCACTCTTTCAGAGAACATAAATCAGGACTAAATACCTTTTATTTTCTATTTGCTGTGAAGCAATATTTAATTATTTTCTCTTTTGTACTGTGCTCAGCCTTTTTTTTTAAACAAATTGATGTTTGTTAGAGACACTGTGTTGCTATTGAGTCTCAAATGAAAAATAAACTGTTTGTGTGTGTGTGTGTGTTTTCTGCTTAGAAACAAAAGATACTACATTAAAAAGGCTTTCTGTTCATCACCCTAAAACCTACAAAACAAAGCCAGAATTATCCTCTAGAGTGCTAAATGGTAATATAAAAAAAGTTAAAGCATAATAACAATCTCTGCTGATTTGGGACTAACAGTGTAATCTGAACTCTTTAGGGGATAGTTGGGCCCTTTAAAAATATTTGACTGTAAGAAGTTTGTTCAAAATTATAGTAAACCTCTTTGGACTAACTAAAGAGATCTCATTTGAATTTTGGAGAGTTTAACTCTGGGAAATTTAAAATGATTTAAACATATGGTTGGAGTTGGTAGTTATAAAAGCGTGGGGGCTTGCTCAGTGTCGTTCCCTGAGTAATATGGTCCACAGGAGCCACATAATAAATGAATTCTCTCTCAGTTCATTCTACTTCCTCTCAGTAAATTTTAATTTTTTTTCTGCGTAAAGAAAAACCTGTTCCATATGTCTGGGTAATGCTGCTTTAGAGGCATTCACATAGAGATCATAGGCGTAGTCTCTTGCTATATCCCAGTGATTCTCAGCAACTTTTAAACATCTGCAAAACACCCCATTCTCACTGTCCTCAGGCCCCACATTAGCTCTTATTTGTCCACATCTTTAATTCATGATTAAAACGACAATGTGATTGAAATTTGAATTCAAAGACATTCTTCCCTGCTTCTCTTTGTCCTGGTGCCTACTTTCTTACAGTCTGTCCTGGGTACAAAGCACAATAATTAAAGACACAGTTCTTCAGGGTAGTTACAGTGTGTTGACGAAAATAGGAAACAAATGGAATGTTTTCAGTCTTGTGGAAAACGTATATTTCAATGGAGATGGAAACCTAACCCGTTGATAAGTGCCTTTGCTAAAAATGAATTGGACTGATCCTTATAGTATAATGTTACAGAAATGAAATAAAGACACTTTCTATCTTTTCATATCAACTCTTATTCTAATTTCAATTTTGCCAAATGCAAAGATAACCATTGAAAAAAGAGCAGCTTAAGAAAAAGAGAAAGCATAGCCTAAGATGACCTTAAGTATCACATTTAAATAGAATTTCAACAAAGAGATTACAAACTTTGTGAGTACAGAAACCAAGGACTGTGTTATTCACTGTTATGTTTCTAGTACTCAGCACAATGACAGAGAGAGAAAAAATAATCCTTCTTTGAATACTTACTAGAGTTAGTCTCAGTAGTCCTAATTATTAATACTTATGTGTAAATTTGTTGAAAAGTAATCCTCAAAATTCTATTATGATATAGATACTTTCATTATCTGCATTTTGCAGATGAGAAAACTGAGGCTTAAATAAGTGAATTTACCCAACAGTCCCCATCCACTAAGTAGCAGAGTCAATACCATTTCCTTCTGCTTATCAAAGTCAATTCCATCTGACTATAAACCAAATGTTCTTAGCTATCAGTCTACCACAGAGAAAGTGAGATAGAGAGGAATGAGTTGAATTGAGAGACAATGAAAAGTAACATGCAAGCACATATAAAAACAGAATGCATAGGTCAATTAGTTGTGGGGGCAGTGTTAAGGGAAAGAAAGACTAAAGAAGGGTGCTGGGTTTTAGCTTGGTTGGCTGATTGGATGATGATTCATTTCACCGACCTTGGGGATATAAAGGCAGGCCAGGCTTTTATGGAGAAGGGGGAAAGAATGGGAAGGAAGGCAACCATTTCATTTTCAATATTTCAGGTTTAGGCATCCAGGAAGAGAGGCCATTTCGCACTAGGGTGGGTGGTCTGGGAATCAGTATAGGAGTATGAGTCAGTGAGATAGATTTGTGAACCATCTGCATATACAGTTGATTCTTATTGTTCATGGTAGTTATGTTCTATAACTTTAGCACAAACACTGGATTAGCAAATACTGAGTCATTGCTCCTAGGGGAGATAAAGGGCTTCATTCCAGAGGGCCTCTAGTCACAGTATTTTTGTCAACCCATTAATGCATACTCTTGTTTTTTGTGTTTCCATTTTAAGATGCTTTATTCATTCTATATTTCTTCATTTAATTATGTAAAAATTCTAGCAGAGAAAAACCTAACATTTTCCTGATCTTGGGTAATGTTACCATAAACTTCTTTGGCTTTCAACCTCACACTAATACTGTCCACTATGCTATTTTATTTTGTTGTGATGATTAAGTTTAGTCATATGTGTCGACTTGGATAGGCTCTGATGACCAGTGCTGAAATATTTGGTCAAATATTATTCTGGATGCCCCTTCAAAGGTGTTTTCTAGATGAGATTAACACTTAAATAACTGAGTAAAGCAGATTACCCTCCATAATGTGGAAGGGCCCCATCCAACTGATTAAAGACCTTAATGGAACAAGACTCTCCCCAAAAAGAAGGTATTCTGCCAGCGGACTGTCATTGGACTAAAACAACAACTCTTCACTGTCTCCAGCTTGCTGGCCAACCTCTTCAAATTTTTGACTCATGCAGCCTCCATAATCGCATGAGCCAATTCCTTAAAATAAATCTCTCTGTCTACATATGTACACAGTATATTGGTTGCGTTTCTCTGAAGAACCACTCTGACTAACACAGTTTTCATCTCATGAATCCACAGATTTAGCTGCTCTCCCATCTTTTCCATAGCTTCCTCATACACTATGGATGGTACTTCAGCACTTTCCAGAGCTGCCTCACATACAGATAGGTGGATTTCCTCTGACTTTTTCTGGATGTTCTTTATTCATTAATACTGTACTCATGGCCAACAGCACTGTAACTTGTACCTGAACAAAACTTATTTAAGACATGTATTTTTTCCATAATGTACACCACACACTTCTTGCACTTGGGAACACTAGACAGCACTCAAATGCTACTCGTTAGCCATTTTAAACAGCAAAATCACCAACAAAAATCACAAAAATATGGCACTAAATAAACCATGCAAAGGATACTTGTTTACAGTATGAGAGCTGAAATAAGAAGGCAAAGAAAGTATGGCCTTTTCTGACCTCAACTGGACACGTATCTGGACACATGTGTGTTGGGGACTCAGATTTTCACATTCTGTACTTGTTTATGAATGAGGGTGAGAGCAGCAAGCATTGTTTAAGGACTACAGATAACTTTTCGGAAGTAGTGATTTTGCAAAACAAAATATTTAAATAAGGTAGACCTACTATATGGGGAGGGTTTTACACTTGTAACTCTCCTTATTATCTTATTATGCACAAAGTGATTTTCAGGGGCTTTAGATAGAATATATTAAACAGTAAATTAGAAAACATATTAAAATATAGTATGCAAAAGAAATAAGGTTAAGAAAAAACAGAACATATTCACACCACAGGATGCCATGGCATTATTAAAACCAGGTCCCATATTTGGTGCTGAGTTTCTGGGTGTGTAGAATTACATGATTTAAGGGCCAAGCACAGTCTGGGAAACACTGGTATTGAAAGGAAAGATTAAAAAAAGAGTATCAGTATGAAGCCAATTGCACGAAAAATGAGCTTTTCACTTCCTTACTGAGTGCCACTTTTCTGACCTATGTAAGATAAAGTCTTATTACACATTTTTTTCAAGCAAATGGATATATTATGTTAGAATATGTTATAGGTGAATACATTACATTAGTGTCAAAACAACACTGCAACTCAATCATCTATAAAATTGCTGTCCTAATAACTTTGTAAAGTGAAAACTAGTGTTATAGATAGTGATTATTTCATCCTAAGCTAAATATAATTCACGAAGTAGTGCAGAAATCATATTTCTGCATTAGGTTTTTGTGCCTAGATATACTAACCAGTAAGACATTCCAGGTATAGAAAAGCATGAAAGGTGAGCTAAAATCAGTGGTTACTGGAGTAGATCCGCATCTGTTCCTGAGACCCCATTGTCAATGCACATCTCTTCCTAACTCTGCATTCAGAGACATCATGCTGATAGTTGAAAACTGGCCATGTAGGAAGTATTTGCACCATAGGAATCAGCAAATCATCAGAAGCATTTTTACCCTGAATAAGCAGCCAACGGCATAACCCTAACTAAAATTCACAGTTTACTACCGTTTCCTATAAAATATATCTTATTTTTGAAATAATAGAGTACATTACTGTAGTAAAATGTACACTTTATACTCGTTCAATATATATTATAGTTGAAGATATAAGGAAATGCAAAACACTCAATGCCACTGATGTTCTCTATCAGTCATTTATTTTAGGTTTACTCTTCTACTTTCAGAACATAAGTTACTTTCTTCTGTATATGGTGTGAAAGATGTTAAAAACTTTGAATTCTGGAATTATTAGTAGCATTATAAAATGCTACTGATAGATGGGGAAAAAAAGAATTTTGTTTCAAACATGGTCTGACAATTGTTACCACCTATAAAATTACCTTCTCGGGACTGATACCACTGAACAACAATTATCTAGACCCACTTCTAAAAGATATCAAAAAAAAAAAAGAAAGTCTAAAATATAATGTTGCACATGCTTTGCCTTACTTTATTAAAATTGTTGTCCTATTATAATTTCTTTCTAATAAAGAAAGTTACTTTAGTAAAACATTTTCTATGTATTTTGTTAATTTCCATAATCAAGGCATTATCCATGTAGGAAGACTTTTCTGTACTATAGACCAAAATTTATAATTTTACAATATTTTCTTGTTCTTGACAGCTTTTTTAAAAAAGATATTAACAATGTTTTATTTTTTTAAGATTTTTATTGAAAAATAGCTAACGTATAATGTTGTATAAATTTCAGGTGGACACCATAGTTATTCAACATTTACACACCTAAAGAAGTGATCACCATCATAAGTCCAGCAACCATCTGACACTACTATGTGTGTACTACACTGTGTGTGTACTACACTATCACAATATTATTGACTATATTCCCTATGCTGTCCATTACAACTCCATGACATGCTTTATACCTAGAAATTTGAACTTCTTTTTCCCCTTCACCTTTTTTCCCCTTTTTTAATTTTTCAGTTATAGTGGACATTCACTATTGTTTTGCATTAGTTTCAAGTATAAAGTATAGTGGTTAGACATTTATATAATTTACAAAGTGATCCCTCAAAGTAGTCTAGTCCCCACCTGGCACTATACATAGTTATTACCATATTATTGACTCTATATCCCCATGACTATTTAAACATTTTTTTTTCTTTTAGAAAAATAATTGTACCATAACATTATTCTAAATACAATTCATGGTTCACATAGAGAATTGATAGAAAATGCCACCAGGTATATTTACATTATTTACTAAATATTTTGCTTAAATTTTCATTTAAATCCAATCCATTCTCATATTGACACACAATTTTAGGTGACTCTACCTGATTTCTTTTGGACAATTGGCAATATAGTCTATTTTACTCTGTTTCTGAAACTCCTTGCCAGTAAGTTATCAATCTGTAAATTTGTGTTTAAATTAACTTAGGTAATTAGTAGTTAAGTTGAGCTGTAAGATGCAAACAAAATTTTTGAACAAAACTAATGACAATATCAAGTAACAACCAAGTCATTTCAATTTTTAAAATTGTATTTGTGTTCTCAAAGTATATTATGTGAGGATATTTTCTCCACTTAATTAGGGAATTATTTTGAGTTTATATATATATAATAAAAATATAAATATAAATATATAAATATAAATATAAATAAAAAATATATATATATATATTTTTTTTTTGGTAAATCAAAGCTGCAGAACAGATAAGTTGCCTGTTATGTAATCCTGACCCTACTGTGTTAAGAAAGCATTACTAAATGAGTCCTAAGCTTCCTATTTTGGCTCTTCAGGTTCTACATTTCAAATCTAAAACAAAGAAAAATATGACATATAGCAGTGACACATGCCTCCTCTTTCCAACTCTTGATTTTCAAGATGAATAAGTATGTGTGTGAATTTAAATTATGAAAAAGAAAGCTATTTTGAACAAAAATAACAAAATCTTGTTTTTCTCAAATAAATGTAATATAATTTTTTTAAGAACACAAATAAACACTTTGGAAGTTGGCTGTGGTTTATGGCAAAATAAAAAGATACTCCCACTCTTGAAAAACAGGTTTTTTCTTTTTAAATAGAAATCCAAAAAAGCCCAATCTTGTAGCAAAGTGGCGCCACAGGAATGACAAGATTATACTAGATAACAGAAAAGACCCTGAATAGTTTTCATTCATGCAATGAGAGAATATTTTATAATTTATTTTAAAAATTTTCAATGCACCCTTAGAAGTTCTGAAATAGTTGCTGCTGTTAGATGATTTTTATTTAAATTGGAGAGAACATGTTGTTTTAACATGGTTTGATTCTCTTGTACTTCACCACTATTTATAAATTAACTCTATTTTCTATAGGCATAGAAGAAGTAGAACCTTCTTACCACTCTTTGGCCTCCATCATGACTGTCTCTTTTTACCTGAGGCAACACATGATGAGAGATGAGAGCCTTCCCTTCAACAGCAGCACTCACTAGAGGTATTTAGGGTGATTTATTATACCGGTGCTGATTCTCCTTGAATGCAATTTGAGATCAAAGAATGCTTAACACTTTCATAGTTTAATACCATTTTCTGATTATGCTTTCCAACAATTATCTAGGCACCAACTGATTCCTGTTATTTCTTTTTCCTCTTTTCAAGTTAACTGATTTATTTAGCACACATTTACTGAACTATCCATTTTCTTTGAACTCAAAACCCAATATAGCCCTATTTTGAGTTAAATAACACTCCACAGTAATAAATGTCTTAGCAAATCCTTTTTCTGTACCAAACAACTGCAAAGGAAGAGAGCGAGAGAGAGGAAGGAAGGAAGGAAGGAAGGAAGGAAGGAAGGAAGGAAGGAAGGAAGGAAGGAAGGAAAGAGAGAGGGAAAGACATGGAGATACAGAAACAGGTATAGCTGGTATCTGAACTGAGAGTCTAGTATCCACAATAAACACTTTGATAAACTAGAATGTAAAGGCACAAGTTTAGGACAACATTGGACTAAGTTTCTGAAGAATTCTGTGCTATAAACTACTTGTCCATGTGCTGTTATTTCTCTTCAGTAGAAGTTTTGGTAAAACTTAATTAGTTTTATACCTTTTTATCAGAATGTTAAAATGTGGGGTTTTTTTTATACTGATTGTCTCCAGTTCTTTTACTAGGAAACTTCAATGATAATTATTGCCCCTCTGGTCAAGTAGCTATATCTCTGAGATTCTAAAAGAAAAGAAAACTCCTCAATTATATGGTAGAAATTGAGGCCCAGAAAATATTATATACTTAGATGTATCACTATTCTATATCCATGATTTTTAAAGGCTAAAAGACTACACATATAATTTGTCCTAATCTGGAGAAAAAAAAAAAAAACAAATAACAACAGAGAATATACAAATCCAAAATTCATTAATTTCAAGCCAATCAGGTTTGATTTACAAACTAAAAAATGGTGGAATTTTTACCTGAAAACTTTTATTGTCTGCCTCAGAAGATCATGGTGCTCTGTTTATAAGTAACTAAAGGTGGTGATGTTTGAGAAGGAGTAACTATTGGAGTGACTTTTATGCAACATAAATCTTATTAATATTTAACTGAAGACATTATAACTGAGGTGAATTGCGTATTTTTATTATTTTTTATTTAGCTCTCTCTTTTTAATGAACTATTTTTCTAATCATAACTTTGGTGACTTGGTATTTGATAAATTACATAGCATTTTTAAAAGTATAATTATAGATTACACTTAAAGATTGATAAGAGATTACTAGGACTATTTACAAGAAATTTGGGCAACCCAGTAACTTTTCTTGTTCTCAATTACTTGATAAAAGAAACAAATCATAGACCTTAATGATCTCTCAGATCTCTTCTAGTTCTAAAATTCTATAATTCGTTTGCTAATTAAATAATCCTAATTTCCTCTACATTTCTTAAGATAGAATCTCCAAATTTCTGGATTTCATTCAGAGTAGGAAACTACAGTGACATGTCTCACACTGTCTCTAAATCACTACACATACGTCCAGATGTCATTGCACATGAAAACTATTTTACATTAATATAAAATGTTTACAGTGATATAAAACACTCATTTTATTGTATTTATTTTCCTATTAAATATACAACTGTAGAACCAATTGAAATGACACACCTGCTCTCAATCCAGCATCACGCTTGCTAAAATCAGAAACAGTGTACCTGTTTGTTATGTGGTGCAAGCAAACAGCACAGCGTTGACTTTCTTATTCATGAATAAAAGAGAGATGGAACTTCTCTTCAGTTAAAAAAAAGTCATTGATTTCCAAATACGTGCAAAATATTTTGCTGAGTACTATAGCAGATAGCATACAATCCAAGCTTCAAAGGATTTCAAAAGTGATAGGTGGAATAAAGAAAGCATCTATTGATTTCTTCCTCCATTCACTCATTCATTAAACATTTGTTGATTCATTATTTACTATTGTCCATGGAGCTTGTATTCTAGGGGTATGGGCAAAGAACAAAACAACCACAGACAATTAAAAGAGCATGACTAACGCTAGTTAGAAAATCCCAAATCAGTCATGTGATCAACAGTTAGGTTCAAGGTGGTTCCTTTAGACTGTTGTTAAGCCTCACTGAAAGGTGTCATTTAAGTTTAGATTAAATGTCAAAAGAAAACAGCTTTTGGAAGATCAAGAAAAGGAGTATTTGAGAGAGAATGAAATCTCTTCAAAAAGAATTTAAAATTTTGAAAGTGTTTAACGTGTCTGAGGAAGTTAGATGACCAGTGGTCTTGTGATATGATTTTAGGTCAAGAGGGAAGTCAGGGGACAGATCAGGTAGTGATTCATATTTGTAAAATATTTAGATTTTATTTTACACATTAGGCAAAGTCACTGGAGGTATTTTACTAGGTGAGTTCTATGATAAATATATATTTAAAATAGCATTCAGGCTTTCCTATAGAGAATGTACTGACAGGAAGGAGTCCTGTTAGGAGGTTTCTTTAGTAAATTGGGAAGAAATTCTGAAATGATGATGAAATAATAAAGTAAGAATGATAAAACAGGATGAAATAATGATGTCTTTGGGAATTGTTATTAGAACTGAAGTAAAGGAGACAGATTTGGGATATATTTTGAAGGTCAGTTTGATTTGATGGTACTTATTTGGATGTTTAGTATGAGAAGAGAGAAGAAAATAAAGGAAGAAAAAGGGAAAGGAAGGTAAGGGAGGGGAAGGAAGGGAAAAGAAGGGGAAGGAAATAGGTAAAGCTTAACGCTAATAGACTTTGTTTAATGCCTGAAGTGCTGATATATGTATCAGATAAAAGTCTATTTTACGTCATTGAAACTTCAGGGAAGTTTCTCAACGCATATATGGTTTTCTAACTTGATGGAGGAATAAGCTAGGATCATAGAGGTTGCAAGTTTGCTGAAGAATACGCAGTTAGGGATTGGAGAAGCTGGGTTTGGAATGCTTGGAGCTTGGCCACATATCCTTTTCCCACTCCACCCAAAGTTCTGTCTGCTAGCTTCTTCACACCAGCTGGTCACAATTTTAATTGTGACCTCAGTCTTCCCTTCTTGAGACTACTTGAAAAAACAATTTGTGATTCTCTGTTACTTAATTCCCCTTTGTTATTGAAAGAAGGAAGAAACAACAATGTGCTTCATAAAATTTTATTTGACTGAATGTGCAATTAGTTCAAAATGAGTAGAAGGAATATTTTTACTTAAAAAGAAAAAAAAAACTGGCATGGAATTCATCAGAAGGAACTCTAATTAGCAGAATAGAACACAACCAGTTTTGAGCATAAGTATAATATATAATATCCTAAAGTTCTGAATTGATATTCCTTAATTGCAAACATAGAAGGGTAATTTGTCATTCCTCCTTTTTTAAAAACGTAAGGAATCCTCTATCCTCCCAAAACATATTTTTGGTTATGCTGAATAAATTAAATAATCAGCAAGTATTTGAGTGCCCACTTTGTGTCCAGTGAATCATATAATATATGTATAGTGCATACTACACAAATATTATTCTTTTCAAAGCATTTCTTTAGCAAGGGCAGCAACTTGCTTCCAAAATTTTTAAACTATTTTTTTAAGACAGCGCCTCTGATAGGGTTAGTATGCCTTGCAAAACCAACTATTTTAAGCAAAATATTTAAACAAGAGTTTTCTGAATATTGACTTGATGTGCTTTCTTATCTTACGTTGGCTAAAAATCAGCAAAGTTGAGTCAAGGTTGATAGATTTGACCATATTTATATCTAACTTACAGTTATAAGGCTGTCTTTGAATACATTTTATTAAAATATACATGAGCAGATTATATATATTCATGTATTTGGAAAGACTTGTATAACAGTTGCTATCAATGGGCGACAACCTCAAAAACTCTATTTCAAAAATGTTATTATACTTTGGGATACAAATATTAAAGTTTTTGAAATTCAAAAATTTCCCAGAATCAGCTTTATTTCCTGAGGTAGGGTTTTCCTGGAACTTGTCTTTGAGAGAAATGAATGACCTACGAGCAAAGTTACCCATAATCAGTTTGTAGCCAATGGTGAAAATTAAAGCACACGACATGGGTAGATTCTCATACAGGTCTACAAATAACAATAATCAATTGATTTTCAAGCTATTTTAGGTTGTCACGACCAATATGAATCAATTCTTGAATTAAGTTATTTGGAAATCTCTTTAGGGGAAAGTTTAAACTTAACCTAGAGAGAAATTTGCATGTGGGTGAAACCCTCAGTCTCTTCGACATACCTGAGCACACTGGATAATGGTCCATTCAATTCCCCTACACATTCTCACACACACTGCTCCAGGGAGGTAATGTTATTCTTTGAACTTACACTTAGTTTTCCTATATTTTATTTAATAGTACAAAAAATTCTTAAATATCATTGCTTTGACACCAGGATACTCAGCAAATTACAGAGTCTATTCTACTTATGAGAGTAAAATTCATATGATCTCAAAATTTCCAGAATGATAAACATTCGACAAAGATTCTTATGCACTTTCTCCCATCTAAAGGTGTCTACATAGAAGTTTTCCACTCCCTGTGGCCTTTTTGTTTTGACTAATATTGGCCACATATAGTTCCTGTATTTCAATTAAAATTTTTATTTTATAACTATGTGTTAACTGCATTTTCTGTGCTTCGCTACTGGATTAGGAACTAGGTATACAAGATAAACAAATTATACTCGTCCCTGTCTTCATGGGACGTATACTAAAGACAAAGCCACAAAATAAAAAAGGAAAACAAGATATATGTATGTATAATTAAAACCAGTGATAAATGACAAGACAAGCAATCAGAATGCTATCAAAGCAGATAATAGAGAGGACAAGGTACTATTTAAGACTCGGTAGTCCACAACGCCCTCTCTAAGAGGGTGATATTTAAATTAAAACTCCAGGGGTGGAAACAGTTCACCCTTTCAAATGTGTGTAGTCGGGGAGAAGAGGTTGGTGGATAATCTTTCAGAAAGAGATAATTGCATGAGCAAAGACACAAAACAAAAAAGAAAAAAAATGGGAGAGGTGAATGGGGTGGAGCACAGCAATCAAAGGAGAGAGGTAAATGACACTTGAGGATAATCCATGGAGTCAGAAGGCAACCAGTGTCATGGGAGCCCACTTAAATCTTCACAGTCCACTGGTGGACTTTAAGTAGGGCAGTGACATAACCGCTAGTGGTTTTTTTTCACTTTAGAGTGATGAGTGAGTTGTACTGAAATGATTCAATGTGGCGTCCATTCTAGGTAGGAAAGAATTGTGAAAAATGAAGGAGACTGATGTTTGAGAACACAGGAACCATCCAGATATTCATTGATTCACTAGAAGGACTCAGAGAACGTGTACTCACTATGACACAGTAAGCATACACAGCAGGATCACAGTAAGGGACAAGAACACAGGCAAAGTCTGAAGTGTCCATGTATAAGCTTTCTATGCTCTCCCTCTGGAGAGAGGCCGCTCCAGGGAAGCCCTACCTTCAGCAGTGAAAATGGTGTGTCTTTTCACGCAGCAATGTGTCTGCCTAGGAAAACCTGTTTGAGATTCAGGGTTCAAGGCTTTTATTGGAAGATAGTCACAGAGGCACAAACGAAGAGCCATAAGTAATGAAATTCCAGACTTTCTCTAAGGAAACCAGGTTCAGTGCCCTAGGCAGGCAAAACAACCTTATCAGTGTATCAGACATTTCAAAGGCTAAATTTCCAGATACCAACCAAAGACCAAACCTACAAGCAGGCCTTCTATAGATAAGTGCCTCAGGTCTGCTATGATAAGTCTTTTCTATTCAGCTAAAGCTGCTGAGATAGAGACTGGTCCAGAGAATCAGAGAGAAACAAATTCAGAAGTTGATTCCCCAAAACTGGAAGTGCCCTATCTTTTCCTACAAAAGTCTGGTCAGAATTCAAGCCTATCTCAAATTCTACCTCTTTACATAGTCATCCTTCATTCTCTGCCTTCATTCTCTCATTGAACTCTCTACTCCCTGAAACTCTATAGCTATTATTTGTTTCATTCTGATGATATTTTATACATTATCGTGTGTTGTACTTCTCAATTGTCATAACCAATTTATCATCCTAGATTGTAAACCTTTGCATGGAAATAATTAGTTTTGATGGTGGCTTTGCAGATTCCTGTCTCCCTGTAAGAGCAGAGGCCATAGAACTAAGTTCAAGTTGAATGAGTAAAAGAAATGAGAAAAATATAAAACAAGTAAGGAGAAGTTTGCATTCTTTTTGTATTTTTATTTAGTTTTATTTAGTTTATTTAGTTCTATTTTTATTTAGAATACATCAACACTTAAATCTCCACAGGGAACAAAACCGTACTGAAATCATTATCATGATCTGTATTACCCAAGATCAAAGTATATGCTATAACATTTGTACACATTACCATTTTCATTTTCACGATGTCTTTTGTTTCTTGATTCAAAAAGATAGAACTATTTCAACAAGAAAAGAGTTAAATTTACTTCTGAATGACAAATAGCCATGCGGAGAAGCATCATATTTAATTGTGCAGTTGGTTTTGTTATTATTTTATCTCCTAGTAGCAACGTGAGCATATTTATTATTGTTTTAAACTTCACCAGCCACCTCAATGGTTTCCTATGTTTGCTTATTTTGGGTTGCGGTTATGATTCCTACATAAATGTTTACAGATCCTTTCAAATATCAAACTTCTTTTGGAAAGGCTATTGCCTCTAAAGGTAAGAATTTATATCCCCATGGGCTTATTCACAAAATAGAGGAGCATGTTTGACATGAGAAGAGACGGAAATAGATTCTGTTGCAATGAAGTTTATCTGTATCTACCCTATTTTTGTTGAAAGCATAAATACGAAGCCAGGAAAAAAAAAATAGTGCCTCTTCCTAGCATACCAGACCTTGAAATTACCACGAAGTCTATAACAATAGCAGTGGGTGGACACATGACAATTAGGAAGTGGATTTCAACCACTAACCCACAGAATATTACATCAAATACCACAGAGAATGCCTTTAGGCACAAACCAGGTTTCTCCCATCAAAGACTGGAGGCACAACTTGGACATTCTGCAGCACTTCTGACTATGAGCAAAGAAGAATTTCAAAACTGAATAAATGTCAATCAATTTGATCTGTTTAGATACCTATATAAATAATTTAAGCAGAACTGTTCCTTGTCCTTTAATTGCTAAACATTTAATTTAATTTAAACTGTTTAATTTTATGAAAGTAACTTTGAATGCTCTCCTTGCCTGCATCTGGGTTGCTTCCTGTATCTAAAGGGTGGTTGAATAGCATAATTGTTCAGAACTTGGTGAAATCAGGCAAAGTTTTTTTCAAATCCCTACTACTGTATTTACAAACTACATAAGTCTGGGAGTTGTATGTTATCTCCCTAAACCTCAGTTCCCTCATCTTTAAAATGGCAAAATGATATCCATCCTGACAGGTTTTGTGAGAATTAAATATAACACAAAATGTGTAGCAGAGTGCTTGATATTAGTAAACCCTAACTAAGCGTTTCAGAAGGTAGTATCACTTGCAGTTTGACTAGCATATATGTGTTCCAGGGAGTGTTTTAAGAACTTTACTTACATTAACTTATTTAATCCCAATGGGTTATGCACTACCATGATTTTCATTTTCTAGATGAAGGAACTGAGGTATACAGAGGTTAAATGAGGTCCCGGAGATCACATGGATTGTCTGTGAGAACGGGCTCAAATCCAGTTATTTTGACTTCAGAGTCTGTATTCTTAATTGTATTTCTATTGCCTCTCAATGAAGACAATAGTGACACAGTTTGCCAAGTAGTTGCAGCAGCAGGAGGACCAGGCCCCTCTCAAAGCAAACACTGCTGACAGAGTAGTGATTGCTCCGACAAGTCAATTTTATGAGTATAGATCTCCAGCCGCAGAGATCCTGGAAATTTAACTCTCACTCTCTGCTATGGTTCCTGGATGGTTGCTGGAAATACAGCTTTAAAATATGACTTGACCTACAAAATATTTTATTTACTTGGGGGGGAATTTTTTAAAAAAGGATGATATGAGTCCCAAAGAGGAAGATGTCATGAAGAATTTTGAAATTTATGAGCTATAAATGTTAGATAACTATATTAGTACTTACAACTTTTTTAGTATGAAAAATAAAAGCAATACCCTTCTTTCAGTAATTGACAGACAAAGAAAACAGAAAACAACTAGACATAGTTGAACAGAACTATCAATCAAGGAGTTCTCTGATATTTGCAGAATACTTCAACTAATACAGCAAAATACTGCGTTCTTTTCAAGCGCACATGGAACATTTACCAAGATAAACCACATTCTGGGCCATCAAACACATCTTAACAGACTTCACAGATCAGCAATCAGGCCACAAGAAATTAAACTAGATATCCATAACAGAACTATAGCTTGAAAATTCAAATATATGTAGAGATTAAACTATATGCTTCTAAATAACACACAAAATGAAGAAATCTCAAGAGAAATTAAATATTTTGAACTAAATGTAAATGAAAATAAAACTTATCAAAATGTATGGGATGTAATAAAGCAGTGCTTAGGGAAACATTTATAGCATTGAATGCTATAACTCATAAAACTCAACAATAAGAACTTAAACAACACAGTTGAAAAATGGGTGAAAGATCAGAACAGAACCTTAGTAAAGGAGAAAGGCAAATTGTGAAGAAGTGTATGAAAAGATACCCAACATTATTTGTCATTTGGGATTTGAAAATTAAAACAGCAATGAGATACCACTACACATGTTAGAGCGGCTAAAACTCAAAACACTGACAACGCTGGTGGGAATGAAAAATGCTGCAGCCATTGGAAGTTAATATATATTTTTTATAAAGCAATACATAGTTTTACTATATTATTGCAGCAGCTGTACTCCTAGATATCCAATTGAGTTGAAAAATTATATATGTATCTATGTATCATATTATCACCACCTTCCAATCATATTATCACCACCTTCCAATGCCCAAGTTAAAAAGAACTGTATCATTGGTAGGAGTGAAGTAATTACTTTGCCAAATTTCATAGTAATGGGGGTACAATTAGTTGTAGTTCCCAGGCAATTGCTCGTTGTGACTCGCTTGGAAAATCCTGGTTTACCTGCTAAATATGAATTAAATCATGCAATATCCTCTTAGAAAGGCTCTACGTTCTCCAGCAGCATGGGTGTGCTATGAAAGTCTCACCAAATTAAAGAATAAAATGATTTTTTTAAAATCATCAGGCAAATACTAAGTAACTAGAATTCTAGAAAGAAGTATCAGAGACTAGATGAGAAAACTATGATAGCTATTAATGCATATCATCTTCTACTAAACAATAAAAGATAAGTCTAAAAGGCCATTTTTATTTAGGTAACTTAATCTTCCTTTCCTTAGAAATAGATTATAAAATACATAATTGTCCCATGGATTTTTTGCTCTACAAATTATTTTTTTGGTATTATTTAGTAAAAGTAATGTAGACTATTTCACATCATTCATTTATAAATTGAACTCCCCTTAGAATAACAACAGTTTCCATTATGAATTAAAGTGATTAAATTATGGGGAGAAGTCCCATAATGTTTTGAGTTACTGTGTCTTCCTAATATTAATAATAGTGCCCTCTGTTTTGTAGGTTAAAATAAAAATATTGCTTAGAAACGTTTAGAGGTCTTAGATATTTAAAACTGGTATTTTTTCTTGATTGTCTAATTTCTATAATAGACATTATTATTTCTAAGTCTAAAACCTGCCCTGAATGATTTGGTTCATCTGGAGTTAGAGAAATTCCTAGAGTTGCCCTGTAATGACTCACTGCTTATGAATAAAGATCTTCCTTTAGCTTGTTCTTTATTTTCAGTTTTGACTTCATCACAGCCACCACCTAAAGAATAATTTTGGATAGTCACAAGAAATGAACATGATTTTTTAACAAAATGACTATTCTGAATGTAGTGTTTTTTTTTTTTTTTTTTTGTTTAATCAAGATAAAACAGGATGAGAACTTGTTTCCTCCTTAGGCAAAAGTAGTATAAAACATATTCATTGCACATGGAGATGTTTAAACTAAAACAGCACACATACTATCATTTATAAAATGTAAACATATAAAACATCCAGCTTCCTAAATCTAGCCAAGTTCCAGAAATGTTCAGAAGTTCTTTAGAAGGTTGATTTTTAAAGGATCACCTCTTTTGTCCTATTTTGCAATACCCTAAAGTATTATTTCTAAAGCTATACATTATAAGTAAGACTGTTTTCTCAGCCCTTTTCAATCTTAAGACCAAAGTTAAAACCAGGGTTGGGGTACCATCGCAAAGTGTATTTTAATTCACATTCTTCTACTCGAGGCTCACTGGCACATACAAGGGAAAAACTAAAAGCATATCTGTCAGTTAGAGTTGACATAATCACCGTTCTTGGCATAGTAAAGTCTTCATTAAACATGTTTACAGAATTATTCTCTCATACACCTTTACGTTAATTGCCTTCCACTGAGATTTAAAACTAAATATGGAGGGATTGCCCTGGTCTATGTATGTCACAACATATTCTAAGAAAATGTCTTGTTTCTATATGCCTGGCTGAATTTTAGATCTGCTTTCTGTCCAAAAGAAGTTTCATCAAAACTTTTATATATGATACCATTTTTCCCCAGGCCACACCAGTCTGAAGGATATAAACATGGCTCCATTAAAAGTAATAAACTATTCTTCCTATTCTCATATAGATTCAGCTTAGAGGAATTACAACTTTCAACAAAGTTTCACATGGGATTTTTTTTTCTTTCTGTTAATTCATGGATATATCACATCTGATACCAAATGGCAACTATTATTTACTCCTTACCCTATTTTAGTGATCTTTTGGAAGATCACCTCTGAAGGCCTTTGTTCTCTAAGAATCTATCTTATTCATTCATTTAAGTATTTATTCCACAAATATTTTTGAGTCCTTACTATGTCTCACATTCTTTTTATATTCTGTGTATTAAATATAACAAACAGAATTCCCTGTCCGCATGCCTCTTATATCCTAGTATAAAATGACAAATAGCAAAGTAAATACATTTTACATGTAAGATACACACACACAAACATTACTAGTGACAATGAAGAAATGTAAAGCAGTAAAGCAGAAAAGGGAAAAGAGAGTGCTATAGCATGAATCTATGAGTTTCATCTCTCTGGTGTCAAAGGTGGTGATATTTACTTTTGTACCAGTAGATTATAAGTTCTAAAGATAAAACTTTTCTTCTGTTTTATTCACCATAGTATTCCTAGCATACACACAATTTTCTGAACATATCATATATGTTGGTGAACAAATATAATAGATAATAGATATGCATGTTGCATGAACAACCGGTGCAAAGTATGCTACAAAAATTGACATTTATCTAGTTCTACACATTCTGCCTGGTGTATCCGTCACCAATGATTTTATCATGTAGTACCTACACCATTATTTTGTAAATGGAATGGATCCTTCACATGTCATAATAGAATTATATTTTCTGGAATTACAAATTCAGAATAGTGAAAAACATTATTGGGGATACAAAGCAGTAATCACGTGGGTCATCACCTCAAATCCAGATGAATACATTTATTCAGTATTGGTGTTACCAGATAGAACTGTTAAATTTTAATCACCATATAAATTAGAAACAAATCGAAAAATGTTCCTGTTGACCAATGGTCGCAAAACAATTCTAATGAGTCTTTTGAATTTCTATACATCTTGCAAGCAGAAGGACGATAGCCTGTGTTCTAGAATATTTTATTCAAGAATGTTTATACTGTGAAGAGCTTTGGAAGAGAGATAGTATATCCTCTTTAACAGAAAACAGGTTTCTTTTCTCTTTCTGTCTTCCTTTTTCTTTTTTAAATGTGTTTTCAACCATAATAAAGATAAATCCCTCACTCCAACTACCACCACCCTGAAGGTCAAGGTTGGACAGGCGTGTAGTCCATTATCAAACATTCAGATTTCCTAATCTTGAGGTTCCTCAGCTGTGATACAAAACTACCACGTGTGAAGCACCCACCTGTACCATTTGTGTCACCCCTGTAGGACATGAGAACAAGAGGAACCAAAACAAAACAAAGCTCATGTTGCTTATTGCTACATGAGTAATAAGGTTGTTTGTCTCTGACCCTGGTGTCCTGTGTGTTCTGCTAGCGTCCATGGAACTGTGACCGGCTAACTTAGTAGCATTCACGTAGGGTAAATACTCAGACACTTCACAGTTCTGAACACCAATATTCATTTCAAAAGAATTTAAGCAAACTGCTTTGTCTATATCTAGTAATGGTAGAATTAAGTTCCAAAAGTATCGATTGGGTTGGTCAGTCCATGATATTTTCATTTTATTCTAAGGTCTTCAGACAAATAATTTACTTTTAGGAAAAAAGCAATTTAAGAGATTTTTCTTTGCATTAACTGCAAGCAACAAAGGTCAGTCCCTGTGGTATCCTATGGAAAGCCATGTAACTCATACAAATATTGTTAATTCGTGTAATTCATATTAATTGTGTAGTTTACATTAGTTTTAGTTCAGGTAGAAATCATGGCAATTATAATATCCCCCAAATATAGCTGTATTTACCATACATTTATAGTAGTGTTTCGGCAAATATGAAAATGTGGCTGTAGGAAACAGAAAGAAATCAGCTGGGATATAAATAAAGTATAAGGAAGGAACAAATACAGCACAAGAAAAGCAACATTAGCTACTGATAGTGTGTGTGCTTTGATAACTTGGACAAGCCAAAGAGAGAGTAGACTTGAATATTAGATGAAGCATAATGGGAATCTTGCCTATTTTAAACCCAGCCACAAATAAAAGTGGAGTTGGCACTTAGATGCTAGGGGCTGTGACAAATGCTTTATCTCTATTTTTTACAATAGTAGTATAAGACAGATCATAATAGTTATTATTTCCCTGGAGTCAGAATAAACTCTGAGATGTTAGCAAGTCAATTTAATGGAAATCATGGCAATCTCTAGATCATTATTATTCTTATGAAGAGCTAGGTACAGTGCCTGTCCATAAATTTAGTGCTTCATTCATGTAATGTATTTATACATAAACTTTCCATATCTCTACAACCAACTCTATATTAATTAGACATTAAATCATGGATTGTTACTTCTATCCTCAATTTGAAGATGAAATAAATAAATATCAATGAAATCAAGCAAATTGGCCAAGTCAAACATCTATTAAGTGTTAGAACCAAACATTGAAGCCAGACCTGTGATTTCATTACACCACAGGCAATCCAGACCGGCATACAGAGACTGGGTTTGGATTGAATAATAACTGAAAATATTAGGTGGAAAGTAATCCATAAACAAGTAGCAAGACTTTCAGCAGTTGATCAGGGAAACTTAACATTCTCCTAGAACGCTCTGGAGGTCCAGACATGCAATGAACAGTATCAGTGGGCTAAACAGCAGAAAAACAGGTTCCAGTGATGGGACAAGAATAATGAGGACACATTTCTAAAGATCCAAGGATACACTTATAAGGATACGATGAGATTCAAATCTCAGAGGAACCAGTATACCAAGTAAAATAGATTATCAAGTCAAGGATTGACATAATAAACTAGCATGAAGCTCGGAGCAACAAGGTAGAATCCAGATAGTCAGGCAGACGGACAAAGCAGGAATTTTTAAAATGTGACTTGATACCGAGACAGCTTAACAACTGAAGCAGAGTACTTTCCTCTTTACAAGATACAGGAGAAAAGTTAAGATAGGTAAATTGTGAGCTGCAAAGTATGCCCATGGTCTAATTTAAGGAATATGAGGATTAGCAGTCAATTAAAACACTGGTCACAGGTTTATTTACTTGCCAATTTTCAAAACCATCTGAATCTTAACATTTTGATACAGACTGGTGGAATTTTGTTTGGGGAGAGAAAGATATAGAATGTGATTTTGAGATTTATAATCCAAATATTTTATGTAATCTATTGTTTTAGATTTATTCTAGTAGTTAAAAGTACGAAAATCAATTTTGATTTGTATTTTTATTGAAGATAATGCTTGATGCCAATGTGCTTTTTATTACATTCCAGTACTTGACTCCAGATTCTACCCAGGCTTCCACCTTGCTGAGCAGGACCAAATCACATACTATGTTTGTGGGTCTTTCTTCAAGTTGTACCTTAAGATTCTGGCTGGAGTCAGATACAATGGTTATTTCTACAAGTGTTATCCCTGGGACTATACTATGATCCTTTTCCTCCAGAACACATACATTCTGTGGCAAAATGACTAATAGAGTAACAGCACATAAGGTAAAAAGAAGCAGAGAATCCTTAAGCCAAACATCCTCCATTTTTATTTTTGTTTGTTTCATTCTGTTCATTCAAGGGGAGAGGTAAATACTTATTTTAAAAAGGAAAAGAAAATCAGACTCTATATTCCCATACAAATCACATTGGAGAAAATGATGCAAAATGTATTTTATATAGAAGAGAGCTAAAGAAAAAATTATTCATAGTTCATTTTTATTTATAGTTCTGCTATTAGTCTCGCTAGAAGCTATATTTTGTGGACTAGCAATCTAATTGGATGTCCCAAGTACTCTAATCAGAGCATTTGAATATCAGAACTTTTTCAGAGCTTTTTTTTTTCCTTACAGGTAGAGTGTTTGATGGTTGAAGCTCCCTAGAGGTTAAATAATATAATTAATAGTGTACAAGTCAAAGAAAAATAGTGCTAAAAGCTATACAAAACAAGTAATTATAGGCCTTCTTTGTACCAGAGATCATTCTCAATCAGTCAGAAAATTACAGAACTTTTTCTTAATTATATTAGTTAATCAAAACATTTAAACGTATTTTCTTTTATGACATCAAAACCTACTCCTATATGTGGACCTATGCCCAATTGTTTTATGCTCAATTCATATCTACCATTTGCATTTTAATTTTACTTTTTAATACAAGCAATAAAAATCTGTATTATAAAATGCCATTTTTTAAATGTTTGCAAAAATATATAAAATATATTCTCCTTAAATGATAGCTATAAAACTAATTAAAATTACTTTGAATTCTTTTCTGAACATCACCATAAAGCATTATGCTCCCATTTGCTAATATGTAAAGCCTTCCAAAAATCTCTACCAAGAAATGTGCTAAAAATAAGGCATTCCAATATATAATGATGCCCTACCCAATCTCAACATTCCTGGCTAGAAGACAGATGAGAAGCTCCAATTCTGTCAAAAATTGATTAAAAAGCACATTCCATCTCTCATGTCTAGATATCTTTTACTCAGACATTATTCATAGCATCATAGCTAAATAATTCACAATTTGCCTACCTTCCACACCTCATTCCAAATGAGATAGAGAAAATTCATCTGAAATACTCTACTTGATTAATTTTCCAAGACTAATTTGAAGTGATTAGACTTTGCAGTTTTCTAATTTTTCAAATCTCATTAAATCTTAGTATACACATCTCGTTATTTTTTGGAAAAGCAATATAAAATACTAGATAGTGTTTCTCATAAATATTTTCATGTCTTTCTTTCATGAAGATGTTGAGTTTTCTTTGATATGGATAGAAATCACCTAAATGTATATCCTAACTTTTTCACTTATAGGTAATCTTTTGCAATAAATATAACTTCTGTGTCTGTTTTTTAGTCTTTGAAAATGAAAATAATATGATATCTTAACTCAGGAGTATTGTGAATGTGTGAGTTAAAGTTCAAACATATTAAAAGTGTCAATAATTCTCAGCTATACATAGTATATGGGGTAGATCAATTTCCTCAAGATAATGTCACTCTTCCTCCCAGCTTGACTGGTTTATTAAAACGCAACCCAAAATTTACCAGCCACTGTTGATTAATTATATTCCAAGTACTTGTAATTTTTTTTTTTTTTTAATCTCAGATGAATTGCCTTTTCAAACAATTTAAAAGCTGGGCCGAAAGAAACTACGGTGAGTTTCCTGAAGAATATGTATCCACTTATTTCTTTAAAACATTGTTTTAAAATATTTGTTCATTTCTATTATTCCATATGATTTTTATAGGTGATGCAAAAGAAAAAAGGCTCTATGATCAAATACTTCAGGAAACTTTGCTTTAATTGAACTTTATAATCCTCATGGATAATAAATATTCTTCGAAACTCATAGCAAGGTATGCTTACACAAAAGTCTCCCAAATTTTACTTTATCTGAGCCCTCTACTATGAACCCAAGATATTCAAAATCAACAATCGAGTCTGAATTTATAAACTGCCCTAACCATCTTTCTCTTCCTCATTTGCCACACTACAGAAAGAGGAATCTTATCAAAATATACATTCAGTTGTCATTTTTTTCAAATGTCCCATTGCTTTTTTTTCCTCTTAGAACAGGACACAGCATTTTTTCTGTGACCTGAATTACTTGGGTTCTCTCTCTCTCTCTCTCTCTCTCTCTCTCTCTCTCTCTCTCTCTCTCTCTCTTTCTCTCCTCTCCCAAATAATGCTCCCCTTGTACTACTTCTTAGTGTATGTCACAACCATGACTCTCTCTTACTACAAGGCTTTGATATATTCTGTCCCCTCTACAATAATGCAATAATCTTCCCTCTTTTCCAGCTAAATTTAGTTGTCAGCTCAAGGGCTGAAACTTAATCTTAAACCTTCACCCCACCCTGCTATGTAGGTCAGATTTCTTTTCTTTCTTTCTTTCTTTCTTTCTTTCTTTCTTTCTTTCTTTCTTTCTTTCTTTCTTTCTTTCTTTCTTTCTTCCTTCCTTCCTTCCTTCCTTCCTTCCTTCCTTCCTTCCTTCCTCCCTCCCTCCCTCCCTCCCTCCCTCCCTCCCTCCCTCCCTTTTCCTCCTTTTATTTCTTTTTTATGAGTGAACTTGAGGAGCAGAGTTGATTGAACATATTACACAGTTCACAGAACATTATCATCATCTATGATTATACAATTGCGATAGATTGTATTTTCCAAAGATGACCTCAACAATATCTCTAATTCCACATACTTTTTTTTGCCATTCCTATTTAGAGGTGGAGTCTATATCTTTACTTCTCATATCAGAGTGGGGTTGTGACTTCTTATACCAATAAAGTATGGTAGAATTGATACTATGTGACTTCTGAGGTGAGTTTAGATCATTAAAGACCATGCAGTCTCCACTTGGTTCTCTTGGAACACCCATTCACAGGAAGACCCTTTTAGGATGCTTCCTCTCAGAACACAGCCATCAGGTTGAGAGAAGGCTCAGCCCCATAGAGAGGCCATGTATAAGTGTTCTGATGACCACTTCTAGTTGGGCCAGTCTTTATGTCATCTCTTCTCTTATTCAAAACATGTGAGTAAAGACATCATTTTGGAAATAGATCATCCAGCCCCAAATTATTATGTCTCTAGCCATTAGAAATCTACTAAGCTGAATCCTCAGGCATTGTGCAGCCATTCTGAATTCCTAACTTAGATATCATATCTGTAAGTATAATAAATGCTGTTGTTTTAGATTTAATGTCAGGAGGATTTATTACATAGCAATAATAGCCAGGACAAATACCCATTTTTTAATTGTATTCTACTATTTGTTATTTTTCCTCTTTGAGCCATAATTCCCACCTTTATTTTTATCTCTTGTTTCACTGACAGTTACATTACTCTCTTTTAACATGTGCCTTTGGACAAGTACACATGTTACATCTATAAGAAATGTTAACAGTTAATTTTTTTTGTATGCATGTATACATTTGTCATTGAAATACATGATTTTGTGTTAAAATATTTTTTTCCCTAACTTGTCCCACTCAGTAGTTTTTCACAATCCATTGGGTTGGTATATGCATATTAAGTTTACTGCTCCAAAATGCTTCCTACTACACCATGATGTACAGCCATCCCAGCTTTATTATCTAGCCGTCTTGTTCTAAATAACTTGATTACCTCCAACAACCCTTTTCAATAAGAAAACAAAAAAAAAAGAAAAAGAAAAAGAAACAAGAAAGAAAAAAAAAAAAAAAACAACTCCAGTATGGACTAGTGAATATATAACAATATATAACAAGGGATATATAACGAGGAATATACAACAAAGAGTAAAATTATTGGTTCAGAGGTATATTCATTTAAAAACATGTGCTTAGTTTCTTTAAAGCCCATCAGCTACCTGGAACAATTTAAACTTCTACCAGCAGTACACAGAAGCACAAGTGTTTCCATTTCATACATATTTACAAATACTTTGCATTTTTTCTGAAGTCTAATTATAATCTTATGAAATCCTCGTATTAAGTTTAAATTTGTAGGTTAATAATACAACACAGCGCCTTTTCAGCCTTGCCATGAGAACTATTTATTTTGCTCTTTCATTTGGATTTCCTGGGTCTTCCTCTTGATTTGCAAAATTTCTTGTATTTTCTAGATATTCTTTCTTTTAAGCATTGCAAGTATTTTTGCCTAGTTTCTATTTCTAATGAATTTTCTTTAACATAACCGCCAGAAATTTAATATATTCAGATATTTTTCTTTAGATTTTCTGCTTGGGTTTTATATTTTACTTTTCATAGTCAGGTATTTATTCCATTTAAAATTTCCCTTTATATATAATGTAGGGACTGATACAACTTTCTCTTTCTCCACAAAAATGAGCCAAATTTTCCCAATGCCATCTATTAAGTTCACATTTTCTCCCCTGAAATTCAGTACCTCTTTGATCATATGCCAGTTCTAGGTGTGTGTACAAGACTCTGTTGTCATATCTCTCTGCTCCTGTATCAGTACCATGATGCTTCCATGACGATGGCTCTGTGACATGGTTTAATATCTAGTGACATAAGGCCTCCTCTATACTTTTCCATTTTATAGTTTTAGTTAGTCATAGACTTCTACTAATTTATACAAATGTTTAGAATGGCTTCCTCATAGTTCTCCAAAGTCTTTGAGTTTTATTAGAATTATTTTGAAGTTATAGCTTCATTTGAGAATTAATACCTTTGTAATGTTAACTCATTTCATTCAGGATTATGTTATTTCTCCCAATTTATTTAAGTCCTGTGTTATGGCCTACCTTCTAAATTGCTTACAGCTAATTCCTAGCATTCTATAGTTTTTTTGGGGGGCAGGGAGTCTTATATCATTTTGCTGTTTTGAATGGTATCTTACTAATCTTAGCTAATTTTCTTGTTCATTATTGATAGTAGAATGGAACACTATTTATTATCTGAAGTAGGTATTATGTAAGGTAGTTCTTATTTCTTTCATTGGAGCCAGTGTGTAATTTGTTAATCATATGTTACCATGTGGCCCAACTCCTTGGTCTATTGTTAACCTCTTATTTCTGGTAGCAGGATGTCAGAACATACCACGGAGCCAATAATACGTTATTCAAAGGTTTATTATTCACTTTGGCATAAACAAATCACTGGGTAGGGGACAACCGCAATTGGAGTCTCTGACTTCAGTGCAGTCTAGTCTTTGGTACCTATATCACTGTTGATTAACATTGTGAGCCAACTAATTTCCTGTTCTTAGTGGGCGGCCCCACATGAGAACTTACAGGCCTGGTGAGTGGGCTGATGCCCTGGCTTGTCATAACTTGTTGACCAAATGTCATTCTGCTGGGACAGACTTATTAATTATACCCATATCTCTTTTCCACATTATATCATCTGCAAATGAAGATCATTTGATCTCTTCATAATCCCTACCACTATGTTGGGGGTGGAGGCATCCTACAAAAATATCTTCTATGTTAGAGGGGCAACATAACTGACTCTAGAGCTGAAGTTGCTTATGTCTGACTCCCAGCATTATCATTTATTAGCTGTGTGACTCTTTTTTTCTGTACCTTAGTTTTCTCATCTGTAAACTGGGTATTGTTGTAGTACTTCATTCACAGGATTATTGGGAGAATTAAATGGATTAATACACATAAAACATTGAGAAGAAACGTGGCAGATGCCAGTGCCAGATTATTCTTTACAAAGCACTTGCATTAGTTTGTAATTATATATCTGTCATTAAGTGTGAGTGTCATTTTGTTTGCCCTGTTTCAGCAGAGGGTTCAGTAGGGACTACTGGCTGTTGCACGAAACCTAGTGTAAACCTGCTCTCCATTTTTTGGCATTTTATTCCTGAATTAATTCAGGTTATTCAAGAACCACATGCCCAGATTCCAGTATATTAGCATCCATAAAACTGTATTCTAATTACATTTCAGTATAATGCCCCGAGCTTATCCTGAAAGGCTTTAGAAGGCCAGTTCTATGTAGCACTTCAACTTATTTACTATAAAAAAGTGACTGAGAGTACGTTATTTATGGTACAGGAATTCCTTGTTCAGAAAAGCTTCCCTTTTCTGAACAAACCTTTTGCTTTAGTGGTTTGGAAACCACACATTTTCCTCCCTAATTGCATTTCTTTGATCATAATACCCACTAGAAAACTTAGCATCAAATTTATATATGCCCTCTAATATAAGTTTAGGGTTTCCATTCTAACTCCCTGGTTTCATTATAATCTTCCACTTTATTTTTATTTTTCTCAAATATTTTAATTATTTTACCATACTTTATTGCTTTTCAGAAGTACTCCTTTGCCCTTTATAAGACAAAGTAAAGCATAATAAACAAATGGGACAATTTATATTAACAGTATAGTGATAGAATCATTTACAAAAATATATATTGCTAAAATAGCAGAGAGAGAGAAAGAAGAGAATGGGGACGAAAAGAAACAATGTATATTACACATCTGTTGCTATTTTGGAGTGGTAAACAGTTCTTTCTTTGGGGAACCATACTTTTCCCTCTTCCTCCCTAGGTAGCTCCAAGGATCAAAGCCTTCCATACCCTGGCCAGTGACATTGATGAGCCTGTGATGGGATGTAAACCCAACAATGGGCCACAACTGGAATTTCTGGTGCAACTGTTGATAAAGAAGGATGCGTTTATGTTTGTTTGTTTTAAATGAGTTTCCCTTAGATGAGAAATTACAAATTAGGAGTTACTGGTGGTATGCTTGACACTGTGTGAGAATTGTCTACCTGAACGAAATGACTTAGATGAGAGCAGAAAGGAGCTTCATTTCTGGTTATTAGTTCAAGCTAAAAACCTTCATGGAATTATGTGAGCCTGTGAGTCCAACTATGCCTGGTGCATCCTAGGGCCTGTCAATTACAAGCAAACATTTAAGTAAAACTGATTGTATATGAAAGTAGAGGTGTCTTAAGCCAAATTCTCCTCTAGAAAGAATAGCCTGGACAAGTATTTGAGGGCAGGCAGCATATTTTAAGAAGTAATCCCCAGAATCAACATGGGGGAGTAGGAAGAGCAAATCAAGAAAGGGGAGAAACCAACACCAGGGGGCTTTTTAGAGTTGATCATTATGGCAGTCAACACGGGCTTTATCGCACCATGATCTTCTGAGAAACACGGCAGTATGCCCAGAATATGCCCAAGGAGTAAAAGAGGGGCACATTTTTCTCCATCTGTCATCCTCATGACTAAAGACATTTCTCCAAATGTAATCCCCTTACATTTCTAAGTGCCATGGGCACGATTGCAAGATGGTTTTCACCATGGACATCCATGCCAAAAGTGAGAAACATAAAGCATGTTGATATGAGATGCTGTCATCTTACACCTGCACAAAGTGTTTGCTAAAACATGGCCAGAGTTAAAAATGGGCTGAGACAACTATAATTTTATATATATAATGTGATGGCTCAGCGCGAGGTCGAAGGGACAGTGGATGGGGGGAGGGGGGTTCACAGTGTGAGGGATATAAATGATGAATGTCTAAATATTACCTTGTCTTGAACACCTTTAACTAATAAATTATAAAAAAAAACAAAAATAAAAAAAATGGGCTGAGAGTATAGGAAGCAGGGTAAAAGAGAATTAATGTTAAAGCTCAACTGCTAAAACAAATGTAGAGTTGGATAGAGATAAATGAGTGTCGTTCTTCTTTAGCTAGGAACGTGAATTTCTATTTTATAGATGCAAAACAACTGTATGAGACTCAAACTATGAATTATAAAGTCTGGAAATAGAGAAAAAGACTAGAGTTTTTTGTAAGTTTATCTCTGTGGCCTTCATTAAAGTCATATTCCTATGGCAGTTGAAGCATAAAGGACAGAAAACTCCACTTTGTTAAGAAAAGTTCTTTCTTCCAGAGATCAGAAGTCCAAACTGGATGAAAGATAAATAATCTGGAGCTTTATAGGTTTAGAATATTTGTGTTTTCTGCTTTAAGTTTATTCAGTAGAGTCATAGAGATGGAAGCAAAGCTGGAAGTAATATGGAAACTCGGGAGGTGAATCACACCCTCATGTCTCTCCTCTAAGCACCTGCCTGCCACACCCTCTCATCCAGACACAGGTAGTAGTCATTCCTCCCACTGTTATGCATTATCCATTGGAACGACAGCTTTTGGTAGGCAAATACTGATTGGTTCATCATCTTCATTTCTGGCTATTAGTTCAAAATTTGTTGAGAAAGAGAGCTAAGTCATTAGCTGAGGGTGAGGGAGATACACGATGCACCAAATGTTTTTCTGTAAGAGATGGAATTCCCAGGCTGAATGATCTTCCCAGTCTTGCTGAATGATCTATGATTCCTCATTAATCTTTGCCTTTGGAATTTGACCACCGGCAAAGACATCGACATTTCCTCATCTTTTAAGGGAGTTGTTTTTTCTTGAGAGACCTTTATTTTTATTTTTATTATTTTTATTATTTTTATTGAAAAGGAGGCTATCAGACCTGGTAGCTGAGTCAGAAGATATATCCATTTTAGAGAACATGAGTCTGTCACGCAATGGCAATATATTTTCACCTAGTAGCTTCCATTTCCAAGTCTTCAACTGGCTATTCTGCTTCGGGCAAATTTAGCAATATCTTGCCATTCTTTCGTGTCTGTGGTGACATCTCATAGTTTGCACTGAGAACCTGACATACTGAGATTTTCTGGGACTTGAATTTGGTTATAAGTCTAGGAGCAATGAGAAGGGACGGGGACAGGTCCTCAGGAAGATCAGCAATCCCCTGAAAGGAAACTCTTACAGGAGGCCATTTTACCAACTTTTCAGGCAAGGAGAGGATGGTTTACTTTTACTGAAAAAGGAAGCTCAGAGAATTTAAGGGTTTAAGATCTTCAGCTTTTTAAATTTCATTTACTCATGTCGTCATCCCAAATTTTAGGCTCCCACTGCTTCCCAATAAATGACCTAACTTTTGAATAAAAGAAAGTGTAAGACTGAGAATTCAATTTATACTGTAGTTTTTGCTACCTACAGGATTAGGCTTCAGGTTTGATTTTCATAAACTTCAAATTTGTGGATATAGGAGATAAGGCTTTCTTTTAAGGAAGACTTAGAACCTTTCTAGTTCCTTACTCATGCCTTTAACTAGGAATTTAAAGGCCTGAGTATATCATTTTCTTTCACCAAGTTCTCCAGCACACTTAGAGGCAAGCAACCACCGAGTCTTCAATATTCCTATGCTCTCTGAATATTCTATAGTAGCAACTTGTTTTTCACCCAAAGCCTTGATTCTGTAGAGAATTGATTACAGGTATTATAAGTGATAAATAAATGATTATTTGCCACTACATGCTATGGGCTACGCCAGAGTTCTTTTTGCCACTGCCTAAAGGGTCATTTATACCTTTAAGTCTAATCAGATCAGATAGCTAATTCCACACTTCGTCCTTAAGCGTATATTGACAAACAGGCTGGTATGCCATAATATAATTATTTCCAACTATATTTTAATAAGTGATTTCAGATATGGACAATACTTAACACTTTTCAAATGAATCACATAGGCATTACGTCAAATTTATCTTGAGGCAAAGAAAATGAACTATTATATATATATATATTTTATACTAATTTATAGAATTTAAATACAGAGAGTGCCCCCCAAAAATGTATACACATTTTAAGAAATGAAAACACCGTATTAAAATTGTAATGCTCAGTATATACCAATAACAAAAGATGAACACAAGTCAGGTGCATACATTTTTTGGCACCCCCAGTATATATTTTATTTTATAAATGTATAAACATATTTGCATTTTGAATTTTTGGAATGAGGCAACATTGACATACTCTATTTTAGGTTTATGATCATAAGACAAATCAAGATATATTCAAACAACTTCAATTTTAATACAATTTTATTTTAAAATATTATTTCGCATATGCACACCACTGCAATATAGATAATACCCACTTCACTTATCAGAGCTATCATTATTTTAAATGTACTCTTTGCTCAACTATTGACACCCTAGAGACTTTTCAACAAAGCCAGAGTAGTTGTTTCAGATCATATGTTACATTATTTTATTCTACTCCTCAAATCCCTGCAACACCAACCCATTTTATTAAGAACTACAGCCAAGATTCTCACGTGGCTTATAAGATTCTATGAGTTTTGGTCCTCTCTTACTTTTTTGGTGTCATCCTTACTCCTCCCCCTAACTTACTCCACTCCAGCCACACTGGTCTTGTTGATGGTTCTTAAACATTCCAGATGTGATCCCACGGCTAGGCCTTCACAGTTGTTTGCCTTCTGATCACATGTCACTTGCTCAGTCAGGCCCACGATGACCACACTGATTAAAACTGCCACTCGTGCCTACATCAGGATTCCTCAAGGCTGCTCTAGTTATTCCCCATGCACTTATCACCTTCAAACATACCAAATAATTTTATTATGCATATTATTTCATATTGATCTTCCCCACCCTGAATATGGGTAGAATGTAAACTCCATCAGGACAGGATTTGGTCTCTTTTGTCTGTTTTTGCCCACTGCTGTAATCTAAGTACCTTGAATAATGCTTAGCAAATAGTGAATACTCAATATATAATTTGATTAATAAATAAATGGTGAAATTCATCTCTGCCAGGGATCTAGTACTTTGCTGAACAAATAAATTCTCTCTCTCTCTCTCTCTCTCTCTCTCTCTCTCTCTCTCACTCTCTCTCATATATATATATATATATATATATATATATATATATATATATATATATATATATATATATTTGTATTTCTACTTTATAGAAATATGGGCAAAAGATAACAACATTGTACAAAATGCTTATGCAGATAGAACAAGAATTTTAAAAGAAATTACTCTTAACATTGATCACTATCAATTTCTTTTGTAAAAATTATCCCTTATAAATAACAATAGCAACAAAGATTTAATCTCTCAAACTTTCTAAAAAAAATTACAATAGCAATAAATGATTAAAATGTATTTAACCAAAAGGTCATGCATAATTTACTTTCATCTGTATTATAGTTAAGTCAAAATAAGAAAGGATCTTTAGAATAATTTTGGAAACTTAAACAAAGTTGTCTTTAGTACTTCCTCCTTCATAAATGCCAACTATATTTAAATTTAAACTAACCAGGAGCAATGGGGAGAGTTGACTCCAAGAAATCTATTCCAGCACAAAAAAAAAGAAAGAAAAGAGAAAGAAGATTAGCTGGGATTGAACTGCCTGCCACAGTAGGGGGAAAAAAAAAAAGAAAAAACTGACTGCAAAAACCACATCTCAGGAAGCATTTCCAAATGTGATTGAGGGTGCAGTCTGGTGGTTTATGTAGCAACGTGGAGCAGAAAGTCCATCAGAAAATCAGAAAAACAGATGTGACCATGAGCCAGTGACCAGTAAGTCAAGAGCACAGCCCAGGGACAGCCAGCCTCAGTCTAATGTTTTCAAGACATTGGAAGAGATCTGCCTTTTATGTAGAGCAAGGCTTTAATGATGTGTGGAGTCTACTCTTTGATTTCAGATGTTTTTTCTTCCTTCTAAAGATTCTGTTCATCTCCTGCTTCTTTCACATCAGCAACAAACAGCTATCTAATGCAAAATAGATGGAGAAAACAAATACTACCTGTTTTAAGATGCTATATTTTCCTTAAGGAGAGACAATTTAATTTTGAGAAATACTTTGCAAAAACAATCCTCTTAGAGTACAGATTCTAAATTAAGTATATGCTTGACAATTCAAATCTTACTTTAATATTTAATGTTCTATTTAGTAATTCAAAATGACTACATTCACTTATCTGCAGATAATATTTACAGCATCATTAACTTTATTGTCCATCTGGGTAGTTTAGAGTACATCCATTTGTATAGTTCAGAGAGGTGAATAGATAATTAGTTTTAGAAAGAAGGCTTTAATTAATAGTGATTTGAGAGAAATATATATGTATGTATCTTCCAGAAATGAGTATGAATGGCCCCAAATCTTGCCAGTAAACACATGCACCAAAGAAGTACTATGATCAAAGTAATATACATAACCCTGGACTTGGCTCTGTGAGATTTTCCAAGGCTAATCACAAAACAGAAACTGGAAGAAAATAAGGTAAGAGACATACCCTAATATGCATAGAAGTACTAACATGTAAAAATATTCTTTCTTCAAAACTGTAAATTTTGACATTAGAAACTATATAAAGACTATTCTATAATGCCAAGTATGGGTCACATATAAAGGTGAATCATTAAGACCTAAATGGGAAAGATTAATCATTGTGTATTAGATTAGTGTTCTATATTATTGTATTTACAGAATTATCTTTGTTGTAAAATCACACAAATGTACACACACCAAGTATTTTCAAGAATATTTCCCCATGCCTAAGGAATCATTATTTAAGGAACTGGAAAATGGAGGGGGGCGGGAGAAGGAGAGGAAGAGATAGAGAGAGAGAGAGAGAGAGAGAGAGAGAGAGAGAGAGAGACTTTCAATGAATTCTATCCCCAATTAATTAACAAAGGAATGGCAACAAACAAAAATACTCCAATAATATGTGACTAGACACATAAATGCAAGCTGTGATAGACACTCAAATATAAATGAAACCAAAGGGCACATTTCACAAAGATAAAATGTTTAACCATGCTAGAGATATACCTTTATTTTGCCCAAATACTGTTCTTTTGGCAGAACATATTATTTTCAGAAAAAAAAAAACATATTAGTTAATAAAGATATTTATCTCCATTCTTTTTTATAAATAATTTTCACCACTTTATAGAAAAAGCTTTGTTTAAGTATCAGGTAAGGATGGTCGACCAGCTAATCACCATTTACATCTAAATAAACGGAGACAAATCAAATGTCAGTGATTTGTCTGAGAAAATCCATAGCGGAACTGTAATTATGACCCTTTTCTTGAGGCAATACATCTTCCTTGGACCATTGCACATTCCATTGAGCCTTACAAATTCAGAAATGGAGAAGATAATTATTTATTAAGTTGGAAGTGTAAATATGATTTTTAAAAAAAGAAATGCAGAATTTCTTTTTTTTTTTCCTCTCCAAAAGACTTAAATGCTTTATAAATCCTCAATTGTTAGTTTGTGGTTAAATAAAACATAATTATCTGATAAATCTTTGTAGTGTGGTCTGATTTTTCCTGTAGCAAATCCAACAATCTGAACCAAACTCACACATTTTCTGGCGTTCTCTTACTGAAAGAATCTATAAGAAAGTGAGCCAGCCTTTCTGTCCTAGGGCAAATTTTTTTAAGAGCTAAAGATTAGTTTGCTAGATAAGGAAAAAATAAATAAAACTCTCTTGGCATTTTTACAGTTTTAAAGCCAAAGACAAGATATTGGTTTTCTTAAAGCAGAAAACAGAACGGTTTCTGTCCTCATGTCTATTTTTATCTCATAGCCATCAATCTGGTAGTAGGTCAGTTGTGGGTATCTAGTTTCTAAGGCAGTGATGTGCAGGCATTACAGATAGTGGGTACCTCATAGGTAAAAGTGGCAATACACAACAGTGTCTAGATCTGTAACTTAATCCTACTAAGTGACATTCTACGTTCATGCCATGCAGCTAAGGAAAAGCTAAAAAAAAAGCCAAAGTACAAAGAAAGTCACCAACATCAATCTTAAAAATTCAAATAGAAACAGGACTGACAAGTGGGAAGGACAGTACTGAAGGAAACCTGCCAGGTTTCTTAAAGTATGGAAGATCAAAGTATAGAGATTTACTTTGAAATTATTAATGCCATTGTGAAAAGAGTTGGACCATGGCCCATTCGTCTCTAATTCTAAAGACTTAAGAACAATATAGGTTATAGATACGAAATCCCTGTACACAAGACAAGTCTGAATTTCCAACTGAGACGTTAGGAATCTCCTTTGGCAGTCATGCAAAGTGCAGACATCAATCAGACAGTAATGGTTAAATGCCAGCTTATGGAGTTGGGGAATAGAGTAAGTGACCTCCATGGTTACTTTTAGTCTCCAGATGCTAAATGTAAAGGCACCACAAAGTCAACCAAAAGGAAATTTAGTTATAAGTAAATAATGGCATTTGGAAATGGAGAACTGCCTCTTTCATGAACCCATACTGATTTTATTTATTATTTTCTTTTGGTTTCTGTTATTTTAATTGCTTTTGTTAATGATTATAAATTTCAAAGCCTGGGTGGCCTGTAACTCTGGGTTATGAAGTAAAAATCAAGAATTTGTGAGTTCTTTATCCTTCCATAGATTAGTCACCTGGCCCTAGGCAAGTTGCCAAATTTCTATAATACTGAGTGATGAAACTAAAAACTGAAATTGGGAAAAACTAAAAGTTGATGATGAGCATATGTGGGATATAAAACTGGAAGCATCAAATGAACAAGACAAACAAATAAAAACTCATAGACACAGAAAACAGTTTAGCGGTTACCAGAGGGTAAAGGGGGAGGGGAGTTGGTAAAAGAAGGTAAAAGGGGGTCAAATATATGGTGACAATAGATTTGACTTTGGGTGGTGAACACACAATTCAATATATAGATGATGTACTATAGAATTTTACATTTGAAACCCATATAATTTTATTAACCAATGTCAACCCAATCAATTTAACTTAAATATAAATTAAAAGTCTAATAAAAAAAAGAATCAGTGATGAAAAGTGCTTCTTGTTAATACCTGGTTATCCTTAAATCTGGGTTTGCTGACAGACCTTCCCTTCTTTTTGAGTTCAAATAAGACTTTCAGTATATAATATGAGATTATCATTACTCTTCGGTTACTAGGGACATGTAAACATTGCAGAATTCAATGCCTGAAATTGTAATGGAATGTTTAGGTTGAAGCAAAAATTCTTACTGAGAAACCTAAAAATATATTAAGCCCCCTTCCCTCCCAATTGACACCAAAACTCATATACCTTGTGGTTTTGTAATTGAACAATAATTGAATGTCAGTTTACGAGGGCTGTTGTGCTCTCCAAATCATAAATTTTCTTACCATCAAAACCACTCTTAACAGTTTTATGAAATAATTCTCTAGCTATATTTACTAAAAATATTTTTATTGCTTAGTTTTTACATTAAGGGCCAAGTAATAATAATCTCAATGAATCAGTAGGGATTAATGAAATTATAGGATTTATCTCCTGTTGTCAAGAATCTTAGAATATAAACCTCTGAAAACCGAAATGATTTGCAATGATGTATGAAGATGCAGGGATGAGAGAGGTGGGAATCAGAGTTTGGAGTTCGGGGTGGGGGGGGAGGGTGGTCCCTACAGCGCCAATCTAGAACAACTTTGTCAAGTACAGTTTGTGGTTTGATCTTTCTCTATTTCATGTTTTCTACTTATATCTTTTGCATAATATTTATCGACCTTAATTATAATCAGCATAATTTAGCTTTCCTCATTATCAGGAATTGAAAAAAAACAACAAAGCTCTACTTGCAGACATTAGAAACCTAAAATTACAGAATTATGGATATGGTTCTTTTTGTAATGAAAAATAAACAAAACTCTCTAATCTAAATTAGTTTCTTTACTCACTGTTTTTTTTTTTTTTTTTAAATTTAAAGATAGCTTATATCATATTTGGTTCATTTCCAAAGTGTAAATTACTTTTATCATTATTATTTTGCTTATTGCATACCTAGAAAATAAGAAGGATGCTAGGAATAATAAAAAGTTCTTTCCTTGGAAGCATATTTAGATTAAAAGTATTTGGAGTGTGAAAATGGACCTTTGCAATGTCTTCTGCCTTCCTAAACGGACCTGTTGATACTGCTGTTCTATGCAAATAACCCGAATCCTTCTGAAGTAGGCACATACCATATTTTGCCATGTACAATACATATTTTTTTGCCCACATTTGTGAGGAAAAAATAAGGGTGTGCATTATACATGGGTAATACTAATTTCATACCTATACAAATATTTTTAGTTCTTTTATTTATGCTCATGAGTTAAAGTGTAAATCTAGAAATCAATAACGATATCCACATGCAAAACAATACCCTAAAATATGATAGTCTGTTTTGTTGAACTTACGACGAACTTGAAACCACAAAGAGTTCTTGGCCTGCTGTGATATGTAAATATCATAAATTTATTACCAGTACATAAAATTTCTTGTACCTTGTACCTCTTCTTGTGTTTTGTAATTATTTGTTACATAAAATTTCTTGTATCATAATGTGTCAAAAAATAAATGCTAAAATTTCTTTATAATACAAAACCAAGTACCTAAACATAAACAAACATTTGAATTAAAAAATTAAAACAAAAGATTTTTTTCCCCCTGAAAGTTTGGGCCAACTTGGGTGCACATTATACACAGGAACGCATTATGCGCAGCAAAATACGGTAAATAGTTCTACTATATTAGTAGAGGGTACCAGAAAAAGTCTACACATTTTAAGAAAGGAAAAAATTGTATTAAAATTGTAATACTCAATATATACTGATAACAAAAGATGAATGCAAGTTTTGTGTATACATTTTTTTTTTTTTTGACATCCCTGGTATATATCAGAATGGGTCCTATTTCTTCCATACTCCCATGTCAACTGTGGAATTCTTCCATCATCTGGCCTCTTTGTTGAACTGTATTTACCTTCTCAATACAATCTCTCTGCTTTAACAATGAAATCCTTTGGTAATGAAAGAGTTCTGTTTTTCATATCATGCCCCATATTTATCCCAGAACACTGCTTGTCAATCTTTGTTGACCTATACTTGAGGTGCTGCTTCACCTGACAGTAAACAGCAACAATGTCTGCCCTTCTATAATATGAACATTACAGATGGCATTCAACAAATTTGCTTTGTGTGACCATGTGGTAGAGATAAGATTCACTGCTCCATTGGCAGTTCTTTTTGCCTACATTTTCTTTAGATCCTTCCATAATTTTTCATTTGGTAAGTATGCAAACTGAGGTAATACAATGGGAAGAACAGAGTCAAGGATCTGTGTAGTCTTGACCAAATTGCTTAAATCTCTTGTCCTATCTTCTGATTTTTAAGATAAGCAGTTCATATTGAGTAATTTCTAAGGTTCTTTCCGTTATTAAGTGCCATGGATTTCACAGAATTTTGGTGGAATTTGTGTCAACGTTGGGTGTAAGAGTGTTATTCTTCTTTACTTTCTCCTCTCCCTTCCATTCTCCTTTCTTCTCCTCTTCTTATTTCTTTTCAGAGTGTTTATGCCTAATTATATTACATTGCATCTTTAAGACAAACATGGATTATTATCTTTGCATTTGAAGATGTTCATTTATAACATGTCCTTATAACAAGAAAATACTGTTTCTAATGTTATTAGAAAAATTTTAGTAGAATTTAGTTGACAGATGCTATTTCTACTTAACTTTAATAAAGACCCAAACTTTTCAAAGATGCTCTGGCTTAAAGACCTCGAACCACAGGAAGCTTGATTGATGAAGACCAAAGCTTGGTGCTCTGAACTTCCCGTTGTCCTGTACATTAAGGCCACGCTTTCCCCAGGAGCTCCCAGTCAATGACTGAGCCTGGAAAGCACACAGAGACAGGACTGCCCTGGGGAGATACAGACTCCCCGGAGGCCTTTGGCTAGAGGAGTCCCCCATGGCTTTTTTGAACCTTCCTTAGACTGCATGGCTGCTTAGGGAGCTTCAGTGCAACATTTTCCCCTTTATCCTTCTCTCAGAATGTGACTGACATTGTGGTCTTGCAGCTATCCCAGACATTCTCCACTCCCTCTCCATTTTCTGTTACACAGGCAGTCCTCTAATAATATCCTTGCACATTTAATCCCATCTTGGCATCTGCTTCTCAGAGGCCCCAGACACATACCCCAAAGACTAGAGATACAAAAATCTCCTGATATTTAAAAGCTAAAATACAGAATCTAAAGAGCCATAAACATCAGATGTATTGAAGTCAAATAAAAAGATGCAATGATCAACAAATAGCAAAAGGTTTTATGATGCTCACAGTTCAAAATGTCTTCATATCATTTTCATTTACAGAAGAGCAATCCAACATTTAATTCATTCTTATTCCAAATCCTGAGCTGTCCTTGGCACAATAACTACACCATCTCCCTTAGTCCTCATACCCCCATCTTTTTGGCAGATAAGGAAAACTAAAACTCAGAGAAGCTGACACCGAACACATCCAGCTACAGAATGGTGGAGTGGAAATCTGAATCTAAGTTGCAGACATATCCTTAGTCCTTCATTCCCTACTACATTTGATATGGTGCTAAACTGCAAGATCAAGGGAATACAATAGCTGCCACATTTTCCATATTGTTCTTGTTTTCACATGGGTTGCCTTAATTCATAGCTGCTTAACAAAAATATATCAAATTAATTGTAAGGGGTGCATTCATGGCAGACCCTGTTGATTGTAGCATGCCACAGAGACTCGCCCTGTCCTAAATGGCTGAATTTTTTAATAACATTTAAAAAAATCATGCTTGTTAAACCTGCGGAAGACAATGTGGGGTTACTGATATGTAGGGTGATACATTTAGAAAGCAAACAGAATTTGATAGAATGAAATAAACTCAAAGCAGCAAGATGAACTTTAACAGACAAAACATGTGGCCCTGATTTTAAGTTCAAAAGAGAATTTTCTAAGTACAGGATGTAACTGCTCAAAGATGAGACCATTTTTCTTCTGAATGTAATATATGGGTTGGTCTTCTGGAATGACGACAGTTCATGTAAAGGTCCAAGATTTTATATGACCACAAACTTGATATGAGCCAACAGCATTACTCTGTTGCTAAAAAAGAAAATCTACTTTTAGAATGTACTAATTTACATATGGTATTATCAAAGAATGCTAAGCGCACAGATCTGGAGGATGGTCTCTTGGTCTGGGCATGAACTTTAGAAGGAGCCTCCATAAACCCCAGTATTATGGAAAGAATGCTGAAACAATGTCCTGGATTAGCATGTACTTATCTATGCATTCAACGGATGTTTAAGTGCACACTATAAAACAGAAGCCTGCTCAATAAAAGGTATTAAAAGAGTGATCCTTGCACTCAAGGAATTCAAAGCTTGGAGATGATGATCTGAATATTTAGCCTAAAGGGAGACTTAGAGGAAAATGCAATTTGCCTTCAAAAATTTGAAGATATTTTGAAAGGGAAGGTTTATTATGCTAAACCCTGTTTGAAGGAGGAGGGCAGAAGGTGAGGGAAGAGGGAGAAGTGGGGGAGGAGGGGAAGCAGAGGAGGAGTTAGGCAGCCTGCAAAGCTATGATGGCAAAGGTTATGTTCCCAGTACTTAAAAGAATCATCTCTCTCAGTCAGGATACTCCCAGTGTCCTTATAATGAGCACTGATGTGGCAAAGCCCACTTGTAACCCTGGGCCTGAGGCCAAACTCCTGCCCCTCCAGAGAAAGAGTCCTATGTGTTGTACCCTCTGAGCTGGTAGGATAGAACTAATGGTCACTATACCCCAGCCCCTGATTACACCAGGGGAGGAAGGGAGACTTGTCAAAAGCATCTTCCTGGCATCTGACATCCAACCACGCTGGCTGTTCATGCTGCTGCAGAGTGTGATATGCAATGTAGAAACCATACCCGGCCTGATCCTGTTGATATGGCCGCTTTCCTAACAAGGCTGCTACAGGTGCCCTGTGCTATTTGCCCTTCTTTGCATAGCACATATATAAGAAGAAATAAGTTGTCTAATATAAATTAGGTACTCAAATGTTTGTTGGATAAGATAACTAAGGAATAAACTGTTGTCAGTAGGTACTGGAAGTTGCCATCCAACAAACTTTCACTGAAGTTAAGGAAGCATGTTATAAATTTAGAGAAAACGGGACATAAATCAATGTTTTCGGGGGTAGGAATCTTTTCAGTTATCGGAATCTTTAGAGATGAAGATGACATCGTTTAAGTATATTTTCCACATTAGGTGATTCCCATATTAAATGGGAAATGTTCTCTTAATAAATCTCTCAGTCCTCTTCCAATTCTAGTATTCCGTGTTTCTCGTGTTTTGAATGGGATATGCAAAACTGCACCTAAGCAATTCTCATATGATGTATAGAATACAGGTAATTGATCTGTATTCTTTTTTTCAATAGCAGTATTTTCTAACTTTGTTGATTGCACATTTATGCTACCTTTCCCACCCCTTATGTCTTAACATTGCAAGTGAAACTTAGTGTTACAATTACCTTCTTTTATTATTTCTATACTATTTATTTTTAAAAAGAATGTTTTAAAAATGTATTTTTACTTATATGCATTTAGTCTTTTTAAATTTTAGTGTGTAGATCATGTTTGGTAAATAGTTACATTTTATTCAAACAAACCCACAGATTTTTCTTGGAAGCAGGACTGAAACCTATCACTTTTTCCTCATAGTATATTTATTAACACTATAAAGTTGAAAGACTATCCTCATGTGGAAATTTTATTAAAAAAAAAAAAAAAAGTAAAATTCAGGGTCTTGAAGGACTCCTAAGAAAGAATCTTACTTTTGTAGTCCCCTGAAAGGTAATATTTGTTGGTAGTATTGAACATAAATAAACTTAGCATTTACAAAATATACCTTACTTACTTTGGTGCCAGAACTTTACTTTAAATGAATGCTCTACTTAATAAGCTGCATTAGTTAGTTCCTATTTCATAACACACCAAACAATGTAGTCAAAGCTGTCAAATCAAAACCCAAATCATAAAGCTATCATGAGTAAGGATTGTAAAAACACTCTGCCCAAATGGTAAAACAACTATAAATGGCTAATGCCAAAACAGAAAAAAAAATTTGCACCTGTGAGACAAATAAGTAATCATTTTTTGTGAAAAATGAATGAGGAAAATAAAAAAAACATACCATCATTTCTGATCCTGGAGATTTCCCATCTATTTGCCCTTTCTATTTTAGAGATATTTGATTTGTATCTCACAAATATTTTAGCAAGGAAACAAGAATAGCGGTTATCTAACATACAAGATACTCTTATTTCCTACCTATTATACTCAGCCATTTTCAACTCAACTTCTTTATGATCTAAAATGGAAATCTTATGTATTTTTTCAAACAAATTAATGTGAGCACTATTTGATGTTTTAGATATTTACTCCCCTATTATATTTAATTTATAACTGGAATATTTGTATTTGCCAAGGGCTACTCTTAAAATATAGCAAAGGATTGGGAATTTTATATTTTGAATGACATTTTAACAGTACATAACATCTAAACACATGATGCCAATAGAAATGCTTTAAATGAGAACTTTGAGAAATTGGATAGAGAATAAGATTATGGATACAGAAATGAAGGAAGGAAGGAAGGAAGGAAGGAAGGAAGGAAGGAAGGAAGGAAGGAAGGAAGGAAGGAAGGAAGGAAGGAAGGAAGGAAGGAAGGAAAGGAGGGAGGGAGGGAAGGAGAAAGGGGGAGAGACGGAGGAAGGAATTACAGATTTAAGAATGAAAGATAGAGCCTGGCTAAGTTGTTGCTTTATATTTGTCTATTTTGAGTGTCTTTACATAAATTAAAAGCAGCTGGGGTCTCTTACATTGATCTCATTTATTTAATTAAAAGAATCTGATATACTACAGATGTCCCTTCTTATCTAATAAGATCAAGCCTAATTAACAATTAATGAAAAATTTATGTGTGTTGATTGAAGTAACATGCAGTGTTTTGTTCAGAAACCACTGTTATGGTTTATAGCCTACAATATCCAGTTTTAGTGGAAGTAAGCTCTTAACGATTCACAAAGTAATATGTATGTCTAAACCACCCTAAACTTTTAAAATGTATCTCCTAATCTTTTACATTTGTATCATGCATACCTTTTTGGCATCTAACAATTGACATTTTTAACTTGCGTTTTACAAAAACAAGTGTTCTTTCTTCTCATACCGCTACTTCACCAGTTATGTAGTATTTAATTAATAACAATCACTTGTTATAATAACAAGTACAACTAACATAATCAAGTTTTAAAATAATCTCAATATCCTTTTGATAGGGATAATTCTAAACACAATCCCCTCTTGAGACAGCCTAACTGTTAAGGGGAAAATTGAGTGCTGTGCTCTAGAGTGTAGCTTATTAACCCTGACTGTGCCTAAAAGACATCAGTCAATATGAACCATATTGGTTGATCCTGGAAGTCAGTTAAGTGGAGGTAGATTGAGAACTCTCCTGTATTTACAAAATGATAGTAGTATGACAGAGTAGCCATTTGGTTTAAGAAAATGTTTATCTGTATATCTATTTATATAGCTGGAAGCTTTTTAATATGGACATATGTATATGTATATATATAGTGTTATATATATAATGTATATATACATATGATATATATTATATATGTTTTATATATTTTATATATAATACATATATAATATATAATTAAATGTAATAGATATATCCATTAACTATTATCTGTATTTTACAAAGAAAATGCTGTTGTTTTTTTCCTGTGTAACAATTTGCTTTGAATTAACAATAGATCAAAGAAATGGAAACGGCCTAATTTTTGGTACAAATTCAATATCTGTTATTATTTCTGGGCCTACTAAAAATTCTAAATCCTTTCTTTGCTCTTATTTTAAGTCTTGTAGAAAACTATCTATAGATCTGTGTGCACCTTATCAGCAACAGGGGCAATGAGGCTTTCAAAACTGCCTGGGCTCAAAAGCTCTCTAAAGAACTGAAGTTGGTAATGAGGTCAGATCTATATGATATGTATGATATACTTGAAAAAACACAAGCACTTCCTAAATGCTGAATTTCTATATTACTTCACTATGACTTGATTTGGGAGTACTCCTACAACAAGGTTATCCGGAATGGCCTATGGCATTTTTATGAACATAGGCACGCTCTGAAGACTTGGCCAGATAAGTCAAAAGGTTTATCATTAATATAGTAAGTCAGAAACAGGTTACAAGTCATATTCATAGATAGCGATTTGTAAATCTGCGTTTCTTTGTATGATGTTCTCCTACACTTTTAAAATATGAAAAAAAAAGATGCTAGTGTTTTAAACTGTGTGTTTACTTCTGATGATGGAGATGTTGAACACATTATAACCTACATGCTTATAACAAGAAAAGGTCATTTGAATTTTATTTTAAATGTTACATAAACATGTTGTTGGAAAGTGCTGGGTACTTAGGAAGTACCCAGACATGTTATTATTTACAAAGGCAGTATAAATCCCCTTTGGGCTTCTTTTAACAATAAAGCAAAAAAATTCTGGAACAAAATAGTAAAATAAAACAAATGATCAAATAGTACACATGGTCCCCTCAATCTTTGGCATCTATAGGTAGAAGGCCAGGTTTAGTATTGAATCTTAAATTGAGACTTGTTGGATAAAATACCAGCATTTTATTTAAGTTAAGCAGAATATGACTTTATTAGGTTGGTGCAAAAGTAATTGCGGTTTTTGCAATTATTTTAACCTTTTAAACCACAATTACTTTTGCACCAACCTAATAGTTGGCATAGGATATATACTTTAAACTATTTACCAATCTTTTGCCTTTAGGAAAAAATAAATTCTAATCATGAGATATTTTCTCATTTAAGTACAACTCTATATATTAGGCAACCATGCCTCTTAAGTGTTCAAAAATATAGAAATTATAGATAAAACATATTGCAGCTACTGATACAGAAATCTCAATGATAACCAGGAATTACTACTATTGAGTTTATTTAGTGATGGATTTACTTTAAAAAACATTTGTAGCTGAGCACATTTGAACATTATTGTTTTCAAAATGTATAACACAGTACTATAAATACAGCTCTTCACTGTAAGCTCTCAAGGACTTAGCAAAATGATGATTTCACTTTGAAATAAAAATGCATGGCAAATGTTGTACATGTATGGTATTTCAGCATGCAAAATAATGTAAAAACTCACAAAGCTATGTTCATTAAATAAAAAAAAAAAACAAAAATAAAAACTACATGCATCATTTCTTTCTTTTTCTTCTTCTAAACTCATTATAGCCCTCTCACTATGTGAAGACACAGTGAGAAACCTCCAGCTATGAACCAGAAAGACACCTTTACCAGAATGGGACCATTCTGGTTCCTTGCTCTTGGACTCCTCAGCCTCCAGAACTTTTAGATTACAGGAACTCAGCAAGTCCCAAAATCCAACCTGTAGTCATATCCTCGATTCGGGATATATGGACCTCGTGTACTCAACAACTGCTATCTCCACGTTGGTTCCCCGATCCATGGAGCAACGGCCATTATGATAACACCAACAGGTGAGGGACAGAGTATATCTTTACCACTTTCCCTCAGGGCTATCTCAGCTTTCAAGCTTTATACCATAATTTAGACTACAGAATCCTTGAGTGCCTTGTCATCTAACAGGAATTCATGGTGACTCACTATGCTGATGACATCATGCTGAGAGGACATACTGAGCTGGCAACAACAAACTCCTTATACCCAGGGCTTGAAAGTACATGGAGAAACACCCGACAACCCTGGAAGCAAAAATAGACAAATCTGCAATGATTTTAAGATCTCAACACTGTTCTCTCAAAATTGATGGAAGTAGACAGAAAACTAGTAGGAAAGAAAAGACTTGAACAACACTAACAGTCAACTGGACCTAATTTACACTTATGAAACACTTCACCACCAACAGAAGAATAAATAGTATATTCTTTACAAAGGTGCATGTAACATTAAACAAAAGAGACCATGCCCTAAGCCAAAGAACAAATCTCAATAAATTTAAAATCATGCAGTGATTTTAAGAGATTTTAAGAGAGAAGTGGGGGATGAAAGAAGAACAAGATAGAGTGAAAAAAAAAAAAAAGAAAGGAGGATTTGGGAAATAAAGTTCAGAAACATGATGGACATTTGACATCAAATTTTATGAATACATGTGATAAAAGTTTTATAAATCATCTGTTCACTTCCATAAAATCTAGAATGATATAAAATTAGATGAATTTTTAATAAAAGAGAATGTGTTTAAATATAATTTCATTTGATTGAAAAGATAACTGACATAAATTTATAGACTTGATTTATTTTTGTGACACATTCTTTGATATCCTATTGCACCATATTAAGTCATATGGTAATGTACTGGGAAGGAGTTCTCAAAATTACTCGAATAACCCTTGAATTGTATTCTTTTCTTTTACAGAAAATAACTTTCCACAACTATAATATTTCCATCAGTTATAACTTTAAGTGTATTTGTGATGGATGAGGGGTGGGATAGAGTGTAAATAAAATTCAGGTAGCCAAAAAATTTAAAGATTGTTTCTAAAATGTGTTCTTTGTCTAAGAATTCCTAATCTTTCAATGAGTTAACTACCCCATGAGGACCTCATCTCCTTCAATTCTTGGAGGGACTCATTATCTCAGATAGGAAATTCTTAAGAACATCAAAAACAAAAAAAAACTAGGTATTTTCTCTAGTTTCCATGAGAAAATACTAGGCTGAGAAGGTTGTACAAGCTAATGATTTAAGTGTAAGAAACTACTCTCAGGGGAATGGCTCCTCTAACTGTGCCAAAAAAGTTTGCTGGAATACACAATTAATATTGCCTAGTTTTGATGTATTTCAATATTTCTGTTAACAGAAAAAAAAACATTTTACACCATTTGTTTATAAATTAATGGAGAAAATAACATTATCATTGTTTCTAGCTGTCTGCTATCTCTACCAATATAATTGGTGGTATTAAATTATAGTATATTATGTTAATAATGTTCATAGTTAAAATATTGTATTTGCTATGTTAATGACCAGAAATGTTCTGTTTCCACTTGACAAGAGTATCTAGTAATGGTCACTGAAGTTAGTCATTCATAGAATATTAATAATAATGATTATCAAAATATAAATAACATTTCAAAGATACAAGGCATATTTATATGTCATCTCATGTATATCCATTGAAATCTCTGATTGTAGAGGTGAAATGTGAAATTTACCTCCCTTAGAAGTATTAGCTTCATCACCCTTAGAAGCTAAATATAGAAAATATGCTTGTGAGATGCATCTAATTCTAACTTGTTCATCTCATGACTGTAACAGCGAGTAAAATGATCTGAAGTAGCACATGCATACTATTGTTTTTTTATCTTTTTTAAAAACCAAAACCTGTTAATTTATTCTAATGGCTCAGCTGAAGACATTTTTTCAGTCAGATACATAGGTAGCGAGTTTGAGGTAATTTAGTAATTTTACAGCAAACGGAAAATTGAAAGATATTTTTAATACAGAGGGTGCCAAAAAAATGTATACACATTTTAAGAAAGGAAAATTATATTAAAATTGTAATACTCAATATATACCAATAACAAAAGATGAATACAAGTCACGTTTGACTTCTGCAATTACAAGAGGTGCTCAAAGTGGTTACCATCAGTGTCCAGACACTTCTGATTATGGTGAACAACTGCTTGAGCAACGCTGACCAAAGTGTCCACTTGTATACATTTTTTTGGCACCCCAGGTATTTTAGGCCTAAAAAGGACTCATTCTAGCCTTGGCTCTTCCTTTTTTTCCCCAGTCTTTGTTCAGGCTTTCTCTTTTTAAGAAATAAGTAGAGGCTAATAAACATAAAAGCCTTAATATCATCACACATGCCACAATTCCTCCATGGAAAGAACTTGTACTATCACCTAGACCCGTCTCTTCCGCATTAGAACACTGGTTAGGATTCACCTCTTCAAAGAGGCTGTGACAGGAAAACCACAGCAATTTAATTCACTCCAGAAAATCATCCTATTTTATGTAAATCCCACTAGTTTTATATACCTATTGATCCCAATGACAATATTTTATTGATGACTTTAAGCAAAATCACTCATTCAAAAAAGAAAGCTTTTGTTAAAAGCCTTATTATTTTTAATACATTAAAGCACCTTATCTTTATAGCCCAGAATCCAGATTTACTCTACCTGTGTGAATTGTAGATGGCCCCAAATGAAACACCTTTTCCCATGGATACATAAGTACTAGTTGAACAGAGATTCCTAAAGAGTGAAGTATTAGTGATTGACATTCTACCCAACATAATATGGAGCCTTGATCCAAAGATTTGAGTCGTGTCAGAATTCTCTAGAGTGAGTCAAGCTTAAATACTGGAGATACCATATACATACACTAAGAACCATGGGCAAGAGGAACGGCCAAGATCAGAGACACAGACCACGAGACTGACATTAGTTGGGAAGAAGATCAAGTAGGTCTGGAATTATGACAAGAAAAAATATCTCTGATTGCTAAAATATTTATGTATTTGTAATTTGGTCTTTTAGATTTTAAATGTATAATTACAGAATTGATTATAGAATCAAAAGTATGATAGACTCATTCTTTTTGAAAAACACTTAAACGTTACCAATATTTTATCATCTTCTTAAAGTTTCTATAAGGAACATTAATCTACTTGGTTAACTAACTCTGTCTAAAATTTTGACATTTCAGTACTCAAGTCAATGAAACACCAAACATAAATCAACATATGCATACTGAAATACATATTTCTCTGAGATAATATAAGGTAAAATAAAACAAAAAAACTTGCTATATTATATTTAAAATTAGTCCCATGTTTATTAAACATTGTACTCTGAAAGGATATTCACAAAATTGTTAACAATAGATACATTTAGTACCATTAGCTTGTTATTTTAAAAAATTCTACTATTTAATTTATACATACCTTATTGCCTAAATTTTATTGTATAAATTACTTTTTTAATAACAAATTATTTTTAATTTTATAAAAGCAAAATATATTCCTTAAGAAATTCTTAAATTTTAAATATTAACAAAAATTATAATCTTCCACATGTAACTGTTATCAACATATCTCAAAACAGTCGGTAACCATAAAATGGCCTCAGAGTTTTTGAAAAATAATTTGGGGAACATAATCAATAATGTTGTAAAGATTTTGTAGGGTATCTGATGGACACAGGTCCCATCTGGGAGACCACCTCAGGCAAGATGTAGACGCTTGACCAATGTACTGTACGCCTGAAGCTGAACAATAATGAATGCCAACTATAATTTTATATATATAATGTGATTGCTCGGTGCGATGTCGGAGGGATAGTAGAAGGGGGAATGGGGGAGGGGGGTTCACGGTGTGAGGGATATAAATGATGAACGTCTAAGTATTACCTTGTCTTGTGCACCTGAAACTAATAAAAATTAAAAAAAAAACCTCCATCTTCAAATACAAAAGACCAATTTTTTTAATTATGCAAATCACTATCATTTAGAAGTTCATTCTTGTTCTACTCTTTCCTCAGTTTTTAAGCTTGGATTTATATATATCCCATGAAGATGAAAAAATTCTAGTTACTCTTTTTTTTTTTTTTTAGTTTTTTTTATTTTTAATTAATTAATTAATTAATTTATTTATTTATTTTATTTTTACATCCCTCACACCGTGAACCCCCCGCCCCCCATCCACCACCACCCCGACCTCACACCGAGCCATCACATCATACACATAAAATTATAGTTGGCATTCATTAATGTCCAGCCTCTGGTGTACAATGCCATGACCAGGCATCCACAGCATTAGTTACTCTTGGCTATATTGAAAAATCCCCTGTGCTCATTTTATTATAGTTTTGCAATTATATTACAGCTTTGTAATTATATTATAGCTTTGTAAATTAGTTGTTAGCCTTTATCTATACTTTCCCTTTCTGTCTCTCTCCGTCTCCATTTCTAATATTCACAAACACACATATACTCCCACTCATATACTCAATTTTCCTACAAGGGAATATACACCATGCCAAAGAAATAGTTGAGAAATAATTCTACTGTTATCTACTTGTTTGACATCAGCCTGTCCCTAAAATAATTCCAGTCTTGGCGCTGATCCTGCATCACTAGTTGAAACATCTCATTTTTTTTTGGTTAATTTTTTTCTCTGAATACCTGGGTCCATTTGCTGCCAGTTGATCTAAGTTGGGGACTCCTCAATTCATCTAAATTTTCTGATACTGAACATCAAAAAGAAAACAGCTTAATTCTTTAAATGATTTCCAAAGGAAAACACTTCTTGTCTGCAATACAAAATTCTATCCTCCTACCAACAGTTTTTCAACTGTAAATGTAAGGAGTGCTGCTTCTATCCATTCATAAAGAATAATGTTAGCATCCTCCCAGATTAACAGAAACCTCTTACCTTATGTGTTGTGTCAATTAAGATAATTTGACTAAAGGTGACAGAGACCAGCTCTGGCTAATTTACACATAAAAGGAGGAATTTAATAATAGCTGGATTTAAATTTAAGTAATGAACATTATCTACATACAACTTAAAAATGCAAATGAAAGCCAGAAAAGATAACTTGCCTATTTTTGGATAGCAAAATGCAATATTATGTCAATTGTTCCAAATTCAATCTAACAATTCAATGCAATCCTTAAAATATACCAAGATTTCTCTTTTAACTGAATTAGCTGATTCTAAAGTTAATGTTTGAAAAAATAGGCAAAAATATATTTTTCTAAATGCTGCCCCTAAAAAAGAGCATTGGCATGGGACTCACACAGCTAGATATTAAAACATATTATAAAGCTATCTTATATAATAACACTACTTCATCACATGCCATTAGAATGACTCACTGCCAACAACTTTCGGTCTTTAAGACACTTTTCAGTCAAGTGTAACATTCTTCTAGGACAGATTCAAATATTAACACATTGGCACATCTTGAAACCAAGGCTACATGATTTAGGAGATGACTAAGTCCTCAAAGAAGAGTGAGATATTGATATTAGTTCCACTCCTAGGTGTTTACCCAAGAAAAAATGAAATATATGTTGTGTATAGCAGCTGTATTTCTAATTCCTAAAACTGGAAACAACCCAGAAGACAGACCATCAACAGGAGAACTGATAAATAAACTATAGTGAACATAAGTGAACTAATTACTCGGCAAAGCAAAACAAATTAAAAATTTACTAATAAAGGAATCTATCTTAGATACCTAATGCTGATCAAAGAAAAGCAAAATACAAATGAATATAGCTTCATGATTCCATTCACAGTAAGTCCAAGAATACTGAAAAATATACCAGAGTGACAGAAATCAAAGAGTAATTGCTTAGCAGTAGTGGGAGCTAGATGGGGAAAGGGGGTTGTCAGGGAGTGGGGTGGATTTACTCAAAAGAAGCATGAGGGAAACTTCTGGTATAATGAAAATGTTCAATATCTTGATAGGGGTGGTGGTTACATGGGTGTGTACAATTGTCAAAATTGATCTAAATGTACAATTTTAATGTATATAAATTACATCTTAGCAAAAAAAATACAAAATACATTTTTTTTATAAAAAGAAAGGGGAAAAATAATTTGAGCATGAAACAAAATACATGACCAATACAATACATCCTTTGAATAGCTAACAAAACACATTCTTTCTTTCCATTGATGCAATTTCTATTTTTCTTCTCCCTGTTTCTATTTTGTAACACAAGACATCATCCTACCTGTCACCTCAACCAAAACTATAAGCTCTCAACTTTACTTATTTTTACCATTTCCCCTGTGGCATGAGGGGCTCATAAATATTAGAAGGTAGTTTCAGGTCCCAATTCAATGAACCCATGATTGTGTGTAACTCAACCTTCAAATTAGCAAAAAGCAGAGACACAAAGATGAGAAGCCAACATTTTAAGACATTGTGTATGACCATCAGAGCTGTGATATCCACTCTTCCTCTCAACCCCTAATACACACATACACACAATCTCTACTTTTGACTTCTAGATGGACAAGCGAATTTTGACTATGAGGTTTAAGTGAAGCAGCACCATATATATGGATTGTTATTTCATAATACACAATGGATTCTATGAATACACTTACTCCAAAAGTTATTTTCTCCCAGTTAGAATGTTAGCCTCAAACTGCCACTTCACAGTTCTGCCTGGTCAGTTGCTTCTGGGTTTAAGATAAGAGCAGTGACTTCTATGACAATCTTTCCATTTCAAATGAATTGAGTTTCTTAGCAACAGTGGTGTGTGATAAACCAAAGCATATACGAGATAGCACTACTAAACTTATGACAGCAGCAGAAGCATGAAGAACAGGGAAATCAAACCCAGTTGCAGAATAGTTTCTCTTCCAGTACATTTCTCTTGACAATATATTGATTTCAATGTAATAATTTGGATACCACATAACTTACCGGTCCCTTTAATTTTGAACCATACCGCAGGTCAAGAATTGTTTTTTACAGATGGGAAACTGGTCACTCAGTCATGGTGGAAGCCAAGTCTGTCTTTACAAGAGAGAGTCCAATTTGTTGAAAACATATACTGGGGTTGCCAAAAAATGTGTACAAGTGGACACATTGATCAACATTGCTCAAGCAGTAGTTTGCTGTAATCACAAGTGTCTGGATGCTGATGGTAACCACTTTGAGCACCTCTTGTAATTGCAGAAGTCAAACGTGACTTGTATTCATCTTTTGGTATCAGTATATATTGAGTATTACCATTTTAATACAGTTTTCCTTTTTTAAAATGCATATACATTTTTTGGGGACCCTCTGTATATAGCCTCTATTCCTACCAGTAGGATTGCTTTCCTCAAGAACCCATTTAAAAAACAGTAAGTTACATAGAGACATAGGCTGATCAATAGCTATAGAGCAGGTTATTGTATCTGTATATAAACAGTGTTTTTGACATCAGAGGGTTTTTTAAAAATACATATTCAAATGAAACACAGCTATTCTCTTGACCTTGCCCTAGTTTAAGAAGTGTGTATACATTTCTCTCTTCTAATTATATTATCTTCACTATTTTATTCTTGCTCCTTCAAAGTCCCCACCCATCCCATCAAATCATTACCTTTTTGCCAAGGAATTGATAGAGATTCTGATGTCAGGCTTGCTTCTTTTTTCTTTTTTCCAGGTAGTTTTTCATCTAGAAAGACGGAGAGATGATTTAATATATGGTAAGTCGTTATAATATACAATATGATAAATATCTAAGCAGTGTGATCTGAGAGTGCTAATTAGAGATGGCAAGAATTCAATATAACTCTCAAAAGAATGGATAAGATTTTGTAAGAAAACAATGGAGGGACAGTGAAGGAAAATTACAATTTAATAACATAGCACCCTGATAGATGGATTGTAAGATTTAAGTACAGACACTTTTGTGGGATATTTAGATCTCCATATCCAAGAAATTTATTTTCTCTGCAGTAGATAATCATCAGATGAGCTTGACCAGGGAAGTTATACTGTTTGGTGAGATCGGTTTCAGGAAGATAATTCTGATAATACTATGCAGAATAAATCAGAATGAATGATACTAGAAGAATGGAGATTAGTTTAGGAAAGAGAGAGAGAGACAGACAGACAGAGACAGAGAGACAGAGGTATAATATACCAAAGTGGAAATGGAAGTAACATTTAGATGAAAAAAACATATTGTGGATGTAGAATCAATAGAATTTGTCAAGCAATTAAACTAAGAGTTAAGAAATAACTAATAGAGGTAATTCCAAAAATCTTTCCCTCATTCACTCTCTCTCCTGAGAAGCAAAATAAACCAGAAGTATAAAAAAACAGAAGCCATCTCCCTGAAAACCAGCAGGGCTTCAAAAGCATATTCAGTTCTCCAAAGTCCCAGAAAAGAAGAATCTCATATAATGGAGTGACAGGGCACTATGAATAATTCTGGGAAAAGACTAGGCCTCCTACTGGGTCGCCATTTGTCTGTAGCTTTTGTGCTAATGGAATATGTATTTCCTTTTCCCCAGAATAAATAACCACCACTACCACCTCATAGCCTGCTTTATTCCTATTGTTTGTTTCCGAGAAGCTGCATTCTGTATCCCTTTCTTCCAGCATTTTTTGTTTGTTTGTTCGCTTATTTTTTTCCATAGTTTTATCTAATAATCCTGATTCACTTTTCACCAGCACAGGTCTTCAAAGCCATCTACAAATATTCTCCAGTCAGGATGCCTTGGTTCTACAGACTGACTACCGAGTGCCTAGGACTGAACTGAATTCTCCGTGGCTTTCCTTGGATTTGATCCCTACCATCACTCCTTCTCTTAGTGGGAAGACAATCTGATTATATCTTTTAAAGTGGGTCCTTTTTCCTTGATGGGACTCCACAGTCCTGTTAACTCCTGCCACCTATGTTTCTTAAAGTTGCACCTCTCCCTTTCACACCTAGCCTGTATTCCTTGCAGTCAGCATATGAGGTGATGGATTATTGCTGCCATCCTCCAACACTAATGTAGATGCCAACAGCCAACATAGTGAAACAGAAGGAAGATGACTAGGAAGCTTATAAGGTTTTCTGAGTTCGATAAGTTATTAGTCAACGACCACGGAGTGTCAGAAATAGGTGATACAATTACATGCAACTTGTCCCCATATCTTTGTTTTCTCTTGCTTTGCAGTGGAGAAACATTGCCCTAAGCACCATTGCAGATGAATCGAGTAAAATCAAACCATATCCTGTAGTATGCTAGAGTCAAGGCCGTTTTTATGATACCTCTTTTGAAATATTGATTAGTTTTTAATTCATTAAACTTTTTATATGATTTTTTTTCTGTAAGTTACTACTGACTTGTATTCATGAATACTGGGTTGTAAATTTTAAAAATAATACTAATTATCTAATGGTATTTAACACAGTCTAATCATTTTGACTATTTGGGTTTCAGTTTCTTATTTGTAGATTGAGAGATTGGACAAGATGGATTTTACAGACCCAGGTTGTTTTAGAGCAAAATCAATATATGAAGATATTTTACTCATATCTAATCAAAGATACTACATTACTCCTTTGGTCTTATCCCCACCTCTATGCCTCCCTTCACCATTAAAGAAAAAAAAAGAAAAAAAAAATCTTTGTGAAAATTGTGTTTTGGTTTAGAAATATGTGGTTTTTAATTTAAAATGTTTTTCTTAGTTTTTACATTCATAATATCTACCAATTAAGTTATTATTCAGGATTTATTCAATATAGTAAATTATTTCCATTATCAAGTTAGAAATCCAGTGTTAATAAGCTCTATATCAATAATACTTTATAATAATAATAATTAATATTTTTTAAAGAAGTAGTTCTGTTCCGTGCCACATATGTGATCATGGTCCTTTTTCAAATGTACATAACCCATTTAGAAGAAATGAGATATATTTTGTGTAAGACTTAAAAAAAATAAGAATAATATCCTATCATGTCCAATCATTTCAAGAATGTTTACCTCCTGCTGTACAAAACCTAGTAACAATTTAGTTTTGCTTGGGGCAGTATGGGGAGTCCTTATTTGTTTAAGCTTCATTTAAAATGTACCCAACAGCACAAAACACCACATCACAGACGTTATGGTTCATTAACCCAAAGCCATATCATACTCAAAAAGAACATAGTTTTTCAATTAACCTATAGATTTTAGATAACTGTCCAAAACTCATTTACTATTCAGGTTAATTACATATCTTTAGCACTTAAAAAAATTGATTTAATGAAAGTTTATTTCTCAATCGCTTTTACCCTCAAACATATGCAGACATAAACCATTTTGATTTAACAATTCTTCCTACAGTCATTCTCCCATGTATGCTTTCTGGAAGTTATAGCGGTAACTAAATTAGACTTGGCAGAAATAAAGAGAAACTTTCTACTTTTGAACAGCACATCTTATGGGGCACCAGTTTGAAAAAAGCAAATTGAAAATGAAAAGAGATTTGATTCTACAAGGATGAAGGCAGAAAAATGTTTGAAAGTGGTATTATTTAGAAAAACAAAAACCTATGTTTATTTTGAATGTCTGGAGAATGCCAGGGTTTGCCTAATTGAAAATCGTGGGTAATTCAAGGATACATATGCCATACATGGACTACTGACTTTCAAAGTGCAACGTGATAAAATGCATTCAGACTTAAAATCTGAATTCGCAAAAATTTGAACTTTGATGATTCAAGTGGTCCGTCATTGTTTGTGTATTCTTAGCCTGTCAAAAATTCTGCCTCTCTAGCACAAAAGAATCAATTTTTGATTTTATTTAATCCACAGAAAAGTAATGTGTCTTACAACAAAGAGGAAACGTTGATTAGTGGGGAACAATGACATACTTTAAAAAAATATAGAGGGTGCCAAAAAATGTGCACACATTTTAAGAAAGGAAAACTGTATTAAAATTGTGATACTCAATATATATACCAATAACAAAAGATGAATACAAGTCCCATTTGACTTCTGCAATTAGAAGAGGTGCTCAAAGTGGTGACCATCAGCGTCCAGACACTTCTGATTATGGCGAACTATACTGCTCAAGCAATGTTGACCAAACTGTCCAGTTATATATATATATATTTTGGCACCACCAGTATTTGTTCTATATCCCTGTTGCCTGTCTGAAGAGTTTGTATGAGGGGACTTAAGAGCAATGCAAGACATAGACGAAAGGCATCAGAGATGGCCAGTAGAAAAAAATCTATCAGTCCACCAATCAATCAATTTCACTCATTCTACCAAAAGGAGATCCACTAGAGAGAGGATCGTGGTTTCCTTAAGTAGTTTTAAACCTCGTTGTCATTCACTTGCGTATTCATTATTTAACACAATGAAAAGAAGAAGTGACAAGTTAGGTTTATAGAGATAGGACAGGAGGAAGAGAAAGACATTTAAGTGTATCTTGTTTTATCTACTGAACTATAATTAACACAGCAATGTTGCAGACATTGTGTAAAATTCAGATGAAGGAGAATGTCAAGAAATTCAGGTCTCAAAGGGGAGAAAAACATTTAAGCAAATAATCATAACAAACTGTTATTAGTGCTAATAGAGCAGTATGTAGAATGCACAAAGGGAAGAAAATTATAGTGAAAGAGAATGAGTAAGATTTTGCTAGAAGAAGGAAGTTGTTAAGAGTGTTCCTGGATAGGAGGTGAAATTTGATGTATCTTGAAAAGTGGTTGAATTGCGGAGAATAACCTGAGACAGTCATGTACACAAGAGTCAGAAGTAAACATGTACAGGTAGGATAGCCAGTGGGACAGCCCACTGAGAAGCAATTATTCATTTGTGCCCAGAAGTCTTGTTTTTATGTCTTCTAGACCACTTTTAGGACAGAAGGTAAAGTCTACCTTTGAAATTGAAAAGTCCAATTTGTAGATTTTAATCTCTTCACGCTTGCTAGTATTTGGGTTTCAGTTTCTTATTTGTAGATTGAGAGATTGGACAAGATGGATTTTACAGACCCAGATTGTTTTAGAGCAAAATCAATATATGAAGATAATTTACTCATATCTAATCAAAGATACTACATTACTTCTTTGGTCTTATCCCTACCTCTATGCCTCCCTTCACCATTAAAGAAAAAAAAAAAGAAAAAAAATCTTTGTGGAAAAAATGTTTTTCTTTAAGTTAACTTTGAACTCTGTAAGTTAACTTTGAACTATTTTTTTAATATTGTATTTTTCCTACTAAAATAGATATAATATTTTGCAAACATTCAACTGTGGATTTTTCATTGTTCAGCAAATCATACCTCCCTTCCCAATCCTAGAAGTCCCTACTAGCATTAATATTAGGGAAGAAAGCTTATTGCCCAAGAGGCCGAGTAATATCAACCCTTTAGAACAAGGAAGTCACTGAACAGATTTGGTTTGCAGACCACTGTTCTGAAAATTAGGCATTGTCAAGTGTTTTACCTATTTTAAAACCTCTTCTTTTTATGTTACAAGCAAGCCTGTCTAACATAAAATGAAGTCTCCATGTAAACCTTTTAGAGAGAACTCAGAATATGTATGATAAAAGGAACATAATCAAGTAACAGGAAGCACAAGAGAGAATCCCTACCTAATGCCCAAGAGTGAACTGAGAGAAAAGAAAGAAAGAAAGAAATATAGACTTGGACTGGATATGGTTGCCCCAGTTTATTTTTTTCATTGATTGATTTATTCATTTAACCACATTTACTCAATACCTAAGAGACACCAGTTATTAGTCTAGGATCTGTGGTTAGAGTACTGAATGTAGCATCTCTGTTTTCAGAGACAAAGATCCTAGGGGAAGGGTGTTTTAAGAAAAGCTCAGATATGTTTGTAGGAATCTTGGAGAAATGGGATTACTTATTCACTTTCCACATTGCAAACTGAAAATTACAAGTACCCTTCCTGAAAACCTGCATTTAACTTTAACAAGTTGAATATTAGAAATGATTGAGATAAGCTCTGAGGCAAAGAGAAGACCAAGATATAATCTTGGATAGGAAAAATTAAGACTGAAAACTTGTCATAAACAGAGAGAAAACATAGGGAACCCTTCTCTCAACTCATAAAAAACAGAACAGATAATTTTCTTTTGGTTCAGTTTGGTTTTGGTACTTTTTGTTTTTTACATAGCTAAATTTGAAAGCAAGCAAGATTTTTTAAAACGTGGTTAGAGAAAGAAATAAGCCATAACGTGAATGGAAAGTAAGGCCACTGGCCTATGGAGTGTCAGAATGAAATGTGCCTAAGAAACACCCATGCGTGGACTGAAGTTGAGGCCAAAGGTTCTAGTAATGTGTGAATCTGGAATTAATCTCTCAACATAAAGCTGAGAACCATCTATAAAATGAAGAACTAACAAAAGTTTCTTCCACTAGCCCAAGTGGAACAGAAGTGGGAATTGGCCATAAGTAAAGACAATCATGTGAAATTTTGAAACTCATACCTGTAAACACAGGGGTTAGAAAACATAGGCTGAGAAATTACCATAAAAATTGGCCTCAAACTAGAAACCCCATGGGTCAAATATACAGCTACCACTTTAAGGACATTTATAACAGAGTACACATGCAATTAAAGTGGAAAACATACCCTCTGATAAGATCACTGTCCCATATTACAAAGCATGAAAGGAAAACAAAATGTTGGAGAATGTGTTGGGGAAAACAAAAAAAAAAGAAAAAAAGAAAGCAAGAAACAAAGAAGAAAGAAAAGAAAGAAAAGAAAACAAGAGAATTATAACGTCACAACTAAAGAATTAGAGCAACCTGTAAGAGACTAAAATATGTTTGCCAAAAGTTCAAATAGATAAAGGAAGCAAAATAAGCTATAAAGCAAACATAAAATATTTGGAAACAGACAGCAACACTTGCAAAACACATAAAACTTATACAAATGAAAAATGTGTTATTGAAATAAAAATATCGACAGACAGATGGAACTGTTTTTAAGTCAATACTGAAGAGATAACTAGAGTATTAAAATATAGTTATGAGGAAATCACACAATATTTAGCACTGTTAAAAAGAGATATGGTTAACAGATAAAGAAGCTTGACTAAGCAGCTCCAAAATATGTCTAATATGAGTTGAGAAGGAAAGAGGATAGAAAATTGGAGAGAGGCACTATTTGAGAAGTGACTCCTGAGATCTTATAAAACACAAATAAAACTTAAATCATTGCATTTAATTAACACATTAAATACTGGGAAAACTAGATAAAACAAATGCATTAGCAGCAAACTGAGTTAAAAGTATAACGTAAAAATAAAGATAAAATTCAATAAGCTACAAGAGAGAACTATTTAAAACATCAAGAAATGGAACATGTTCTGACAATGTTTGACTAGTGAATTAAAAAAAAATACATTGAGAAGTACAGAATATCTTGAGACAACACAAGGTAGTGATAGATAGAGAGGCAGGATACAGAGGATATAAGACAATATATCTCCCTTGTATGGAGACTTAATCTGGTACTGGCATCTCTTTTTCCATTGGGTTAAGCCACATTTTTGAAACTTCCACAGAGCTAAGACGACTGAAGCTAGTGTTTAGTGTCTGCAAAGTGAGGATTAGGGAGCCATAGCATACCCCCTATTTTGAGTTAAGACACCAAAATTTTAGGTACCTTTTGAGTAAGGATCAAATAAAAATAGGGCCTTGCTGGTATCACAGGTCAGCTTTGAAACACCTCAATTCTCAAAAATATATTAAAGTAAATTTGTGAATAAATATAAATAAATATTGATTCTATAATTATAACGGTATCCCATTGGGTTCAAAACACATATAAAATGAAAGTTCAAGAAACCGATGGCATGGAGGAGGGTTTAAGGTTAAAAGAATTAGTGATCAAAGTCCTTTTATTCTTTGCGATTGGGGGAGATGTCAGTATTTTACTTTGAAAATCAAAATGCATACTGTAAATTATAAGTCAATCAATTAAAATGCTTGAAAGTGGAAATAATAGAAGGGGTGATGATAGAGTGGCAAAGTGGAGTAATTAAAATTATTAGTCTGTTAATTCAAAAACAGACATGAAAGAAACATACAACAGATGACACAAATAGAAAGAAACTAAAAAGATATTACTTACAACCAAACACATCAATAACATTTAATGTAAATGGATTATGTGATCCAATTAAAATACAATATTGTCAGACTGGATTCTCTCTCTCTCTCTCTCTCTCTCTCTCTCTCTCACACACACACACACACACACTACAAACTAAATGCTGATGCCTACAAAGAAATAGCTAAAAATGAGAATATGAAAGATTGAAAGGATGATGATGATGGAAATATTTGTCAAATATTAAAGGAAATATTATTCAGTTTTATTGATTCTAGAGAAATGTGAAAGAAAGCGTTGCTAGTAATAAAGAGGTACACTTCATAATCATAAAAAGGTTCAATTCACCAAGAAGATGTAATACTTTCAAAATTTTATCTACCTAATACATCTTCTAAATTTTCTAAAGCAACTTAACCAAACTACAGGAAAAATAGAAAAAATAACAATCATTATGGCATATTATAACACAATTCTTCCAATAACCATTAGAACAATCAGGTAAAAATCAATAAGTATAAATATTTTAATAGCATGATCAGCCAATTTTCACCTATAAACGCACATAATATAACTACTCAGAACTGTAGATGTGTTCAAATGCACATGGAAAATTTATCAAAAATGACCATCTGCAGGGCTTAAAGCAAGTCTGTCTTGGTCCATTAGGGCCACTATCACAAAATTCCATAGATTAGGTGTCTTATAAACAACAGAAACTACTTTCTCACAGTTTTGTGGGCTAGAAGTCCAAGATCAGAGTGCCAGAATGATCTGATAATGGCTCTATTCCAGAATACAGACTTCTCTTTGTATCATCACATGACAAAAGAAGGCTAGCAAGTTATGTGGGACCTTTTTAATAAAAGCACTAATCTTATTCATGAGGGTTCCACCCTCATGATCTAAGCACCTCCCAAAGGTCCCAACTCTTAATATTATAATTTCTGGCATTATGATTCCAACACATGAATTTGGGGGTGACACAAACATTCGCCCCATCACAAAATCTCAACAAATTTCATAAAATTGAAATCATGTAGAATATGATTAAGCAAAAAAATAAATGTAACTAGGGAATACTCGTGTATTTAGAAATTAAGAGATTGAATTCAAAGTAATCCAGGCATAAAAGAGAAATCATCAGAGAAATTGGAAAATACTAATTTTAACAGAATGAAAATAAGAATACAAATAACAAATCTTCTAGGATGCATCTAAAATCATATTTAGAGGATTGGTAGTATAAATGTATACTCTATAACAAAAGAAATGCTGAAAATTATTGAGCTAAGCATCTATATTAAAAATTTAACAAAATAATTTTTAAAAAGTATAGAATAAAACAACAAAAAACAAATATTTTTGAAATGGAAAAAGATCCACAGTAAATTGGATCAAGAAAACCAAAATTTATTTCTACAAAAAAACTAATAAAACTTATAAACCCATAATCAAAAGAAAAAGAAAAAAAGAGAGAGCTGGGGCCGGGCAGTGGCTCAGGAGGTTAGAGCTCCATGTTCCTAACTCCGAAGGCTGCCGGTTCGTTTCCCACATGGGCCAACGGGCTCTAGACCACAAGGCTGCCAGTTGGATTCCTCAAATCCCACAAGGGATGGTGGGCTGTGTCCCCTGCAACTAGCAATGGCAACTGGACTTGGAGCTGAGCTGCGCCCTCCACAACTAAGATTGAAAGGACAACAACTTGACTTGGAAAAAAGTCCTGGAAGCACACACTGTTCCCCAGTAAAGTCCTGTTCCCCTTACCCAATAAAATCTAAAAAAAAAAAAAAAAAAAAAAAAAAAAAAAAAGTGAGACAGAGAGAGCTTAGATAACCAACATCAGGAATGAAAGAGTACTTTATGCCATATTCCAACTTCTAATTGTCCACAGATTTCAATGTTAAAACTAAAACAATTTTGTAGAAGTTAACATTAAGATACTATTTTAACAATATTGCAATAAAGCAAGTTTGAATAAATAGGAAACAAAATGACAAGCCACAAAAGTCAGTACTGAAAACTGGACTGTATTAAAATTAAGTATTATTGTTTACCAAAGAGCCATTAAGATAATCAAAAGACAAGCCACAAAGATGTGGAGGATATTTGTTATACATATAAATAAAAAAAAGGCAGAATATACAAATAAATTCTAATAACCAACAAAAAAGGGAAACACAATTGAAAAAAAATCAGCAAATATTCAAACATTCACTTCAAAAAATCAAGATACCTAAATGACTAACAAACATGTGAAGAGATACTCAAATTCATTAGTAACCAAGGAAATAAAATTTATAACCACAGTGAAATATTAATCTCCCCAATTAGACTGGTTATAATAAAACAAGTTCATAAAATCAAGTATTGGTGTAGATGTGGAGTAAAAGGAACACTCCCACACTGCAGTTGGGAGTGTCAATTGATACAACCACTCTGAAAAGTAGTTTAAAATTATCTATTAATAATGAAACTAGGAAACCCCTATAGTATAGCAGTGCCATTGCTAAGATTATACTCAACAGAGACACAAGCCCACGGGCATTGAGGGAAACATGCAAGAAAGTTCACATAGCATTATTTTTAGTAGCCAAGAATTTGAAAAAAATTGAAATGTTTAACATAGCATAATGGAAAAATAAATTGATAATATGCACACAATAAAATACTGTAGACTATAGGGCAAGGATTAAATATCTACTGTTGCATGAATAAATGTCACACATTACTAAGTGAAAGAAGCCAGATGAAATGAATATAATATTAACTATCTGGTTCCATTTATATGATTTCAAAAGCAAGACAAAGCTAAACTATACTTTCTCTAGAGGCACACATTTAGGTGGTATAATTAAAGAAAAGGAAGAATACTATTACAATTGAATTCAGAACAGTTGTTCCCTTTGGGAAGATGGTTGGAGGCAAGAGAGGGGTTTCTGGAATTCTGACTGGGTGGTGGTTATATAGGTTTTTGATTTGTAATCATTTTGCTGAGCTGTATAAATTTTGCATCTTTTCTTAATGTACATTACATTTCACAATAAATAAGAGATTTAAAATCAAATAGTAGCTATAAAAAGCTACTAGACAGAAATGTAGCTGGTTAATTAAACTGACATTAGAATTCTCGTCAGCAACAATAAAAGCCAGAAAGCAAGGAAAAACATCAGTGGTAGGCAAACAAGCTATAATTAATTGTTTATTTTAAATTTTATACTCATTAACATCAGACTGAGATTTTGAAGATAAAATAAAGAACTGGTAATAGAATATGAAAGAAAACTTATTTTTAACACTCAAATACAGTGTGAAATTTTGTGCCTAATTTTTTGGACCCTGTGTGCTATTTTCCTGTAAAATGAAGAGGTTCTGTCCATGTTGTTGTCTTAGTGATTGATTTAGAGAAAATATTTACCTCGCAGCCACTCTCCAGGAAAATTCCAAAAAGAAAAAAGAAAAATATTCTGTGCTGTTATAATGCTCCAAAATATTTAATATTAAAACGTAATTAATGGACTTTAACTGTAAGTTTATCTTATTCATAAGACAGAGAGGGGACTTTCAATAAATAGGGTGCAAGTATGATCTAAAGGTATCATAATGTCAAAAGTATGAGGTGCCAGGAAAACTAGGAGCAGTTACCTGTGGCTGTAGTCACAGGTTACAGGTACATGAGCTACAGCAGTTAAAGCCAAAACCTAAAACTGGCTCTAGTCATAAGAAGCATTTAAGTGGCACACGAGTATTGCAAAGGTTCTGAAAGGAAAATTATTTAAGTAAGTATTCATTATGGAAAAGACTTTCTCATAGGCAAATAGATGAATATTGGAGAAAGAGGGAATATTAAAATCTCAGGGACCAATGATGAGTATCTTAACGGAGGAGCAACTATATGACTAGACATGAAAGCTCCAATTAAAAAAAAAATAGTGGTAATATTCATAAGACTGAATGAGGAGTGAAGTGCCGGAAAAAAATTGATTACTATTTCCAAAGTGTTCACACTGGATGAAAGATTTAACAAAGTGCAGCACACACAGGATGATCATACAGGACATTTGCCCAGGACGATCTGGCTATAGGCCTGCTGACCTTGTAATTACTAATAAATCTCTCTTTCATTCTCAAACGTGTCCCATCATGAATGATAAACTCTACGGTCAATTTAGTATATAGGAAAAAGGGGAAATATGTGACTTGGAAAAGCTCTTACAGTTTCAGACATGCTGGCTTTGTGATATCTACTGACTAATCAAATTCTGTGTTATCATGTTGCGATTTAGAGCTGTGGGACATATCTGAGCAAAAGATTTTGGAATTTGGAAGTTGAGAGTAAGAAAAAAAACATTAACATATATAGGCAAGGTGAAATCCATGGGTGGAAATATCATTCACGGAGAAGTGTTGAATGGAACAAAGAAGCCATGGAAGGTCTTATTCCCAGTATACCTCGTAACTCAGATGCATACACTACTCCTTTCAACAGCTGTCTGTTTTTATTAAAGGAGACATATTTAAATGCTCATTTTATGACTCCTTCAAAGGTTGTGTTTTTTCTCCTTCTCTTCTTCTTTATTATTAGCTCTAACCTATCACCATGTAGTAAGTGGAAGGTACCCTTATAAAGAAGAGAGCACCAATAATCAAAAGGAAAAGAGAAGAGTTGCTATTTTTGAGTGGTTTATTTATAATATGAAAGAGGACCATTTGTTTTATTTTCTCAGAGGACTGATTAAAAATATTCATACCCTGAATATTGTGTGACCCTTCCCCTACTCTCATTGACTCTTGCCAAGTCATTCATTGACCCTTAAGTATTGAACTAGCAAGAGTTGTGCAACATGGTTCAATAAGTCTTAATGTGGGATGACACATTCCCCAAAATAATATTTAGTCTGGAACGCACTTGTGAAGTAGTAGCTAACTTGACTGAGAGAAAAGTTGAGGATATACACTTCAATTCCCTCTTCCCAGAATCACTTTCTTTATCAATTTATAATAGAAATTTTGGCTTAGATGAGTAAAGTCATTCTTCACATTTTGAACTGTTGGCAATGTAATGTGTGCTTAATATTACATGAAACAACAAAATTAAGAATGTGTATCAAATCACTTTATCCTATATTTCTTTTTCATCTTTATTATAATTCATCTAGTACTCCTTATAGTGTCTTATGCACAAGGGATTATCCTCTTATCAGAGTTGAAAAACAATAAAAAATAGGAACACCTCTGAGAATAATGCTTTAGTACTAGGCTGAAGAAATATGGATGGTGTGGAACAGAAAAGAAAAACAGCTGTATAACTTCTTTGAGTTTCTGATGTGTAATTTGTCATGATATAAGCAAAGAATTCAGAGAATCATAATATCATGCGCAGGGTCACTAAAAGTTTTAGGCCTGTTTTTCCGAAACACAATGAGAATGCCAGGAATGGAACCCAATGGCCCAGGCTTCATACTTGAACTTGGAAAGTTGTCTTCAGATACTTGAAATATCTTATTGTGAGCTATCAAAAAAGTATAATGGAAGATAACATTTAAGACTACATATACTTACTTTTATGAATTGGATTTCTATTTGTGAGGGGTCGGGGCTGGAGGATGGTGAAAATAAGGAAAAAAGAGAGTAAATATATAAGCTAAAATTTTCAAATGAAATACGAGGTCGGACAATTAAGTTCATGAACATGTTGCAGCAATGTTGCTAACCTTTTTTGATATCAGAGGGGTTATTCATTATGAATTTGTACCTACTGGACAAACAGTTAATCAAGTTTACAATTCAGAGGTGCTGAAAAGGCTGCATTGAAAAACTTAGATGACCTGAAGTTTTCTCCAACAATTAATGACTCTTGCATCAAGATAGTACAACAGCTCACATAGCACTGTTTGTGAGGGAGTTTTTAGCCAGTAAACAAATAACAGTATTGGAACACCCTCCTTACTCACCTGATCTGGCCCCAATTACTTCTTTCTTTACCTGAAGATAAAGAAATACTGAAAGGAAGACATTTTGATGACATTCAGGACATCAAGGGTAATATACCGACAGCTCTAATGGCCATTTCAGAAGAAGACTTCCAAAATTGCTTTGAAGGGTGGACTAGGCACTGGCGTCGGTGCATAGCTTCCCAAGGGGAGTACTTCAAAGGTGACCGTTGTGATATTCAGCAATGAGGTTTGTAGCACTTTTTCTAGGATGAGTTCATGAACTTAACTGTCTGACCTCATATATTTGCATATGGGGTGAAGTCAGCTCTTAGACAGTAGGCCTGTGAATAAAGCGATTACCTCAAACACAGTTTTATGGACAACAATCACCTTCTTCACAGTGTTTCTTCATTCTATAAATATGGAATTAGCATTTTAACTTCTAATGAAGGTATTATATAATCACTACTTATGAGATTTTGGAAAATTCATTAACTTAGGGTCTGAGATTCCACATCTATAAAATAAACATGCTGAGTGTATTTGATAATAGTGATAGGGTGGAGTCCAGAGCAGCTATGGGAAGTTGGGTAGAGTTAACATGGCAAGTTGATTTTATTATGGTAAAATCTGAATTTTTTATAAAGACAATACTTACTGAGTATTCAGAATAAATTTAAATGAGAAGGATGTAAAATAAACTACCCAATCAATATAAAATTCAAAAACTTATAAATACCATGAGTGCTCTTTATCCTTTATCACAGTATTTATCTCTTTGACCTATTTTCAGCATTCCTGACATCATGATTTAGGAAAAGAAAAACAAAAGAAATATAAACATTTGAATCTACCCTAGGCTATCATGCTATCTAAACCAAATGCATTTTAGTATTAAAATAATTTATGTATGAAAATCCTAGCAAGTTTAATCACTGTCGATGAGATAATGGATGCTATGTCCATGATCATTTTAAACAAGTAGGAAATGATTGCTTTCACATAGCCCCAGTCAAACAAAGGAGCAACCTGGCTGCATTTATCCTATGAAATAATTTTCTGTATAGCTGCACTTTATATATTTTAACGTATTATTTACTCTTTAGTCTGACTCCCTCAGTGGGTAACTTCTCATAATCATGTTTTTCTTTTCCATTGTCTATTTCTTTTCTCTGGTAGCCATTAAATTACTCTGTCTAAGCATATTCTGAAAGGATTAAAAGAGAAAAATATTTTATCATTTGTTTGTTTTGTAAAGTTTGCAAATTTGCTTCTAAATTTGGAAGTATTTGAAATAAAATTCCTAATGCTATATTTTAGGAATATTCTCTTTGTGAAATTATTCTGTAAGGCAAATTCCACAAATAAAACAGCTAATACTGGTTCCTTTAGTAACCATAATCATGAAAAAAATATCAGTTCACCATCAGGTAGAGAATCATGTTATTTTCTTTTTTGAAAACTCTACAGATATGTACTATTTAGTCCAAGTATAATAAATCATATTGGGGAAATTATTTGTTAGCAAATATGCAGTTCCTTGAGGAAAGCACCTGAAATAATATTGCTTTATGCTCAAAAAGGATAACTCCTCTGATTTTGTTTAGAAACTGCTTTTCCATAAATCTAATGAGTTAAGATGACATTATTCACAGCTTAAGACATGAGCTCTCATGTGGAACAGATGTAGTAAGCAAAGTATGTTGTAAAACATGGTTTAATCAACTTGTACTAATTTCATTTTGATAAGGACTGTCTAAAAAATATTAAAATACTTGATTTTTTCTACATTTATAAGTTTGCCAATCAAGCACTAAGTCTTTTCAACTACGAGAAGATTAAAGAGCCTGTAAGTAACAATAAATGTGGAGTCCTTAGTGCATTTTAGTTCAATTAACATTCATTATGATAGTAGCTTGTGACACATTTCTCCAGCTCCTGGATTTCCTTAGTCCTGTCTATAGGAAACATGAGAAAAGCAAATATACTGCCGTTCTGCAAAAATTCTGCAGTAAATTATCAATAGAATAAAGAAATTAAACACAACAAAATCTCAAACTAACCATATTTAATTAATAAATTAATTGATCAAGATATCTATTGGTAGCTCAGTTAAATAAAACGTTGACTTTTTTAGGTTCTGGCATTGAGTCACTTTTTTTTTTTCACTTTAAAAATCATCACTGAGTGATTACATACATTACAATGATTTAAACTAATATACAAGTGTGACTAATGCTTCGAATCTCTCGTCCAATTACTTCATGATGTTCAATATCTGTGAATCACAATACCTTCTACAATGTCTCCCAGATACCTTTACCTCAACAGATCCTAAACTGAATTCAAAATTCCCCCTTTCTCTCTTGAAATCTATGTTTTCCAGTATTTACCAGTTGCTGGTATATATGCTTTTCTCACTATATTATAAGCTTGTTGAGTGCAAAACACGTTTGCTTCTATTTACTTAACCTCTATTGTATACTTGACACCAGAACGTTATGAAAATGAATGAACAGTTGAACAAAAGACTAGAAGTAATCCAATTCTAAAACCTCAAATTCAGCATGGCTATTTCTTTAGCACGTTATTTCTGACACATGAGTTCCTTTGAGTTTTCAGTGGTTTGTGTTTCTTAATCACTGTTTTACTAAGCCCAAATCAGGGTATACTAAGGTAGGGTAAACATTGACGGTGGTGCTGTGCATATTACAGTTGAAGCAGATGAACTTCAGCAGGATCTTTGCCAAACTAGAGACCTGTGACATGGAAATCTAAGATGAAAGGGCTAACAGGCATGTGGGGATCAAGTCAAGACAACTTGGAGCTCCTCTGGAGTAAGCAGCCCAAATGGTAAAAACAAGAGCCAAACTCAACGATAACAAGCTATAAATTTACCATTTGGACATTAATTGCTAAGTAAGAAGGGCTGAATTGTAAAAGTCGTTCCAGGGAGAAGTACTTTCCTGGACATTAACTCCTATGGTGTAATGGAACAATAGAGACTACACCCTCTGGATGGAGGGCACGTCTACTCATGTCTTAAATACCACTACTTTTATCAAGAGGAATTCTTTAAACAGTGTATCCCCATTGAGACACATTGTCCTTTATATATAATATACTTAACTTATATCCCGTGATTGAGCATGGATGACACACAGGCAATAAATTCTGTCACAGGATTGTATGTCGTTTAAAGGATAAGATTTGTGCCATAGAAGTTTACCATTGAAACCTTGAAAATACAATTTTTCTTTGAGATATGATTCTATAATAATGTATTTGCATGATTCATAAACTTTTTCTCCTTGGAGAAAGCAGCATTTTTTTTTAATTCCTGTGAGTATGAAAGATATTACATATAACAAACTCGGACTACTCAGCATTGTTTAACACCTTTAACATGAAACCAAAACTTTTCAAACAGTATGCAGTCAATTTCCCATTTTCAAGGTGCAAACAGTATACAAATGTTCCCTGAGGATTTGAAATACTTTATCATTTATTTAAAGTTTTCTTTTCCAAGACTTACATTTAATTTTGAATTTAATCATCTTTGAAAATTTTTTTCACTTAATTTTGCTCAGGGCATATTCTGGAGTGAATAGATACGTGTTTAAATACTTTTAGACATGAATGTAGTTCGTGAACGGGTACTTTTACCGAAGCAACAAACAAAATAAGGTGGTGGGAGCAGGGAAACATCTCACATTTGAATCTCAAAGGGTACAAAAAGGCCTGGGAAGCATTCTATGCATTTGTCCTGGGAAAAGGCATTGTAATTTGAAATGCTATCTCCTAGCTCATAACTTTCATACTGCATGGACCATACATTTTAATTTTTTTAAGTGTAGAAATAAAAGAGCATTTTTTTCTTTAAAAAAAAACACGTATAATTGAAATATGCATTTTAGCAGAACAACAACTTAATACATAAGCACTATGAAAGGAAACCACAGGGGCTCCAAAAACAACACACTGAAAATATAGTTAAGCAAGCCAGAGCAGCACTTGTGGAAGAGTTCCTTTAACTGTCTCAAGTAAAAGATATCGTATTTAACATGCTGTGCGTCTTCAAAGGAGAAAGACAAGTCAGCGTGAGAGTTAATAAAACAATTTTATCGGGTATTTAGCCCTCATATATCCATATGGAAAAAACAAACAAAAACCCAACCAATATTTTTTTCTCTACTTAAAGAATAATATTTTTAAAATTAATTTTTATTTTATAAGTTTCTCTTTTTAAAATACATCATATACTTTATTTATTACATAAAACTGAAATAAAGCATGATTACTTAACAAAATTATAAATAATATAAAAAATATGAATTACAAAAATTACTTTCTACATAAAATTGCAAATCAGTCTGCTTAGAAAATTGCCATGTCTTTAGACCCTGCTTATATTATAAACCAATTTATAAGATTCGTCCCCCCCAAGACAATAAAAAGTCCAAGGGAAAAAAAACATCGATTTTCTTCTAGACATCTTAGGTACCATGTAGTGAAGCCTCCAAATTTTTAAGGACAGAGGGGAAAAAAAATAAAGATTACACAGAAGAGCACCGAAATGAGGACAATTCTAATGTCTATTTACTTAATAGTAACAAACTAATAATAACTAACTCAGCTCCAAATTGACTGCTCCGATAGCCCACCGAAAATCTCTCCAATAGAATTTTGCTCCTTTGACAAGACTTTGGTAAATGCCTTACCAGGTATTACATTAAACCATGAAAACTATAGTTTAAAGCTGAGTGAGAGGGAGCCAGGTATTCTCGTGAAAAAAGGGAGCCAGGTCCTGGTACAAGTTTCGTGTCCCATACCAGAGATCAGCTAAAAGATTCCCCAGCTAAAGAAAGATCCTCTGGAATGGCAGTCAGGGGGTCACGTAAAAGTAAGGTGTGTGTTAATAGAAGTCTAATTAGATGAGTGAAGTACACAGAAGAAGAGGAGCACTACAGCAATTGATATTCAGGCATTCGTAGGCTGCTATGTAATTGTTGTTATCTATCCATAGGTAACAGGACATCAGTCACCAACCTGAGCCACACATTAAGGCTTGAGGAGTGCAGCAGAGCTTTGGGATGACTGGCAAGAGCAAGACTAGGAAATAAGCTGCCTAGCTATTGAGTTTGGGCTTCAGTTCTAACGCTGAACTGGAGAAAGCAGAATATCTACCATATATATATATATATATATATATATATATATATATATATATATTTTTTTTTTTTTTTTTTTTTTTTTTTTTTTTAATTTTAAACTCTTTAGAGATTGGCCTAAAGCAGAAGCTCAATTTTATGACTTGGACAAAAATGGTGGTCAGGTATAATGTAAAGAGAAGAAACCATTTGGGACAGCATGGATGCTTCCTCCTCAACTCTAATGTATCATGAAACAACTCATCTACTACAACTAGGGCACCAGGGCCCATGTTTTCCAGTGGATTATTTCCAAGCCAACAGATATAAATCTGATCTATACCAGCTACTAGTGTTTCATGGTAAGTTAAATAGTCTCGTATCTCCATCTTTAAATAATAATAATAAAAAAAAATGGAAAACCTCTGTTTTAAGTATCAGTGAGGACTTTTTGATGGCACTCAAGAAATGTTAGCTTTCAATTGGCTGGACACCGACAGCTGAAAATAATTCTTGACTTCAGGTACCCTGTTTCCGAAAAAATAAAATCTAGCCAGACAATCAGCTCTAATGCATCTTTTGGAGCAAAAATTAATATAAGACCTGGTATCATATCATATCATATCATATCATATCATCATACCGGGTCTTATAGCAAAATAAGACCGGGTATTATTTAAATTATATTATATTATATTATATTATATTATATTATATTATATTATATTATATTATATTATATTACATTATATTATATTATACCCGGTCTTATAGTAAAATAAGACTGCCGTTTGTTTCAAAAGACTCATTAGAGCTGATTGTCTGGCTAGGTCTTATTTTCGGGGAAACACGGTAGGACTCCCTAGGAGCTGGGGCATGATTAAGCTCCAGGTGGTTGACATGGGGCATCAATGGCTCTATCTAGGTGGGAGAAACCAAGAAAAGCCAAAGCAGGAAACCTCAGAGCTGGCTGATAATTATTTGTCATTAGTTCCTTTCAATGAAGCGATCGATTACTTCTTCTTCAACAAGAAATAAAATCTGATGACATAATACGTGCTGTGTGGTACTGAAGAGCTTATAAGTGTGGTACTGTAGCTTATAAGCTACACTACAGAGAATAACTGAGGAGTGAAACAAGAAGGGGTAAAATCACTGAAAAGTGGGGTTTGAAGAAAAGGAGGTATAGACTACAACTAGGTCACCTAATAAAATGCTATAAAAAGATAGCTCCGGTTTCCACTTATAGTCATGGGGTTCTTGGGAAGGAGGACGTTGTCTGATAAAGAACTCCCAGACTAGGAAACGTAACTGCGTGGATTGGAAAGTACTTGACAACACTAGATCATCTGAGACACACAGGACCAAGGTCCTGGGGTTCCATAAAATGTGTTGGCTGAGAGAAAAGAGAATAAAAAGAAATACTTTGTCTAACAGATGGTAGTAGTGGGATAGTATGAGGAAAGAACCTATGTCAGAGTATGGATGAGAGGACAAACTGAAGAAGAGCAAGTGGAACACAGGATTGAAAATTATATATACATATATATATATACATACATATATATACATACACATATATATACATACATATATATATTATACATACATATATATATGACCTAAAAACATTTTTTTAAATTATTGCTTGAATGGATGAAATTCAATAGTAAAAATAATAGAAATTTACATGATAAGAAATGTACTCAGCTATTTTATTAACAATCTCTCCCTCTGGGATTAGTAAATTTATGTTTAAAAGGAATATTGGGGAATTGTGGTTTGTTCTTTGCATCAACCCCATCTCCGTTTTATTCAAAAGAATTAAAATCTGATGTACATTTCCTGTGTTTAAGTGTACATACTTTGATTAATGAGCAATCAAAATTGTCATATAAAATGGAAAATGCACATATCATAGTTTTGCTCCAGCTATTCTTTTAAAGGATAAAAATCAGAATTATATGTTTTCTCATATAACACAATTGACACCCACAGACTTTACTAGCCTGCAAAACCGACATTTTACAAGCTCCATTCTTCTCTTAGATGCATTATTCATTATCTCTGTCTTGCTTTCTCCTGATAAATGGTTTCAGGTCACAATCAGGCATCAAATCAATTGGGAGGTGAGTCAAGACCCCAATTAACACGATTTTACAACATTTCCAATGACTGCCTGAGCTTGCTGAGAATCCTAAAAGATGCTTTCCTCCTACATGCTCTAAAGTGACTTGTGTGTTATCACAACACCATCAGTATCATGAATTCAAGATATGTTTGTTTTAGTGAAGTCCATACTTTGTAATGCTCTGAAGTATGTTGGAAATATTGTTGAAGACTCCAGTTCCTTCAGACTCTAAGAATGACATGTACCTTGGCTGAACTTTGAAATAAATTCTATGTTTATCACTGTTTTACTGCATCCTTTTATTTTTGTTGGTTTCCCTTACAAGCATGAATTCTCTTTGATCTTCCCATACTTTGTAGCCACAATGAAATTTATAGAGTATGAGCCTCAATTTTTTTTTTCCCTATAAAACAGCTTTGACAACTGAGTGCCACGATATTTCTCTTCTACACAAATAAAAGACAACTCATTTCAGGTATATGATCCTGGTTTGTTTTTTCAATTTTTCAAAGTTCCTTGAAAACTTCCCAAGTCAAGCTACCTACCAAGAACATAAGAAAAAAATACAATTTAAATTTTCTTTATGTATTCTAGAATTTCTGGACTTCTATCACCATCAGATATACTAGGGAGTAATAATATTTTTTCTTCACATTGAGATGCTTGTTTGAAAAGTCAACATATACTGTTTTTTTCTCCATTTCAACCACTCATCTTTAATAACCTGTACCCCAACCCATCCTCCTCATGCCCCATACAGTAATTCACAGTGAGAGGAAAAGGATTCTTTGACCTTCAGATCCCTCTACCCTGCCAATCTATTTCCTAATCTCAATGATGGCTCCCATGTACTAACTTACCTCTTTCTTTCAATTTCTTCCTTTCCTCCCTTATTAAATGTTTATTTGTCTTCAACTATGTTTTAGCCTCTAGGCTAGATGCTGGTGATACAGAAATGAAGAATACAAAGCCTCTGAGGATTTGTAGTCTAAATTCCACAGAAACCACAAGGCTATGTGGTAAAAGTTGACATAGACTGTCATAAGAGAGCACGTGGGAAGAAAATCGTTAACACTACTGCTTGACAGTTTCACTTAGCATTGGCAGCTTTCTAATAGGATCCATCAGCAGTCAGTGATGGTGGCTCTATCAGTGGTGATGGCTACTTGTGGGCTTCTAGTGGTCAATCTTCTCTGCAGTAGCAGCTTACAATTACTTTGATAGCCACTGAAAGGTTTCTCATGACTGGCTAACCTTCCTCACTGGACTGATATGACGTAATCTTCTATAAGGGAGTCCAGGGCAGCATGCCCGCTGACACTGTAAATGGCAGTCAGGGTCTTAATGAGCTATTTTAAAGAAGAGTTCCCTCAAGCATTGATTCAACACACTTTACCACAGCATTGGAGAAGTACCTCACTATAGAAGCACACAATCATATCTGAATGATTTACTTTAAATGCCCTTCATTTGGCCCTTGACTTAGGGTGAATTCCCATAGTTCCAAAGGATTTCTGATAATTGTGTTACAGCACACACTCAGTTGAAAAAAATAAATAACAAAAAATGTCATTTATCTCTGTGTTCTGGAAGGAATGCTGCTAAATCTAACACGCACAACTGAGTCATTCAAAAAGCTGAGCTTCTAAAATTTCAAGAGCCTTTAAAAATTGTGTGCACTATATAGATATTTGGATTTCAGAGAGAATTGGGGATTCTCTATGGAAGCAAATATTGATTAGACATTTTTTAAAATGCTACTGTTCACATAAATACATGACAAGAGTAATGCTTGGTTTCAGACATACTTGGAAGTGCTGAGAAAAACTGAGGATGAGACAAGAATGGATTGAACCACAAGCAATATATTCAATAATAACAATAGCTACTGTTTTCTATCCAATGTGCATTTACTAAACTCTGTGCACAGATTACCTCACTTAACCCTCATAACATCTTTATGAGCCCAGTAGACTCATGATGACCTCTTCACAACAGCAAACTGAGGTTTAGAATGTGATAATAGTACTAATTATCTGATATATTTGTATAAAAGTGTACTATGTTATTCTGCCTGTGCAATTAAAGTATTTGATAAAAGTCTCAACTATTCTCATGTGTCATTAGTTTGAGAAGCAGATAGAAAAATTCTTTTCTAAGACATCCCTTGAGATTCTGTTTTTCGAACTCTGTAGTGTTCAAATTACAGTATGTGGTCCACAAACTTTTACTGATCTGTGACAAGATAAGTTGGATTGAGACCAAGAATTTAGAAATGTTTATAAAAATGTGACATTGCCTCAAATCTATATACCTGATCATCTATCTAGTGATTAATTTTTGTTGTGTTTTACTAAAGTTTCAGCCCCTAATAATCTAGAATTTTTTTTAAGGCAAAGTATATGCTCCACAGATTATTTGAGAGACAAAGTTTTACCTGAGTTACACATAAAATTTGAAGTTCAGTTGAGACTGAGATTAACTCAAGTGTCAGCCTATGTCCATAGCAGTCACTAAGGGAGATGATTCTATATTGGCTGGACCGATTCCAACCTATACAGAGGATGAGATAGAAAACAATAGTTCTTAAAATCTGATTTACTGGAACTTCTGAAAAGCTCCCAGGAACTTCTGTGACTTGCAACATTTTTAATATTAATTAATTAATTTTACATATGGTATGAGTTGACTTTCATATAAAACATTTCCATAGTATCATCAGAATTAGTGTCACATTTTCCATTCACTATGGTATTTTGTTGATTTAGGGAAAAGTTTAAGTTTGTAAGCTATATGTGGTGGGATTGTGCATTCATGAACTAGGCCTAAGACTCCGTGTTTCTCTCATTAGGCACACTCTTTAAGCTTGAAGTTACATAAGACCACATTGAACATATGCTGCCTACCACAAAAATTTAGAGAATACAGTGACATGTGTTCATATTTCACTTACTCTTTGAATATGAATTGCTAGAGGTTCAGTGCAATTGAACAAATATCTCCTCAAATCTCCTCAATTGCAGAGGGTTTCTGCAAAACTCAGAAGTTGAAAAAGCCACTTTTTAGGAGATTACTAAATACTGCATTGCTATAAACTTTATAAATTGGCAGTATGATAAATAGCCAGGCATCACTAAACCCGCTAGAAAAGTTATGTAAGACAAAACAAGAAACACTAGCATACCAAATTAAGGTCAAGATCAAGAACCTTTTACATACATACCTATTCACTTAAAGGAAACACTTTGTGGGTTCTTTGGCAAATGCAAATTGCCAGCATCAGTACTCTTACACTGGGGCCATTATTAAGTGAAATAAGGGTACTTGAACACAATCAGTGTTCATGAGAATCAACAGTACATCTAATAACCTAAAGGGCTACTAAGTAAGTGACTAACAGATGGATAGTGTTCACAGTGCAAATAATGCTGGATATCAGGATGATTCACATCCTACAAGGGATGACATGGTTCATCACATTACTCAGAATGGTGCCCAATTTAAAACTTATGAGTAATGTATTTCTGCATGTAATATTTTTGAATGGTGGTTGATAGTGGGGTATTGAAACTGTGGAAAGCAAATTGCCAGAACGTGAAAGCATGATAAGGGGCAACTACTGTACATATTTATTCCTATGATAAGAGCTATTAAGAGATTGAGAAGCAGTATAGTCAGATAAAATTATATGGCACATCAAATTCCTTTATATATGTACCCTTCTGAAAACTCTTAAAACTTACATTTCAAAAACTGTCACATTATTATATTTAGTAATCATGGGGAAATTTAATTATAACATAAGTTTTTTTTATGGTGGGAAGTATCTGGTATCAATAGTGCTTATGAAAACAAATGGAACCATATCAGTGGCATAATGTTTACTTATGGTGAATGATTCAAAATCTTCAACTACAGAAACATGATTGAATTAAGCTAAGTGAATAGTTTTATGTTAGATAACAATTTCTATCACTGGAACACATTAAGTGGATGGCTGGAACAGCTCACTGTCTATTTTTTCAAAGGGCATTAAAAGTGACAAATTCTGAAACACAACCTGGCTCCTCTTTAGACTGGAAATGACAAAGCACTACCAATTGCTTAGATATTTATTTATGAGTAATTGTGACTTCTGTTTCAAACCATAACTCTTGTTCTTTCCTTGAACAGCCTGAAAAACCAAACCAAAAAAAAAAAAAAAAAAAAAAAGAAAAAAGAGGCTTCTTTACACACAACAGAAGATGACATTGAAACAAAAGTCTCAATTCATAATTACATTAACATGACTTTTACTTATTCCTGATATGAACACCAATTTATGAATCAGTCTACAATTTACTGAGCATTTTTAGTCTTGGAGACACCAAAATTGTACTGAGAATAAACAAATAAAAGAAGAAAATAAATAATTGAATATCATCAGGAAATTCCATAATCTAAACATATACATTGGCCCAATGCTGACCACCTCGACGGCCTCTCTGTTATGTAAGACTGTGTTACTGATCTACAACCAGGAGACTGATAAATTGGATTTGTGTATCAAGGTGATGATGGAATTGGGTCCCTCTTTCAGAGTTATTCACCCATTATCTAGTGTGGTCCTTTTTTGCAATTAAAGGACATTTTGATAGTTTTCATGGCCATTTATTGTTATGGAATAACCAAGCATCTTCTGAAATCCCTAGGATGAAATGTAGTGAGCTTTAATTTGTATTTTAAGCAACACAATATATTGGTTAACATTATGCCCAGTAATTGTATTTACTATTAAATGTATTGCTTTTGAAAATATTCCTATAAATGTTTGCTTTGTCCATACACAGAAGTTTAAAAGCTATCAAAAGTTAACGTAGGGAACTGAAGTTTAAATGCATCTACAGTTTGGTAGTTGTGGTGGTTTCTTGCTTTTTAAAACCCAATTAATTATCATTGCGATATGCTAAAATTTCTTTGTAGAAATGACAACAAATTGGATAAATAGATCTTTAAGTTGAAAACCATTTGTCAGCCAAGGTCATTTAATACAGTTTTAATCAGGCTGGCTTTCTAAGCTTCCTAAGGAGAAACAATGCCTGGATAGATATAAAACGTGTTTTGATGGAAAAAAAAAATATATATATATATATCTTCAGTAATGAGGCTGGCAAGTTCAGACCATGGGGCCTAGTAGTCAAAGCTCAAATTTGCCTCTGGTTATTCAATGTATCAGGAGTTGTTGTGCTCACTGTTGTGAAATTCTAATTTGGGTTGCAAAGTGAACGATGACCCCATTGCTCTAGAAGCAGGAGACATGGGAGAATGAATCTTGTCATGGATGAAGTGAGACCTGAGGATGTCCCTTGTCCAAAAGTAAAATGTGATCCTATCAGAGGTAAAAGGATTTCTAAAATGGGTGATAAATGGTGGTGGTGGGTGGGGGAGGTGCGGGGAAGAGAGAGAACTAAGGGAAGCCCTCTGGTCTTTGAAAGTAGAAGTCAAATTTAAATTTCCACAACACTCTTAAACAATCCAATGTCTTTATTCTCAAATGCAGTGGTCAAAATGAGAAGAGAAAAATGTAGAAAGAATCCAGCTGCGGTATCCATTTTTAGCCCAAAGTAAATAATCACTGAGCAGAAGTTTCTTTTCCACATATTGCTGGCTTTCAACATATATGCACTTTTAATGAAGAGCACGTGAGACAGAACTTGATGTAGCCCTCAGAGTTCAAGCCAACTCCACTGTGGTTCTGGGTTCTGATCCAATGGCCACTGCTGGCCGCTCACACAATAATATTAAAAATGACTTATTCACCTTAGAAAATCTTGTTTTCATAAAAGCCATGGCTTCTCATAAGCAATACTTACTTGAAATATCTTATAGTTTACATACTTAACCTTACCCAACCGAGGCAATTATTTACAATTAAATCCATGGCATTTAAAAGTGGGCCTGAAGTTTATTACAGCTTGTTGTTACTCTATTCCTCCTACAATGGATGCAGCATTGTTCCAGTCAGAATGAAATAATTGAAGACACAGTAATCCAGTAGATAACATCAAACAAAAGCCTCAAAGATTAGCCAACTCTCTTAAATAAAATTTAGGATTAGCAGTTTGTTATTCATTAAGTTAGGTTTGTTCAATAAATATTTATCGAACAACTTTGCTGTGTCAAGCTCTAAGCTATTATTGTGATATAGTAGTGAAGAAATAATCAGATCTTTTGCCTTCAGAGTCCATAAGAGCTCAAGCGTATATGAGTATCGGTATGTGTGTGTGTGTGTGTGTTAACTTGGGGGGGTAAGTTAAATAATGACTCTCACATCATAGCATTACAAGGAATGGTAAGTGCTGTGAAGGAAAAGTAGAATGTAAATGAAAGATTATAATACAAGATCTTATTCAAATTTCTACTTTCAAATTAACCGCAATCACATACTTGCCTATTAATGTGTTGAATTGACTCAATGCGATTTGACTTAAGTCATTTTGTCTTGTGCACCCCTCTGTCCCTCTTTTAGGTGTCTCCTTGCGGCTTCTTCTACTACCAATGTCTCTGCTACTCACAGCTTCCCATCGAAGTGCTACATCAGATCAGGATGTGAGCCCGTACTCCTGACTTTTTTCCTCAGTTCATTGAGGTTTCATTGTCTCTTTTGCTACTGGTGGTGGTGATAAATTTTCGCCGTGGATATGATGATGTGTGTGCTTACTACTTGTTAGCAATGCCTTGATTCTTAAAAAAGGATGACAAAAGTAACTTCAGAAAATACAGAGGCCGGTAGAGAATATTTCTGACAAAATAGGATCTTCAAGTTCCCCTTAACTAACAGTGCAGAGGAAGTTGCCAATTCTGGTCCCAATTGAGGCCAACCTTGAACTAATGAATTGCTTTTTTCTATGTAATCCTAGCATTACACCACTGAAAGACTTACTCAATTTTTTTGGTATGTTATCACTTCCATCAGGCATATTCCCCACTTAAACTCAAGGAGATCCTGTTTCAGAAGAATATTTGCGTGTAGTTTTTTCTTCTTGGAGGAAAATTTTTTTTCCTGTCTTCATGGTGATTTTCAATTTTAGCATTTAAAAGATGAGTACTAAGACTTGACAGATTAGTTGACACAGGACTATTTATTGAGCACCATGATACCTAATCCAGGCTAAGCTTTGTTACTAATGGGCTGGGACACCTTGTACAGATACACTGTGCTGGATTTTAGTTTGCTAATTTGAAACATGGAGATATTTCACTAATAACCATCATAGTCACTTCCAATTATAATAGTCATGTTCAAAGAACATTAGAAGTTTTTCTAACTTGAAGCTCCTATTTATTATAAGGCTTAATGTATACATTTCTGTACATATAAGCTTAAAAAGAGAATGCAGTTTTTATGGAAATTAGAACTAGGTTTAACCTAGTTAGGGATTATTTATGGAATCCAGAACATTTATAAACAAATAATTTATTGTACCCTAGAAAAAGAAAAAAAAAGCTCTCCTTTATATCTGCCTCTGATGCGGATGGACTTTCCTCAGTCAGAAGTTACTGATGATTCAAGCTTGAGAATGTGTGATAGAATTGATTTTCTAACATCAGTTATTCATTGTATAAATAGGTATCTGTGTAATAATATAAACATGACCATTATGTTTTTTTGCTTGAAGTTGAGGGCAGAACGGGGAGGGGGCAAAAGTGTTTATAAATATTAACTACCAAGTAGTATGTTAAACCTACAGTCCAAAATCCAATTGATGCTCCAAGTAGAATTAGTGTGTTTTACTTTTCAATCCACTTATATTCTCAAAGCTGAAGTATGTGTTAAGGTATTCTGCTATAATTAGAGGATTTATCATACAAAATAATTTAAGTTCAGTTTTTAGTTGTGAAATATAAACCTTTTTTCTATGCTAATGAACTTTAATAAAGGCTGAATTTCTTACATGAATTTAACAACTTTGGAATTGAAATAGATGAGTGAGCACAAAGTAAAATTTTTGTTTCCTGTAATTATGTAGTTATGATTAGTATCAGAAAATGTTGTTCTAATGTTAAAAATGTATCCCTGAAAAGTTCACAGTTTTATTAAGAATACCAAGGAGTCAAGGGCTCTGGATAGTGTACAAATCTCAGGAAAGACATGGCTGAATTTTGATTAAACGTATAAAAACCAAGGAAAGTAGAAATGGAAGCTCTATTATTTTGCCCAATTCGGATGTCTGTAATGATCTAAAAAAAGTATTAACCACTGACAATTGTTTAGGGAGGAGTAAGTTCTTAGCATTCTTTCAACAGTTTAAAGTATATAAACTGGGTAATATTCTTGCTGCTTGTTTATATTTTTGTTGAAGAACTCATTTAAGCAGAAATTTGGAAGGATATCTAATAATCATTTTCCTAATTTTCTGTAAATAGATTTTTTAAGAAAATATTTCAATTACAAAGTCCAAGGTTGAAAGTTCTGTCCAATTCAAAAGGTAGTTTTTGTTTTGTTTTGTTTTTTTAACATCTACTGTATATTAAATAATTGGAATAGAAAACTAAATAATACTTGGTTGATTTCCTTAAGCAGCTCATAATCTTGAGAGCAGAACTGAAACAAATAGATATTTCAACAAGATATTTTGAGGCCTAAATTGGAGCATGAGATACAATAAAGTTCTTTGATTGGTCTTCATAGCTGTGTGCTTTCATAGAAGTTGCTCAAATCTCTGTTCCTTAGTTACCTTGTCTCTAAAATTGGGGTGATAATAATAGCATCTGTATCATAGGATTACTGTAAAGATTAAATTGGCTAATACACGTAAAGTACAGACTGGTGCTTGGTATACAAAAATCAGTCAATAATGTTCTTCTCAAATAATATTTCATATAAAACAGCATAGTGTCAGGCACTTAGGAAGCACTCAGTAAATATTAGCTAGTATTATTGTTTATTCTTGAAACAAAGAATTGGAACTGTGTGCTAAGAATTGAAGTCAAGAGCTCTGCTTTAGTTTAATCCACCACATCAATTTTAACAAACAATCACTTGGCTAGTGAGGTTGCTATTATATTTTAATATGATTTTACCATGAAACATGAGGCTCCTTTAAGAAGTCTGAGTTTACTGATCTGTCGTGGTAAGTGAGCTCCACCTCTGGAATATAAACGTGACCAAAAAGGAATGAAGAGGCTTTTGTTTTTTAAAGATTTAAAAATAGAAGTTGTGAAAAATGTAAATATAGTCATACTAATACTTGTTACAATATTCAGACATCTCACTCACATTAAGAAGTAAAAAGGATAAGCAACAAGAGATAAGAAATGGTGGATGTCTTTGCAGAGAGCTTTGTTGTGAATCCCACACTTCACCAAATGTATCCCTGCACCTGAAGCCTAGAGAAAGAGGGTGATGTCAGTCTCCCACCTGAATAATTATAATGTGCAGGAGATGGACAGACTAGATGTTGATGAATGAAGACAGAACTTGTTGCTTCTTTGGGATTGTCGCACATTTCCAGCCTTAGTCAATGGAAGGGATGCCTGAAAATTCCCCATAGACTAGATGAAAGTTAGGTGCAAGAAAGCACCAAGTGGAGCTGTCTTAGACCCTTCCTATTAGATTCACTTCGAAGAGTGAGTGGGCCTCAGCAGAGGGTACTGAATGTTATCAGGGATAAGCTAGGGGAGAGTGTATGACCTCTTCCATCAGGGTAACTACAGGTGAGGGTTACCCAGTAGATGGGCAGTCTCCAAGAAGCCCATGAAAGTGCCTCATCAGAGAATCAATGTCCAGTCAGCCTTTGACTGATAGTACAAGCCAAGTGAGATCTTTCCTACTCTCCATTCCTCTCCTCCCTCACTGTCCTTAAACTCTGAGGTTAAAAACCAGAGAAGGTGGGGAAGCTAGCATCTAGTACCTACCCTCCTAAAACTTACAATATCATACAGGAGAAAAGAAACAAAGAAATGGGTGAATAAACAAGTTAGTGTCAACCAATGTTAAAGGCAAAGATCAAAATAAATCCTGAATGACGTGATTAGAGAGCAAGTTTGGTAAGGAGATGAACAAATTACAGAGACAGAAAAAACCTACAACTGAAAAACTAGAAGGGATGCATCTTAACTGTGGATGTTGCTGGCCTTTTGACTGAGTGATCACAGGGTTCTGGGAGATGTCCAGCAGAAGAGCAGCAGGCCAAGATAGCGTGCCTTATGGAGTATACAGAACATACAGGGCTCACAGAAGCAGGCAAGATAAAATGCCAGGGAAACAAAAGAAAGGCAGAAGACTGAGGCCTTGAAAGGAAACAGGGAAACCAAAGCAGCATGTCTAGTAATAATAGTAATTGTGGGGTATTGTGTTACATGCAGGGAGAATTAAAAGGCCTCCTCTGTCAGGCCTGACAGTGTGGATAGAAATAGTCAGGACACTGTAGCCAGTACAAACAGAGTGTCAGAGAGCAAAAAATTGGGACAAAACAATGACTGGCATAAACCTAGTCCCTTCGGACTTCCACCGTACTATTTAATGTGGGAGAAGTTTTGCTGAAAATGTAAATTCACAATTGTCTATTTGTGTATTTTATCCTTTATGAAGCAGATAGAAGAATTGAATTGGTTAAGAGTGAATATAGTTTTAGACATGTTTCTCTCAGAAATACCCTATTTTGTTCAATGTCAAAATTTAAATATTTCAAATTTGGGTGGAATCTAAGGTCCTAAGCAGTCCCAAACCTAAAACTACATTTGTCCCAAGCAGAGACTGATGCCACTGATTTTGCCTTCCTACTTTTGTCCTCGTGGAATAAAGGAAGAGGATACCACATAGCTGTGTTAACAGAGAGCAACACCTACCATATTAGGATGGCCCTGGAGAAAACCAACCAACCAACCAACCAACCAACAAACAAACAAACAACAAAAAAGTAGAGACTCTTCACAGAAACTAAGATACATGTAGAGACAGAAAACTCAAGTTAAACTTGATCATTTATTCCATATGAATGGATAAGTATGAAGTTTTTCTAAACCTCAGTCTCTCCTCACTTGTAAAGAGGGATAATAAACTGATCTTAGTATTATAAATTATATTCTACCAGATTCTGAACTCGAGACAAACAGTGGAATGAAAGCAATTCATTTTAGAGATGATCCAGGAAGCACTGGTCAGGAATGGGAAGATGAGAAAGGAAAGAAAAAGAAGCCATAAAGGCTGTATTATGGAACAAATGATGGCTGTGGGCACCTGGAGAGCTCTAGGAAATCATGTGGGATATGTGCCAAGTTGCTCTGTTGAAGGGTGAAGGAATTGGGCTCTTTATTTACTAATGCCTCTCAGTCATTTTCTGAGAGCTGTTTCCACAGAGACATTACTTGCCTACCACTTCCAGGCTGTCCTTTGAACCCTTAGGAAGTTCTCATGGCAAAAGAAAATCTCCAGGCAAAGAGTCTTAGAAGACTATAAAGAAAGCTCTCAGGAAGAGTGAACCCCAAGGGAAAAGGGTGGGACACACCTACTTATTAAGATCAAATGAACTTTCACACAAATGGTTATCCAGTCACTAGTAAATTGCAGTAAGTTACAACATTTAGTACAAATGTAGCTATGACCAAGAACAGAATCTGAATAATAATAGAAAAAATATACACTAAGCATTGGGAGACTTGGTATTTTCAAATCGGGTATGTCCTTGGGCACATCATCTCTCTAAGCTTAAATGAGTTTATCTGAGTAATATGGTGATATTAGCTTTCTTAGAGTCAAAATGAGCATATGAAATGAATGAAAGGAGGGCAAGATGATACTTAAAACAGAGTAGATTTTCAAATCTGTCTACTTCCCTTTTTATTTAAAGATTATGTTTATCTGGAGATGCTTAGAATTTTTCATATCATCACTCTAGCCTATTGAATACAAATGGAAGCCGCTGAAAATATAAATCACATTTATTTGACACTACAATATGAATACCTACTGTGTGACAGGCACTGTCATAAGCACTGTGCTTAAGATGGTAAATGAAAGAGACCAAAACCCCAGTCCTCAAAATACTGTGAAAAAATGAGAGGAAAAGATTATATACAAAGATGGCCATTTGACATATAACTTTCTACTCATTGCTCATCATTGTTTGCATATTACAACTATTTAAATATCATCATTATTATTATCATTAACATGTATCAATATCATTAACATGCATTTTGAAACTGCTGCAGTGGTTTTTATCATAGCAGTTTAATGTTTCAATATTATAGAACATATTCTTGATTTTAAAAAGAGGAAAGAAAAACAAAACTCTAACGAACAAACAGTCAATTTAGAATTATCCCAGATAAATCATTCCATTTGCAATGGACCATACACAATACTACTACTACACAACTGCACTTCTGGGCAATCATATATTATGATATTTGTTAGGAAGAATCGAAAATTATAAGGACTTGCATAAAGAGATCTTTATGGTCCCTCCCAACCCCAAAAATTCATCACATTAAATAAAACACTAATGCTGCCTGGATCAGGTTGATCCAAAGTGTTACTTTAGGATGGCTGCCTAGTCAGCAGGAAGCAATTTGGTCCTCTCTTCAATACCACTAGAGCCAACACTCTGTAGCTAGTGTGTTGAAAGATAAATATGCTTAATGGAGAAAAAGTCACTAAACTTGGAAAATAATCCGTGTCTAAGTAGCATATCACATTAAAAAGTAATTATAAGGCACTTGGGAAACTGATTCTACTATATATAAATGTTGTAATGAACATCAACTCCTAAACACTTTAAGAGGAAACTGCACAACCCAAGTGGAGCATGGCATAAGCTGATATCTGAGTACTGAGCTGGGAACTGACCCATCACCAGGGTTACTCAAATGTTTGGAATAAAATTGTAATGGTTTTGCTTGTTTTATTTTTGAATAGTTTCTCAGTAATTTGTACCTTTATTTCAATAAGGAAAACATTATACAAATGAATTCAGGAAATGAATCCCTTTATGTTCTCCCAGTAATTTTTTTTTTTAAACCAATGCTTCATTATATACAGTTCACGTATGAGCTGTTTGTTTTACCTATTTCACTTATTTACATTAATCTACATAATTCCAGTTTGAATTTTCAGCCAAAATAAATTTGTGTTACTTATAGTATGATTTAATTGATACTAGCATTTAATGATAGCAATATATATTTTTTTAAAAAACTTTAAGAGTTTGTCACATAGATTTCAAAGTATACTATCTCTACTCCCTAAAGAGGAAGAATAAATATATATCCAGTGTAGAGATTACACTTTTAAAATCCCTTGCTAGATCTCAAAGGAATATTAGGGTACACTAACATACGTGTCAAGAAGAAGGTAATGATGGATTGTGGATAAAGCAAACACTACTTTAGTGTCAATAATGATTCCCCCCACAAAGAAGCTGTATGTCTCAAAGAATGCTTTGATGGTTGGTAGTAACTTGTTAAAAGCTAGGTTTTGGATTTAATAAGCTTCATCATTTTCAAGTCCTTTGTTTTTTAAAAGAAAATCAAGGAAACAAGCTTTTCTCTCTTGGAAAGTTTCTTAGAAGCTCAAATTTAAATGGCAAATTCAAAGAACCCATATTTTAAAAAGTAATTCAGGATAAAATATGACACCTAATTTAAAGACAGTCAATTGGCTTCATGTTAGGTTGCATGCTGATTTTAGAGCCATTTATTGAAGTTTACAGCTTGAAATGGATTTGCTCCATCAAACTGATACTAGTTCTTTAAGACCTGACTATTTTACATGATGTACTTTTAAATCCATTAATAGTGCCTTTTGGAAAATAAAATTATGGAAACTTGCACCTGTCCATAATCTTTCTCCAATTTTTTAAACTTTGAAATCCATTTGGAAGAAGGAACGGGGCAAGTTAGAATTTCACCAAGCTCCTACTAATATCTACACTGTTTCGGTGGGAGGCTTTCTGCTGTTCCCCAGAGCATAGAAAACTGCTGCCATGTGCAAAGGAAGACAAGTGTAGCAATTCTCATAGGCATTTCTTACGACCCACCAAAAAATAAGATACTGAGCCCAATACTATTCCCAATATTTGAACAAGAAAGAGCACTTGCCAATAATAGGAGACAAGTTGAAGAAAAAGGAGGTGGTGAAATCATCAGGTTAGTCAAGCCCTCATTTATTCACTCATTTAAATAGCTTTGTTGACCTCATTCTATGTGCTGAGAGCTGTGCTGAATGTCGGGCTAGTTGGAAAGCTGAATAACACATGGCTCTCTCCTCTTTTTAACTACTGCTAGAGAATAGAGGAGCTTTTAACATAGTGAGTACTTTAATGAAAGAGTGATTCTATATTATGAGCAAGAGATTGGTGATAGAGCAAATAGAAAGAAATAAAGTTATAAATGTGAAGCTACCTAAGCAAATGAAATAGAATTTTCAATTATTTTGTAAATGCCACAGCATTAGAGCAAGATATTGAAGCCTGCTTGCTGTACCAGGCCTTTTTCCCGTAGTTGCAGGGTTGTGGGATTGTCCTGGTACTGTGTGAGCTTCACCTATCTTTCTAGACTCTATATTGGTCTTAGCACATCTATCATTTTGGATTAGAAATTCTTTATCTTTTGAGATATGGCCAGGAAGGATAAAAGGAAGACATACCGTGTTTCCCCGAGAATAAGAACTAACCGGAAAATAAGGCCTAGCATCATTTTTCTGAAGGACATCCCCTGAACATAAGCCTTAATGCGTTTTTTGGAGCAAAACTTAATATATGACCCAGTGTTATTTTGGGGGAAACATGGTATTTAAACCAATAAGTAATATTACTAAATAATGGAGAAATTTTTTCACTGCTATTTATTATTCAGTAAAACATTACTGATTCATACTTACTGAATTTTCATACCACAGATCATTATTTCATTAATTATTGTTTTCAAGATTTTATTTTGGTTCAATCAGCATTTATTGAGTCAGTTACATTTCAGGCAACATAGCAGTTGGTATCTGTTGCCTCTAGAATCAAACTTCCATTATTGTCCCCTCACATTATTGAAAATATGAGTTTGTTTGTCTCCATAATTGTGTATTCTTTAAGGGCTAGAAATAGGTGTGTTTTCTTTATAAATCCAGTAACTGATATATTGAGCTGAATATTATTGATAGATTGTATTGATTGAAATAGTCTGTTACAAAACATCTAAGTTTCAATGTTTATTACCAGTTTATTCACTTTTTTTTTATATGAAATAAAATGAATTCAAAGTCTTCCCTATGATAATGTCACCTCATTTAAATTCAGATATGTTCTTTTGAATGTGAGGTAACAGTTTGGAGTAAGGGACATTAGCAAGAGTCATTTCCATGCATAGTAGAAGCAGAATTCAAATAATAGAGATGAATAGGTGTTCAAAAAGTAAACTCTTCCAATACTGCGTTTCCCCCAAAATAAGACCTAGCTGGACCATCAGCACTGATGCGTCTTTTGGAGCAAAACTCATAGTAAAATAAGACCGGTCTTATCTAACATAATAAAAGACTACGTCTTATATTAATTTTTGCTCCAAGAAACATATTAGAGCTGATTGTCAGGCTAGGTCTTATTTTCTGGGAAACACGGCAGGCTTGATTAGAGAAGGAAGGGAAGAATGGACTATACTTTGGGAAGCTGAGGGCTGATAAGACTGGGAAAGAAGGACCAGAAAACGATGAAAGCTGAGCAAACATATTAAGGACTTTATTGACCTCTCACCATAATAAGCTAATTTAAATCTATTAGACTGCCATTGTGAAACGTCAGTGCTTCTCTTTAGTTTCTCTATCCCTATCTATTCCTCAAGGTTCAGTCATACAGTGCAACAACAGCAAATAGGACCATTTGAATCTCAGTTCTGTCAGTGATTAATTTTATAACTTTTGGACACATGATCACTATCTATAAATCTCCATATTAAACTGTAAAATGCAACTAATAATATCAAACTTATAAGGTAATTGTAAGTTTACATAAGTGAGAATTTGAGAAAGTGCTAATTAATGCATCATCTGGCACACAGTTAAGAGCAGGAATTCCTGTAGTATCAATGGACTCTTGCATTATGCTCTAATAACAGCAACAGATGGTATAAATTGTTAAATTTACTACTAAACTACACAGCTCATTCAGAATGCAGTAGAAACTCTAAATACTCTGTAAGAGTAAATGTATTAATATCTAGCTAGCTAGCTATCTCATAAAATGATGCCAGAGAGTGTGATTTCATGCCATACTACATACAATCCTCACGTGGAATACTATCAACAGCTTAGTTTTCTTGACAAAGACATTAGTAATGTTGTGTTTAGGAAATTTATGTTTCAAAACAATAAAGTTTCTATGAACTTTTCACAGTTTCCAAGTATTTCATAAACCCCCATAATAAACTTAGATTTAAATTAGTTTAGTATTATTTTGTAACTAATTTTTTTTTGAGGGTTTTAAAAAATGTGTGCTAGGCATTACACTTCAAGTCCTGTTTACATTTAATCCTCAAGTCCTGTCTCATTTAATCCCCTCAATGACCATTTAAAGTTGGTACACAAATTATTGTTTGCCCTCTCCCTAGAACACACACTCACACCTTTTATGAAGAGGAACTTGAGAAATAATCAGCCCTCTGTCAGACATTTCACAAATAGCAAAAATGAGAAGATACTTCATACTGTTTTATAGCTAGGATAAGGGGATGTGGGCTAAAGCAAAACTGCATTTGCCATGTAAGGGGACATAATTAATATGTAGCCTAGGAATACTTCTGAAGGATAAGAAGCTTTTCATTCCATTCATTAGGTCAACAGCATAAATAAAGGAAATGTTGAATAAAACCAAAGTATTAGAGTTAGGATGAACTGTAAGGAATAGAGAGTGAAATGGCTATAAATTGGGTTAGATATTCTGTTCAATTCCTTAAAATTTGTAGGAATTTCTTTTTCAAATAAAGTGGAAAGATAGAGATTTTTGTTGTTGTTATGTTTTTCTCTTAATGTTATTTTTGCATAAGCCATACAATTGACAGAAAATGTAAAAATATCTTCTAAAATGAATATTTCAGTTTCAGGAGAAGACAGGGAAATACATAAATATTTAAGAATCCTATGTGGTTTTAGTTTCTCCATTTGTTCCAGATTAAGCCCAATGAAATTAAGTAAAACTTGACCATAGATTAAATCATTCATAAAGGGTAAATCAATGTTTTAATGCAATTTGATCCAACAATTGTTATTCAATAAATTGATTTTATTTATATTTCACAAGAAACTCTCAGGAGAAAATATTATAGAGAAGTAATCGCTGTAGCTTTTTATTTAGCCTTTTATAATTTTCTAAAGTACAAGTATTTTTGTTTTCCAACTAAAACAGAGATGTAGTCAACAGTAAAAAAATATATTAGTATTAGTTTCATAGAGAGAAATGAAGCCTTACCTTTGCCAAACTTTTTAACATTTGAAAATGTCAGTTTTAGTACTACAACGAAATCAAATGGAACACATAACATGTAATGGGGTTTTCACTGTTGCCAATTCAATTCCTGTGTCAGAAACCTCTTGTTAATAGGTGTGATTTTTTGACATTTTTCTCTCCCTCTCTTCAATGGTTTCAATTTTATTTATACAGTAGAGTAATAAAACTAGTAAAATATGTCAGATTAAAAAAAATGCCCATAGTACATTTGAAAAACCCAAACCCAAAGCCCAATTCAAACAAATGTCAATATGTAAAGGCTTTTTAACAGAACCTCCCCATTCACCAGGGACATTCTTATCAAAAATATATATGAGTCCAAAGTCAGCCCAATTAGTTGATGGAGTGAGCGTAAGAATTAGTGTAGGGAAACATTCCTTTACAATCACAACAGCTCCTCAGAGAGATGACATACAGAGATCAGACTCTTGTCAAATTCTCTTCATGGACTCTCAGATGCAGAAGGGAGGGGCACCACACAAAAATGAATCAAAAGCAAAGTGACTCTCCAAGCCCAGGAGTCCTTAGTGTTGAGTAGACTGTGTGGAGAAAAATGAATATTGCAGGGAATCATATAATATAACCTAAAAAAAGGAACTAACATTGATATGTTCCAAAGATATCTACAAGTGTGGTGAGCAACTGTATACAGTAAGAGACACATAAGCCGTACACATTCCTCAGTCTCCAGGGACACCTGCAATCTGACATGTTGTTATTTAGAAATGAGGATTGCCCATGGCTACTACTCAGTGCTTCTGCTTTAAGTTTTGATGAAAGTGACAGGAATTCCTTTCATCTTGTCAATGTCTCCACATTTCTTTATATTCAGCTGGCTTTGGATCAGGTTGGGAAAGCTGACATAAGCAAGTATTATTAATTTCATTGGGTCTGAAACAGAAACTGTCATGTTCTTTCTTCTATAGGTTTAAAATTGAGAAAACAAAATGAAACTAGCTATTGGGGGATGGGAACAGTTAGCATACAATACAATTAAAGTTCATGGAAGGGGTGTTCCTTGTTCACAAATTTTATAGTCTCTTCACATCTGTTGTGGATTTCATCAGCAATTTCTGTTTAGAATTCCTAATTTTCTGAAACCAAGAAATTCAAAGGAAAATCTCCATGACACTAAATGAAAGAATTCTTTCATTTTGAAAACTGATATATTGGGAACATTTAGAAAAGATGTGGAAGTGAAAAGTCTTGAATTGAGATAGCATCTGATAAATTAGAACTTTCCTACAAGGAACAAGACATCTTAAGAGAATTTTTCCATCTGACTGCAAACAATGCTTGCAAGCCTGTTTCCAATTCCTTCCTATTTTCTACAACAGACCCTTGTTATTTAAAATACTGTTTCTTAATTAGTTGCTTAAGCTGCTATCTCTGTGAAAAGAACACAAACACATTTTAGTTTGGTTTCCTTTGTTTTAACTTTCTCCCCACCCCCACAGAAAAACAGACTAGAATTTTTAAAAAACATAACCATTTCATTCAATGTGTGTGTGTGTGTGTGTGTGTGTGTGTGTGTGTGTGTGAGAGAGAGAGAGAGAGAGAGAGAGAGAGAGACTTGCAGATGAACTTCCATTGATTTTTAACTAGTATATGGTTAGTATATGATTTTTTTAACTACTATATGAATCTAGCTTCCCTTCTGATTTAGTCCCCTGATTCTCATCTTAGCATGACCTCTCTGATACATGACCTCTCATGTATCAGATGCTAGTCTCCATTACTCAGACAGCAACTTAAAGATCATTGCTTGTGTGCCTCAGCCAGGCACAATTTTCAATAGCTTCTTGAACTTTTTTTTGAATAGACTTTATTTTTTAGAGTAGTTTTATGTTTACAGCAAAATTGAGCAGAGGGTATAGGATATACAGAGCAGGGGATATTTCCCATATATCCCCTGTTCCTACGCATGCATAACTTCACTATTATCAACATCCCCTATTAGAGGGGTACATTTCTTACAACTGATGAACCTATGCTCACACCTAGTCTCCTAAAGTCCATAGTTTCAAACTTTCTAATATATTTCCTAGGTATAGGGCCCTCAATGATTTCTACATGCTTCTCTTACCTTAGACTGGGTTGCTTTTCTACATTATAGTTGTCCTAATTAATTCTCTAGTACCCTATAATTTATTATAACTCATTGTTTCAAACCTGGTCTTTCTCTTGTCTTTCATATTAATGTTGATGCCACTTTTCCCAATGTGTGTTTCATAGAACACTGAGGTTATCTGAAATTTTAATAGGTGGTCTGTGAGGGCAGGGAGGTGGGGTGAAATTGCTAATAATATTAACTTCTAAAATAATCTTAGTAAATATAAACAGTAAATTAGTATTTTATAATACTCTCCACTTAAGAAATGGTGTGCCATATCTGAATAGTACCAGAAGCCATGTGAAATACCACACTAAGATGTATGAAATGTTGACTTTGGATCTGTACATTGATCCAAAGACAATGTTTTGTTTTTTTTCCAGTTAAATTTACATTGAGATGTATCACCTATTAGATGATTGCTGTTTTATTTTATGAGATATTTGGATTACTATTCAATATTTATTGAAGTTTATACATTATACAAATTCATGTCTATTGGATCTAATTAAAACAAGAAGAAAAGCCAAGACTTACAGTCAGATCTTTATTTAAATTTTGAGTTTAGTCACTAACCATTTTTTAGACCTGTGATCATAGGCAACATACTGCCATGACATCTCATCTGTAAAGTGGAGATATAAATTTTAGCAGGTTTGTTATGATCTAATGCAAGGAAGGCATTCAGCATTCTTCTTGATACATGGTCACTATCAGTAAACAATAGCTATTATGTTTAACTTCTTGCAGAATAGCCCTGGTGGACCAAAAACATTAGAATAGTTCAAGTGATTTTTTTTTTTTTTTATGTTCTAAAAAAAATAAGGATGGGGAATTTATCTGGAATTTGGAAAATTGTCAGAATTTCATATTGTATTATGAATTCCTACTTCTGAGTACAATTCCTGGCACATAGTGAGTACTCAATAAATAATTGTGGAATATTATTTCATAAAATTCTTTGCTTTCTAATAGAGAGCACTGGTGAAAGACAGAGATAATACATGGTTTCCCTTTGCATCTATCACCCACAACACTAATACTGTAGTCGGCTCCATAGAGCAGATAATGTTCTGTATTGCTAAGTAATTGAATGAATCAATTGATGAAAAAAATGTATTTTGAAGTATACATGATATATAATTTTGCATGTTTCAGAGAAAAATTGCTTAGGCTTACAGTTATTTAGTTTGTGCTAACATGGAATGAGTTATATTCTAAGAATGTACAGCTTTTAAAAAATAACTACAACCCAAACACGAAAATCAGTTTCACTATTTTGCATCATAAGGTGCATAAAATTATTTTATAGAGATAAGACATCTGTCTATAAATGTGTAATTTATCTCAAATTAATATTATTCTTTTAATAAGGTATTTGAGTGTTATATGAATTATTATCTAAACTAGATTTATAATTTTGAAATAGCTGATATTTTAATTAAGGCCACATATGTATAAAATAATATAATTCAGTTTCATAGTATTCCAGAACAGTTTTCTAAATTATAAATAGAGCAGTACAGAGGTAATGACATGTTCTCTGTAATGTCACTGTTCTCTGTAATGACATGTTCCTTCCACTTGGCCTTTTAATGCCTTTACAGAGTTTTCCCTTACCTATTTTGTGTGTGTTTAAATATTTTCATCTGGCCCATGTTAAGGAGATAGAGCTTTTGGGAAGCTGAGAGGACACACAGGTGTATTGACTATGTCGGTGACAACAGATAACCACAATAGGAAGGTCGTTACTCTGTCAGGTGATAGATATAATGACACTGATAACATCACAATAGTCTTGAGAAAGTGGAACAAGTGATAAAAGAAGGGCATAACTAATAATCCTGACAGAAATAATGCTGAAATAATAGCTAGGGCATTGATATAGGCTCTCAATATTGACTGATCTTAGAGAAAATACAATAGTAATGTTTTTAAATGCACACGCATGAATAAGTAGAATAATGAATAAAAACACATAAACCTATGGGTAAGGGATTACAAATTATGACCAAGAGAGAAGACTGTCAAATTCTATCCCCAAAAAATCAGCTGCAAAGCTAGACAAAAAGGAAAACACAAATATCTCCATGCTCTTGATAGCAAACAAAGTCATACAACCATCGGAAAAGTATTTATGATTAAAAACTGCTAAAATTCAGGTAAGAAGAGTAGGACTCCATGCTTTTCTTGCCTGGATCTGCTCCCATCCCCATTTCCATCTCAGTGGGCATGGAGGTTCTGGTTGGAATAGGCTAGCCATGAGAACTGGCTGCTTTCCTTCTGTAGTCAAAGGGATCCCACTCACTTTGGAACAGTAAGCAATGATTACATCCAATGACATTATGGGTAGAATTGGTCATATGTGGTTATGATGGAAGCAAGTGTATTCTTGCTTGAGTCTGTGTACATGCAAAGCAAAGACCTAAGAGGACTCAAACCAGCCATCCACTCTTGGTCAAAACTGAGGCTGCTTACCCACGAGGAGAAAACATGAAAGATTCCAGTGGTGTAGAAGCCAGGGCAGACAATTACAACCTGAGTACACTCCTCTACTCACACAGAGACCATTCGTTGGGAAAAGAAGACTTATTGGCTTCACATGCTTGAGCACAACCTCTTTCTAACTATTGACTGACAACTAAGTTATGCAGACACAGTGGCAAATCCTAGATGGCCAGATTTTAAAATAAAAACAAGATAAATAAGCAAAACAAAAACATCACATACCGTGTGTGAGACAGACTTAGCCAAAACACGTTATTAAATAAAGAAACCAACCAACTGACAAACAAAACATCAACGTTTAGGTGGAGAATTTGAATTCAGAGTTGCTACAATGTTTATTTTAAAAGTCCAGTTTTTAACCACAACTTGCCAAAAAGAAAACAGAAATGTGTGACCCATATTCTAGGAAAAAAAAAAAGTCAAGAATAGAAATTGTCTCTGAGTGTCCCCAGATGTTAGATTTAGCAGACAAAAATTACAAAGTAGCTATTATAAGTATGTTTAATTAAGTAAAAGAAACCATGTTTTAAAAAGTAAACAATAAATCAACAAATAAAGGCAAATTAATAGGGACAGAAAGTTGCTTAGTGTTGAGTGTAGATGCAGAGCACAGAAGAATATTTTCAGGGTAACGGGAAGGTTCTAAAAGTGGATTGTTGTGATGGTTTCAGACTTCATAAATTTACTAAATGCCATCGAATTACACATTTAGAATAGGTGGATTTTATGATAAAACTGTTAGAAATATATCTGTATGTTTTATTTGATATTCTTGGTCCCCCAACTTTCTTTATGCTCATTTGACATTTTATTTTCAGAGACTCTGTATTTCACCATTAAAATTCATTGTAAATAGTGAATCCAGCTTAAAGTCATTAAGATACACAAAAATTACGATGGATATTATTCATTCTCACAAGTTCTTTACCATTTTTTTATATACTCCAGTTTCTTAAATGGTGTAACAAATAACTAAGAATGCTTTAAAAATGTTTATCATAAGATTGTGGCAAAATAACGAGAATGCTGTTATTTTAATGCTCTTGACTTTTCATCTGGATGTTTGGGAATTGGTTTCCTAGTCTCATCTCTAGATTCATCCTTCTCAATTCCATTTATAGGCCAGAATAATTTATGTGAACATAAAGCCAGTTACATTACAAACTTCTTCACAGCTTGTTAATAATCCCCTATTATTGCCTATAACAATTTTTTTGTTTTTTCTTTTTAGTTCTCTCTCTCTCTCTCTCTCTCTCTCTCTCTCTCTCTCTCTCTCTCTTTCCGTGTACACACACACACACACGATGCCAAAAAAATGTATACACATTTTAAGAAAGGAAAAAACTGTATTAAAATTGTAATACTCAATATACACCAACAACAAAAGATGAATACAAGTCACGTTAGACTTCTGCAATTACAAGAAGTGCTCAAAGTGGTTACCATCAGCATCCAGACACTTCTGACTACAGTGAACTACTGCTTGAGCAACGTTGACCAAAGTGTCCATTTGTACACATTTCTGGCATATATATATATATATATATATATATATATATATATATATATAAAACGTAGACTGGGAGGTAATGGAGAGGGAAAATTCCACGTTAAAAGACAGACATGACCTCCCAGTCTACATTAGGAAATATATATATATATATATATATATATATATATATGCGCCAAAATATATAAATAAAAATAAAATGAATATATACGCCAAAATGTGTATATATATATATATACACACACACATACATACATACCATATATATGGTGTGTGTATATATATGTATATATATATACATACATATATATACATATATACATATGTATATACATATATACATATATATATATATATATATATATATAAACCTGTCTGTCTTTTAACCTGGAGTCCACAGACTCTGAGCACCTTTATATATTTAAATTAGGGTTTTCATAACCCCTGAAATTGTGTGTAAAATGTTTACATAGGCATATTTGTACATATTTGAGGATATATTTTCTAGGATTTTACCAGATTCTAAAAGGGGTTGTTCCCTGAAAAGGATAATATATATTGTCTTGTATAAAGTTCCCTTGACTGACATGCAAGGCCACCTATAACCTCAAACCCGCATTAACTTATCTCACCCCTATTTGCATCACATGCTCCAGGAGATAGACACCACTTTAATGCCCTGAAAATACCTCTCTATCATTTGCCTGTCTGCATTTATACAGGTTCTTCTCCTGCCTTCTTGGTTCTAAATCCCTCTACCTGGTAAATTTTTATTAACACTTAAGACAATTTTTGATTGCTTCTTTCTCTCAGAAGTTTACATAACACTGTTAGAAAAAGTCCTTTGTGTTCCCCCAGTGTGTTTTCAGTAAACTATGAATGACACTGAGTTATAAAACTTCACATTTATTTCAATTTATTATTTATAAGTGTTTTCTTAATGCAGACTGGGAAGTCATGGAGAGGAAAAACTCAGATGTGTTTCCAGCCATATAGCAGGCATTCAGAAGCATTTTCAAATGAAATCAATGCATGAATTGATGCCCAAGTAATCCTCGGGGCTCTCTGGGTCAAAATATTTTTTTTTCTGTTATCAATTTACAAAGAAACAATTTTTTAAGACCAAATTTTTTTTTAATTGGGCCACTGTAGGCAGAATAATAGCTCCCCAAAGATGTCTGTGACCTAATCCCTAGAACCTGTGAATATATTCTGTTAAATGACATAGGGGAAATTAAGTTGTAAATGGAATTAAGCTTGCTCATCAGTCGACCTTACAAGAGGGAGACTATCCTGGATTATTCAGGTAGACCCCGTGTCTTCAAATGGGTCTTTAAATGGGAAAATAGGAGACAGAAAAGTCAGAAGTAGATAAATGGCATTGTGGGGAAAAATCAACTGGCCACTGCTGGCCTTGAAGGTGGAGAAAGGGGTCATGAACCAAATAATACAGACAGCATCTAGAAGCTGGAATGGGCAATAAAACAGATTTTCTCCCAAAGCCTCCAGAAAAGGATATGGCCCTATGACACATTGGTTTTAGCCCAGTGAGACCCATTTCAGACTTTTGGCTTTCAGACTATTGTTTAAGGCCACTAAATTTGTGGTGATTTTTTACTGCAGCGAAAAGAAACTGATACATTGGTTTTCTATTTCCTATAATTAAAACAGCACTGTTATAAATTAAATTATGTCTTCCCAAGAGATATGTTGAAGTTCTAAATCCCATTACCTGAGAATGTGACCTTATTTAGAAATACTGTTTTTACAGATCTAATTAGTTAAGATGAGGTCATACTAGAGGTAGTTGAGGATCGTCCTCTACTTCAGTATGACTTAAAAGAGGAAAAAGACAAAAAGAGAGAAGACAACCACATGACAACAGAGGTGGAAATTGAAATGATGCATCTGCAAGTCAAAGAACTGCAAGAATTCCTGACAAATACCGGAAGCTGGCAGAGGCAAGGAAGAATTTTCCTATACAGGCTTGAGCAGCCCAGAAGACATCTTAATTTAGGACTTCTAGTCTCTAGAATTGTGAGACAATAAATTTCTGTGTTTTAAGCCACTCAGTTTGTGGTTTGCTACGGCAGCCCCAGGGGCACTGATACAAGCTTTATCTCGCCTGAATTATAATCTTAGAGTATTGTGTATTCAACAAACCTCTCTTTAAAGATGTCTCATGATTATTTTTGAAAATCCAATTTAATGTACTCCTCAGCTTGCTTTAGCAACCGCTAAGTTTAGAACAGATTTGACACCCAAACTGTTGAGTTTGGGGTCAAAGAGTGAACAATTTGGCTCAAACAGCTGACTCCACTCATGTGTCAATGAACTGTCTGCTGTAAGCCCCACCGTGCAGCGCCAGAGGGTACCAAATGCAAAGAGACAGATCGAACATTTTGTTTCATCACTCATGAGTTCTGCTTTAGTGAGAAAAACCAAACCAAAACAATAACAAAAAAAGTATGTTTTATTTTGGAGAAAAAGTAGCAGCATTAATGCATGTCATTAAAGTTTGAAATAACAATTTCACAGCTTAACCTCAAAATAAAATCTTTTTCTTAAAAAAATTCCTAATTTCTCCAAATTTTCTTTTTGACCAAAAAAAATGGTTTTATAACTACTTTTGAGTATTACTGTTTAATTTAAAGTTGATTAAATAAGGGTATTAGTAACCCAATAAGGTTGTCTCCCTAAAACACTCTATCTCCCAGTGTTCATTTTTTCTAAACGTAAGTAGCATTTAATTTATATGTTTTGCTTAGTAATTAATCACAAATTTCTTTGTTAAATCTTCTATATTAAAGTTTTATTTTTCATATTGTGAAAATCCATGTGTCCCTAGAGTCATCATGAAGGCAGTGAGTTATTCCCTAAATCTTTGTTAATCCCACATTAACTAACCAAGCACTCACACACCATGATTGAAATTCCTTATGAAAGTCATTTTTACAGTGACATTGAATTGTTCTAAAAAGAATGTCTAAGGAAAAAGTAAAACCATTTATATAATACTAAGAATAAATCCAGTTATGTTCTACATTAATACATAAAATCAAAATTAAAGAAGCTATTTCGCTTTTCTTAGTTTCATAACTAAACTAATCTCTTTTGTTGGAAATACTCCTTTTAAGAAAGTTCTTGCCAAATGCTTTGCAAAAGAACTTGAATTTATTAGGAAATGCTTATGGATTATATTAGATGAAAGCCCTAGCTGATGTAATAAAATGGTACGAACTGCCTTGGTAAATCAGACTTAAATATGCAGATCAAGCTCTGTTAGTGATTATTCATTTTACTCTTCCACTCCATATTTGTTTGATCATAATGCGTTTTTAATGTACATTTGCCAAGATTTAAACTACAGTACCACATCATGAGTTAATATTAATTGAATGATGTGGTAATTAAAAAAATTATGAATGTGATCAAAACATCTTTTCAAGATATCCAAATATGTGGTGCCTTGAAACTATCCTTAAAAATCAGTATTTTCAATTATTTTTTTTTTTTTTGCTGATGGATTCTTAAAAACAAATTCTTTCTTCAAAATTTGCAAAGTAATTCAACCAAAATCTTCAACAAATTTTGAACCAAAATTTATTACCTAATTTGAATTAATTTTCAAGTTACATGTTTTCTTTTCTAATAAGAAATGATTTTTGTGCTGTATTAGCTTGCTAGAGCTACCATAGCAAAGCAGCACAGATGGGGCGGCCTAAACAATAGAAATTTATTTCCACATAGTTCTGGAGGCTATAAGCCTGAGATCAAGGTGTCGGTAGAGTTGGTTCCTTCTGAGAGCTCTAAGGGAAGAGTCTGTTCCAGATCCCTCTACTTGGCCATCTTCTCTCCATATCTTCAAATTGTCTTCATTGTGAATATGCTGTGTCCAGTTTCCTATTCTTATTAGGATACCAGTCAAATTAAATTAGGACCCGTCCTATCGTGTTTCCCCGAAAATAAGACGTAGACGGACCATCAGCTCTAATGCATCTTTTGGAGGAAAAATTAATATAAGACCCGGTATTATATTATATTATATTATATTATATTATATTATATTATACCCAGTATTATATTCTTATCTCATCATCCTATATTATCTTATTTTATCTTATCTTATGCCCAGTCTTATATTAAAATAAGACCCGCTCTTGTGTTATATTATATAAGACTGGGTCTTAGATTATATTAAAATAAGACTGGGTCTTATATTAACTTTTGCTCCAAAAGACTCATTAGAGCTTATGGTCCCGCTAGGTCTTATTTTAGGGGAAACATGGTAATGTGTGTGAAACACATTTTGGTGATAATGTAAAAAAACTCATCTATACATAATCACCTCTGCAAAAAGCCTATTTCCAAATATGGTCCCATTCTGAGGTACTGAAGGGAGTAATTCAGTCCATAACACATACACTATTCACACTGCAATATTTATAAGTTTTCAAGTAGCTATAAGCCCTTTTAACTTTAAAACAGGAATGATCTATTCATACTTGATATTCAGTGGTGGTTTTATTAATTTTGGACTTTTAGCTATTTGATATTTTTTTTTCCTTCTTAACTAAGTTCATTGTTAAGGAGTAATGAAGATTTTGAAAACAAAACAAAACAAAAAATAAAAAAAAACAGTACTCAGCTAAAATAATATTATTTTAGGAAAATATATATGTTAAAGTACACAATAAAAAAATTTCTACAAAGTGTTCAAATTTTTATATCAATTATATCTGGGATTTTCAGACTTTGAGGTTAACAAAGTTGAAAAGAACCCTAAAGTTTGGTCTTAAAAGCAAAAAAGGAACTGTTTCTTACTGCAATGAAAAAGCCAATATTAGCCAAGGCAACTACAAATCCAGAGCTCTGTCAACTTGGAGTTGATTTTGGAACATGACCAAACTCCAGCTCCATTCCTTTCCCGAAAATAAAACATAGCCTGACCATCAGCTGTAATGCGTCTTATGGAGCAAGAATTAATATGAGACCCGGTCTTATTTTACTATGATATAAGACCAGGTATGATATGATATGATATGATATGATATGATATGATATGATATGATATGATGCCGTGTCTTATATTCATTTTTGCTCCAAAAGACACATTAGAGTTGATGGTCTGGCTAAGACTTATTCTCGTGGAAACAGGGTATCAGTCACACACCCAAGTGGAAGATGCAGGGCCTTCTGCTTAGCGACAACCTAACTCCTCTGAGCTCTGATTTCTAGGCACAGATTGGTTCTTGATCTTCTAGAAATGAGTTTTAACCTTAGCTTTTTAATGGTGGAAATTCTATTAGTAAGTATCTCTCATAAGAAAAAAAAAATATATATATATATATAACATGAGTTAAAGAAAACTTAATTCAGCTTAGTCAGATAATAAGGACTGGTACACCAAGGTTGAGAATGGGAGGACTCTTGTATTTTGTTATATGCATTGGTTTCAGAAAACTTGGAAAATGATGGGGGGAAGGGAGAAAGGTTAGTTTCTTATAAGAAATAACCCATGTTCAAAATTAGAAGCCAATTAGCCTCACTGAACAATGTTTTGTATTTTCATCCTACTTACACTCCTTATTTTTTGACTTTCCTTAAAGTGTTCTTTTTAAACAAAATATTGTGAGCAGTTAACACAATACCTATTTTTAGGGTTTGGATAATTTTATGAAAGACAACATCCAGCAGACTACATCTATTTTATCTATTACGTAGTATTCGTACACTAAAATTCTAGGACCATTTAATTACCTTCTACAACATTTCTTTGAGAGTTTAAATGTGAGAGTGGAATGGGAAGACTGCTGAGGAAGAGTCACCATAACGGTAGAGTCAAGCTAAATGCAATAAACCTAATCTGGAACACAAATACACACAGCTGCACAGTCTGCAGGCCCCAGAGAACCTGTCTGTGTGTAAGGCAATATTAAAGAAAAACGTTCTTAACATTAAAGAAAAAATGTTCTCTGGAAGAAACCTCTCCATTTCTTCTTTCGCTTTCTTATTTTAAACAATCTAAGATCACAAGAGGTAGGGTGCATGTAGAGGGACTTGTCTCTGAATGATCCCTTAGTTTTTAAAGACTAGGTGAAAAAAGAAAAAAAAATCAACAAGATTTATAGTTCCCATTCCAATTGTTAATTTATGCCAAGTCATTTCTGTAGCAAGGATAATAATTGGAAAATGAGAATATTAACAAATTTATAGAAACTTTAAACAATTTCTGGAATACCTATATTCTGTAGCCTAAAAAGGTCTATCATTACTGATTTCACAATGCTTCTCACAAAATTTAACATACCAAATAAAGCTAATTAGTTTAGCATCTCTTTTTTACAAGGTGAGACACAAATCCTTTGAGATTTTTTTTTTTTTTAGGAGCCCTCTGGGAAATCTCAGTTACATTGAAGTCAAAAGACTCCATTTAGAATTTGATTTGGGAAAGTTGTCAGAACATCAAAAATATGACATTTTGAACATTTGCCCAAATAAGACCATAGATCATTATGAAATAATACTTATCTGTTTAACCAAAGTGACAATAGAAGATTTTAAAGGCAAATACCAAAGGTTACCTAGCTGTGAATAAAACAACTCTTTTAATATTGAAAATACTGGGTTTTCTTAACTAATCAAAAACCTGATAAACACAAAATGAATGAAGCACAGTAAATTAATTTGGTAAGACATAAAATCTTTGCTGTCCCGGCAGATTACTTAAAAAGTACTCATTCCTTAACCAATTGATTTTAGCACAGGTGTCTTAGGGTTAGGTGGCCAGTGCTCCATCAGACCCGTGCCTGCTAGCTGTGTGGTTTTGGCTTTGGAGATTCCCATGAACAATAGATCTGTTATCCCTTTCACAAGAAGATTTATATATATATAAATTATATATATATAGGAGTTTATATATGTATAAGGAATTTTCTTATTATATATAAGATTTATATATATAGGAGTGGATGCCTTAATAGTTTCTTTTTTATTGAAGTATAATTAGCATATAACATTATATTAGTTTCAGGTGTACAACATAATGATTTCATACTTGTATGTACTATGCAATGATCACCACAATATGTCTAACATCTGTCACCAAATAGTTATAAATGTTTTCTCCTTGTGCTAGGAACTTCTAAAATTTATTCTCTCAACAACTTTCATATATAACTATAGTCACCATGCGGTACATCAGATCCTCATGATTATTTTCATAACTGGAAGTTTGTACCTTTCGATCCCCTTCACTTCTCCCTCATTTTCCCCCTCATTTTCCCTACCCCTCACTTTTGGCAACCACCATTCTGTCCTCTGTATCTATGAGTTTGTTTTTTTGTTTGTTTAGATTCTTCATATAAATGAGATCATATGGGATTTGTCTTTCTCTGACTTAGTTCACTTAACATAATATCCTCAAGTTTCATCCATGTTGTTAGAAATGGCAAGATTTCATTCTTCTTTTATGGCTGACTAATATATATTCTGTGTGTGTGTGTGTGTGTGTGTGTGTGTGTGTGTGTGTGTGTGTGTGTTTAACCATGGGCACATGCATCCTATCTTCTTTATCCATTTATCCATTGATGGACACTTATGTTGTTTTCACAACTGAGCCATTGTAAGCAATGCTGCAATGAATACAGGGTATATATATATATCTTTTCAAGTCAGTGTATTGCTTTCTTTGGATAAATGCCCAGAAGAATTACTGAATCATAGGTAGTTCTATTTTTTAATATTTTGAGGAAACTCCATACTGTTTTCCATAGTGTTTGTACCAATTCATATTTCCACCAATAGTGCAAAAGTATTTCCATTTTGCCACATCCTCACCAGCAATTGTAATTTCTTGTCTTTTTGATAGCTGCTCTAGGCATGAGGTGACATCTCATTGTGGCTTTGATTTGCATTTCCCTGATGCTTAGTGTTGAGTACCTTTTCATGGACCTGTTGACCATCTGTATGTCACCTAATGGCTTTTAATAGTCTGACTTGTGCCTACTTAGATTTTCATGTGCTATTGGTCAAAAGAGTTCAAATTTCTTTCTCAAGTCTCCCAGTGGCCATCTTGCTTTATATAGATTGAGGGGTACCCATTATTTTCCCTTGTTGAAATAATCATCCTTAATTCAACCAGACTTGCTCTTTCTGGCTTCCTAGTCACAGTACCTGAGACCTGCCAGGACCTCCTGAAAGCACTTACCTTGTAGATAAGGTTAGCCACAAACCCAAATGTTGTGGCCCACTAAAGTTTAACAATAATTTGGAGTTTCTCATACCCCCATTTCCCATACAGAAGAATAAGGACAAATAAACTCGGAGAGTTCAGAAGACACAATCATCTGAGCTCAATCCAAGAAAGTCTTACCGGGGATACGAGAGAGAGTCTCAAGAGGCAGCAAACAAAAAGGCTCCGTGGGTTCCTTCACCAGCATCAAGGAGCAGGCCCTAAAACTTCAGCAGCTGTCTTCAGGTTCCATCTCAATGCCAAAACATTCAAGTGGCAAAACTAAAACAATTTAGTAATGAATTTGATGTTCTTTATTCAAGGGAAAAGCTTCTATAGACTGGGGGAGGACAGTGCCTCACAAACAGTGGAACGTTCTTCCCGAAGGATGTTGGGCAACTGTGAGTTAGTTGTATGGAGCCTTAGAAGAGGAAGTGCAGAAACACTGTGATTGGCTAGCAGGTCCTATTTCCTCGAGTAAGGCAAATTAGCTAAAGCTGAATTGGATGACTGTGATTGGTATGTCAGGTTTCCTTGACAGGTGTTTTCTACAAGCTGACTTAGGTTTAGATTTGTGACGTGGGCCGGCCTCCATTTTGTGGGTAGATAAATTAACTTTATCAGAGGTCTTGTGATAAAAAGTCAGGAGAGGATAGAGGAGGCAGAGTGAGAAGAGGAGAGGCCGGGGGCTGAAGATACATTTAATTCAGGGAAACTCGTGCACACCTGAGAATGCCACTTCCCTACTTTTCCCACAACTTTAGCTACAGAAGAACTCCTCTTCCACTAAGCGTGGAGCAAAGTATGAGCATACCCCATAGAGACATGGCAGGTTTGGTTCCAGACCACTGCAATAAAACAAGTATGGTGGTCAAGTGAGTCACCCTCCTTTTGCTGGTGAAGAGTCTTGCCTTCTATTTGTAAAAAATGCAACATCTGTCAAGCTAAAAAAAGTGAAGCACAATAAAATGAGGTATGCCTGTAAGAAATAGAATATGGAATCTCTAAAAGACATGAACAGAATAATTTAGTGATGTTTCCTTAAAAATAGTAAACTATTCAGAAACTCTTATTAACTGTATTGTTTTGTTTTGTTCCCACTAGCATTAAATGAGTTTTAAATATGTTTACACAGATGTATGCACTTCATTTGATAATAATGGTATTTTGCCTTTATTACAAATTATTTTACCCCAAACAGTTGATGTCTTATAGTAACATGAATTTTGAATTTAAAAAACACACTGAGGCAATTATAGAAATAATCCAGAATCAAATCACAATTATCTAAACTACTTAGTTATCTAATTGCCCTGATAATAGACTTAAATGTTCACTTTAATTTCGTACTGAGAGTGAGGGTCTCAATTTTGTTTTAAAAGAAATGGACATGAATGAAAATATCACACTACGGCATTTGCAAATAGGCATTACAAAATATAATTTATAAAACCACATGTTCTGCGTTTAATGTGTTTCAAAAAAGACTGGAATTTTTGTCCCTTTACTTGCAATTTGCTGCTAATCTTGGGAGATCCCTTTAAAAGACTACAGAAGTTCATGAGGTGCCTCTTCAGTTGTATTTAAAGGAAAATTAATTCTCTGGAATCTGCATTTGTCTTTTTAAATGACAACAGACTTGCCTCAAGTGTGAAATCATAAATTTAAAAGTTAAAAGGCCTCTGGGGTACAGGGCTAGCAGTTGTCTCGAGATGAGTGGACTATTGACAATGGCAGCAGATGACATCCCTCAATACAAACATTGTTGTGTGTGTCCACATGAAATTTATGGAGAGGTATTTTAATTCTCTTCTTTTATGGTTGGTGTGGTTTGTCTTCTGGAAGAGAAGCAATTGTTATCAGTATGTAACTCAAGTCTCTAGGATGTGATTACATACTTAAGGCATGAAGAATTAGCAATGCTTTCAACAGTCCCTGTGGACTAGTTTAGGCCCTTGTGACCGTTCAACAGGGGTAACTGTCTTGGTTATAATCCTCACATTACATTCCAGAGGAAAGTCATCACTGTACTCTTAGTTTTGTAAGTTACATTATTTATGTCAACAGTGGAGACGTACACTAATATTAACTGGACAACTGTATACAGATGTGTCATCTAAAATGGTTAGCCCAGTGGGTGAAAATGTGTCTCAGTCTCACTGTTCATCCGGCAACAGCTGACAATTTGGCAGCAATCTATGTTATGCTAAGATTTCCTAATATCCCTCCTTGTATTGTTTCATGGGAAGCTGGAGAGGAATCATGTGATAGTAAAAAGCATGCTCTGTAGAGTGAGTTACTAAAACAGTCGTAGGGTATATGTCTATCATTAAAAAGACTCTTGATGATGTTACTTCTGGATGTATAGAGAGATATAAGAGAGAAAGTAGGTCAATGCCTGGGTGAGCAATTTCATAGACAACTGAAAAATCTTTGTTTCCATATGTTTGAAATATGTTTTTTCTTGTGTGGATGGGTGCCACAGATTACCTTTGCATATTTTCAAACAACTGACATGTTTCTGAGTTGAATCACTTACATCTTTCTTAATAAGGGAATAAAAATCTGGTAAAACTGTCTAATCACCATAAAGAATTCAACGACTGGGTGCCATATACAGCAATTTATACTCTGTCTTTGCATGGTTTCAGTCTTCTCTGTTTATTGGGTCTGCCTGTAGAAATATTGTTAATCTGACAGTCAACATGATGTGATTGCTCTGAGTCACTACACCAGTGTTTCAATGTTTCATTGTTACCAACAGTTCTTTCTTTATCCTTGATGTATATAATCTGCTTAGTGTTTATACAATTGCCTTTATTCATTACACCAAAAATGTATCATAATACTTTAAAAACTCAATTCATTTCACATGGATATTGATTAGTCTAAAGAAAGAATATGACTGTGATAATTGTGAACAAATTTTATCTCAAGCCTCACATTACTGGTACCCCAAGCTTGCTCATGGCAGCCATTTAAAACTATCAATAGAATCAGTTGACTCTTCTATCTAGATCATGAGCATGCATCATTATCATAGCTGACTTCCATTCTAATCAGTGGCTCAGCAAAGTTATTACTGCATTATTAATATTGAAATCAGTGTATTTGAAGCAGCTAGGAACTCTCCAAATATTAAAGAAACAAAATTTGTAGATATCCCAAGAAAATCAAGAATATCACATTATCCATGTTGCAGTCATTCAGATCCCCTCCACGCTCTACTCACCGTGTGACCCATGGCGAAAAAAAAAAAAAAAAGGAGAAAACAAAAGACTTCCCAAAACTTAAAAAAGTAAATGGCTATCATTTATTTAGTGCTTTATATATGCCAGAAACTTTCTACATGCTTTATATGAATTGACTCATTTAAATCTCCCAACCCAAGAAGTAGTTTGCAATTATTTCCCTCATTTGACAAAGAAATTAATTGACTCAAGATGACAAAACTAATACATAGAAGAGATGATGGATTTTGAACCCTGGCAGTCTGACTCCGAAATCTAAAATCTTGACCACTAAGTTATGTTCCTCTTTAATATGATCCGAAAATATAATAACAGCTGATGCACTTAAACAGGTATTGGTTTACATGTTTTTAAATAAGAATTTTGAAAAGGTTCTTACTTGGAAATGTCTCCTTTTCATCGTGAGAAGATTTTATGACATCATTTTAGATTTATCATGTATTTGGCCTTATAAACATTTCTTTACCTTCCTTCTACAGTGTCCTGCATATTTAATGATTTCTTTTCCTAGATTTTTTCTTTTACACTTTAATCTAGTTTATTCCATAAATTAGAAGGCATATTCAACATATTGTAAATTGGCATTACAGGGTCATGATTAAGAAACTAAATTTTGAATGTTGAAACACCAGTTTCATATCTCCAGTCCAATACTCAGTGGTGGCATAACCTGAGGCAAAGTTGTTGCTATTTCTTAATTTCCAAGCCCTTACTGTTTTCACCTGCCAAATTGGGAGCAATAATAGTATATTATTAATTTTACTATTTGCACATTTACCTCATGATGTTTTGAGATTTAAATGAGATAATGCATATAAAACAGGACAGTACCTGGCACAGAGAAAGTCAATTGTAACTATTTCTATTTTTGTGGTAGTGATGGATATAAAATTTGATGTTTTATACAGCATGTATTTGCCTTTGTTTTCTGTACAGTTCTGCCAAGCAGACAACCTTAAGCGGGAAATATTTCAATTATTCTCAATCCAGCACACACAAAAAATAACATTAATAACAAATTACATGTTTATAATAAGAATTATAAAGATCCAAAGGAGAAAAATATCATGGATTTTAACATTAGAAATAGAGTTGGGGAAAAAGCTAATATTTTTATTTTATCTAAATTTTTATTTAGAAAAGATATTCATAACAGTTTTTGTTTTGTTTTGTTTTGTTTGTGATGCTTTTGCAGGAAATACAGGTTAAGAAGCTCAGGTGCTTAGAAATTTTAGATACACAAGGCTACAAGAAGCTATGAGCATAATTAAGGTAGAACCTGCTCAGTGAAGCACGTAATGAGAAAAGAAGAAAAGATTTTGCTGTTACACTTGTGTATGACTTAACGCATTAACATCTCATCACTTGCCTGTCTCTCACAAAGTCAAAGAAAGCGATGGATCCCACAGTGAACATCAGAGATAAACTTAGTAAAAACTGCTTAATCAAACTAGTATTTAAAAAAAAAATTTTTTCCTGTTCCCGATGTCTTAATGTTCCTGGTGATTTACTTCCCAAGATGTCCACTTCGTATTGTTTTTGCTGGGTGATTGGAATAGAGAACCCTTTCACTGTTGTTTGCTTCAGTTGAGTTGAGATGGAATGGTTCCAGTTGTGTAAACAGCTCTTGGTGATGTTCCAGCCTTCTTTCCATTGCCCCATGGAGATGCAGTTGATTAAGCAGGGCACGGTGTGGGCAGGTGCTGCACACAATCCCCTCACAGTTCTACCATCCCCTTGTGGGTTTTAAGTCTGATTCTACTCCTGGTTTTTTCATGAGTTCGAGACAACTAATCATAATTTACTTTGAGGTGATTTGGGTCATGTACACAAATTGCAGATAAAAGTTAATAGAGTCCTTTTATTGTGTGCATGGCCAAAGCCAGTTCTCCTGAGAGGAAAGACTAATTGACTAGTCATCTCATGCATTATATGCTCAGATAGAGGGGCCTGAAGATCAGAGCAGTAGAATAACTAACAGTATCTAATTACACAGAGGATTAGGCTCTCCTTCTGCCTGAAATTTATCAACCGCAGCAGTTTTTATATCTGATGGAATTTTCTTTATTTTTTTGTTTTTCAATGGGAGGACACTGGAGATAAAAATGAAAAGGGTTTCCATGTCAGAAGTATTTCCCATGTCACTTATACTTTGAGATTTTCATTCATGAATAACTGCTTGTATAAATTCTATAGAGTAACCACATCTTCTAAAGATATTTATACATGTACTTTTAAGAAAAGAATATTTCAAAATTTAATCAATATTTGATAGACTATTTTGAAGAAACTAATTACTAACCTATTTTAAATCTATCCACATATTGGAGAAAAAGTGTTAATGTGTGTAATATGAATAGTTTTATGACTATGACTAACAACAAAAGAGCAGTCAAAATTATTTGAGGAACTTATTAATATTAACTAAACAATTTAACATATATTTAACACATTGTAGAACACCGGGTTAGAAAAACCTAAATATATACATTTCTTGGTCACTATATTTATGAATTTCATCCAATTTCTTTCCTTTGCTAGAACTATTGTATTTTCTTAGTTTATTTTGTTTACTTTTCTGCCATACTGTAATTATATTTTTAAATACATAAAGTACAGTAAAATGAATATTATGCAATTTACTGCATAAGTATGTATGGTCTAGGAGATATTTTAGTATACTCACATGGAAAGTAGATTTCTAATGCCTGCTTTTTGTTAGGATAGCAGTACTTCATTCTCTGGTTACACATTAAAATTATTTAGAGAAATGACCAAACTTCTACTTCAGATCAATTAGTCAATTTCTAAAGAATGATTTCCAAGTAAGATTATTTTTTTAAAAAGTCTTTAAATTTTTTAAATGTACAGCCAGATTTGAGACCCATAGCTCTTTGGAAATTAAAACATGTTTACTACATGCTAGACATGGTATAAGGCATACTTCAAATTTTGCTTTATCTACCTTTATGGCTATCACACTCACACACAAAATTAATCAAGTTTAAGTTCTCAAAATTTAATTTTACGATTGCTTTATAAAAATCTTTCAAAACAAGATACTTTTGACTCATTAACTTCAGTAAAAAAGATTTTTTTTAAAAAAATTATGTCTGTTGTAAACTGTAAGATAGAGAAAACTACTTAAAAAAAATAGGACTTTATTTGTACTTGTTTGCAGGCCCACAAGAATTATTATAAGACAAATTTATTATACATGCCACTCAGGTCAAGAAATAGAAATCTGTCATCCACATCCAAAGTTTTTATTAGTATAGAAAAAAAATATTTTGTTTAAATGGGATTTACATGTCCAAAATTTACATTAAATTTTCTTACTTTTAAAAGTTGTATTTGAAGAGATTTATCTTAATTTCTTTTGGATGAGTAATGCAATTCTCTCAATAATTTTACAAGACAGAATTATTTAGAACAGAGTTATGGACTATGATAATTTTAAAAGACAAAGAAGCATTTACCTTTCTCTTCTTTCACACGATATTCAGATTGGACCTACTATTATAACTCATTAAGTAATTTTCTGCATTATACAATAGCTACGGCCATATTTGGCTATTCATTGTTAATATATCAAATATTGAATTAAAATTTTAAAGTTTATTAGTTTTCCCCAGCAATATTGTAATACATAGCAATTTAAAGATGGTATCTTTATTCTTTTTTAATGTAATATGTACATCTTTTCTACAAAGATAATAAAAAAGTCATGTAAAATTTTTTCTATATCCATAAAATAAGTATAATTTGATTGTATTTTTTGTTTATATATTAGGTATCATGTTATTACTAGCATAAGAAAAAATAATTTTAACTAAGATTGCTTACAGATATATTAAACACTATTATATATTCTAATAGCACTATTATATAATACATATTATAAATATTATATATTTAAATATTATATATTTACATATTATATATTTTAAATGTTATATATTTAAATATTATCTATTTAATTATTATATAATTAAATATTATATATTTACAAAATACATATTATATATTAAATATGATATGCAGAATAGAAAATAAATTCTCAGAACACACACGTGTATATATGTTGTATGTGTCTGTGTATATATATGTGTGTGTGTGTATTAGTTTTAAAATTGAGTTTTTAAATCAATTGGTAAGTACACAAATAAACTTCAGACACTAGTGTGTTTATAAGTGAATACAATCACATCACTTTAAACCTTCCTCTTATTACCGTGGTCTGTTCAAGTTGTTTAGCCTTATTAAAATGCCAGACTTAGCTTTTCTTTTTTCCTACTCTTAAATGAGGTAATTTCTGTATGTTTGGAGTGAATCAGAACCTTTGGATACTGCTGACAAAATTCTCTATTTTTCCCACCCTAATAAAAGATTTATATTTCCTTTTCATTTTATTGCTAGAATTTGGAGCAAAGAACAAGAAAAAATGTCAGATTTTCCATTGTCTATAATTCTCTTGACCAGGAGCAGAGGGGGATATTGTCAAATAGTTTTTGGTATTTTTTTAAAGGAAGGGGGTCAATTTGTCTCAGACGTTTTCTTAGAAATTCAGAGTTAGAATTTCAGTCCTGTATAAATATCCCATACAGATCCTAAACTCCAGCTCCAGCTTTTCTGTAGGATATATTACAGGATTTTCCACATGAAACGTGTGACAAGTCTTTTTTAGGAAGTTATTTCAACACAAATCTTTCTGAATTTATAAGACAAAAGTAACACTTTATTGTCGTGTCTGGGAGAGTTAGAGGAGTAGATTTTGCCAATGGTAATTTTCTATCACTTGTGTTAGATGACATATTTCTTTGGGGAGTCAAGTTATTCTTTATTTCTGAATAAATCAGCACAATGTAAGTGACTAATAGAAATAATACACTATCATTTAGAAACCTGGCTCTATAATAAGTTTCTATGGATTTCAGTACCTATCATTTAGGTTATAAAAGTGTTTTACCATTAAATATTTACTTCATTTCCTCATGAGGGAATAGTGACAAAAGAGTGTATTATGCGAAGAGAGCAAGGAATTTTTGATAGGCTGTACTTTTTCTTCATTATTTATGTTCAGTCTCAGCAATAGCAATGAGCTTTTTAAATGAAAACGTTGACTTCAATGGATTTGGTTATGGAGAATAAAGTAAATATCAAGGGTGTCTTCTGGCAATCAAATAAAACACTCCAGTGAAATAATCACTTTTTCATTTCCCCTTTATAAAAATATCTGACTGTCTGTAGATATTTTTATACCCATCATAGACCAAGTTCTATAAAAAAAAAATCTTTTAGTGCTTTAAAAACTATTTCCATTTAGTTCTTTGGAGTATTTGGTTGACAATAGATGGTATGTAGAACTGACCTTTGAAAGAGATCAGTTTTCTTTTTAACAGCCCAGGAATCTTTAACAATAACAACAACAACAGCAACAACAACACAACAAAACATGTTATTCATTATTTTTTCCAGCCAAGCACATGCTTGAATGACCCTTGACCAAACAAACTATTAGAATTGACATAGCAAGGAAAACTTATTTTTTACAAAGAGGTTGTTATCAATAAGCAAAGAATTTTGATTTAAAGAAAATATGTTGTGAATAGTAAGAGTTTCTATGAAACAAACCATAGTTGTGTCTTCCTGCACGGAAAAAAAAACACAAAACTAAACTAAAAAAGAAATTTACTGTTTTGTTTGGTTCAGGACTTTTTCTACTTATGTCTTGTTTACACATCCATAGAAATCTAGAAATAAAGTAAGTCTTATAGAATCATGTTAATAAACCATCAGTTTGTAGTCCTAAGTTAAAAAGAAATAATAATGCATTTTTCAATGTTTTGAAAATAGAATTGATATGAATTTCAGGAGTTGAAAAATAAATGTAAACATATACACACAATATATACACAACATACACACACACGCACGCACACACACACATGCACACACACACTCACACACACCCACACAAACACACACATATATGTATAGGGGTACCAGAAGGAAAAGAGAGACAGCAAGGATTTGAAAACCTATTTGAAGAAATAATGACAGAAAACTTCCTTTGCCTGGTGAAGGAAATAGACATACAAGCCTAGAAAGCACAGAGCATCCCAAACAAGATGAACCCAAAGAGACCTACACCAAGACACATCATAGTTAAAATGCCATAGCTTAAAGACAAACAAAGAATCTTAAAAGCAGCAAGTGAAAAGCAGACAATTTCCTACAAGGGAGCTCCCACGAGACTATCAGCTGATTTCTCAACAGATATTTTGCAGGCAAGAAGGGATTGGCACAAATTATTTAATATGGTGAAAAGTAAGGACTTACAACCAAGCTTACTCTACCCAGCAAAGCTATCATTAAGAATAAAAGGACAGATAAAGAGCTTCCCAGAAAAAAAAAAGAAAAAAGGCTATTAATAAAAGAGTTCATCAATACCAAACCAGTATTACAAGGAATCTTAGAGGGACTTATTTAAGATGAATATATATATATATATATATATATATATATGTATATATATATATATATATATACATATATATATATATATATACACACATATATATGTATATATATATATATATATATATATATATATATACACATATATATGTGTGTATATATATATATGAATAATAAATTGGCAATAACTACATACCTATCAACAATTACTTTAAATGTACATGGATTAAATGCTCCAATCAAAAGATAGGGTGAATGGGTAAACCTAGAAGACCCTTACATACGCTGTGTACAAAAGACTCCCTTCAGATTGAAAGACACACACAGACTGAAAGTAAAGGGATGGGAAAAGATATTTCATGTAAAGGGAAATTAAAAAGAAAAAGCTGTGTTAACAATTATATATTCATAAGCACAGGATAGATAAATAGATAAATGATAGAAAGAAAGAAAGAAAGAAAGAAAGAAAGAAAGAAAGAAAGAAAGAAAGAAAGAAAGAAAGAAAGAAAGAAAGAAAGAAAGAAAGAAGGAAGGAAGGAAGGAAGGAAGGAAGGAAGGAAGGAAGGAAGGAAGGAAGGAAGGAAGGAAGGAAGGAAGGAAGGAAGGAAGGAAGGAAGGAAGGAAAGAAAGAAAGATAGATAGATGATAGACAGGTAGAACCTTGATTGAAACCTTGCAACTTCCACTGAACTTTACTCAAAAGGGATCATAGATTTAAATGTAAAACTATAAAACTTTAAGAATAAAACATAGGGGAAAATCTTTGGAACCTAAAGGTTTGATGGAGAGTTCTTAGCCATGACAGAATGAAAAAAAATGCTTAAAAAAATTGGTTAATAGAAAATCATCAAAAACAAAACTTACACTCAGAAAATTCTATTAAGAGAGTGAAAAGACTGGCTACACACTGGGAGAAAAAATCTTCAAACCAGATATTTGACAAAAGACTCACATCTAGAATATACAAAGAACACTCAAAATTCAATATTAAAAGAAGCAAATCTCCATTTGGAGAATGAACAAAAGATATGAGGAAATATTTCACCAAATATATATATACAAATATATACATTATATATATTATAAATATATATATATATACACATATATATATATATATATATATTTACACACACACATATATATGACACATGAATAGCAAAATACATTAAACTTCATTGACCACTAGAAAGACACAAATTAAGTCATGAAGCAGTATCACTACATACTTATTAGAATAGATAAAATGAAAAATTAGCAACAGTTCCAAATGCTGGTGAGGACCTGGGGAAACCTGATTTCTCATATGTTGCTAGTGAGAATGTAAAATGATACAGTTATACTGGAATATAGTTTGACAGTGTCCTTCACTAAATATACACTAACCACAATTCCCAGCAATTGTCTTCCTGAGCATTGATCCCAGAGAAACGAAAACTTATGTTCACAAAGAAACCTGTACGGGATTGCTCATAGCGGCTTTATTTTCAGTTCTTTTTTTTGCTTTGTTTTGTTTTTCAGCTTTATTGACGTATAACTGACAAATAAAATTGTAAGTTATTTTAAGTATACAACAACTTGATTTATAATAGTTAAAAACTAGAAACAACTCAGGTGTTTTTCAAGAGGGAAATTGTTAACCATTGGGGTACATCCATACCATGGAATACTATTCAGCAATGAAAAGGCTAAGTATTGATATACACAACAACTCAGATGGATATCAAGGGTGTAATGCTGAGTGAAAAGGGTCATTACCAAAAGGTCACATTTTTACTCCATTATGTAACATTCTTGAAATGACAAAACAATAGAAATGGAAAACTGATTAGTAGTTGATAAAGATTACAGATGGTGGAAGGATTGAAGTGCAATCATAAAGGGGTAGTTCAAAGAAATTCTTTGTAGTGATGGGATATTTATGTATCTTGATTGTGATGGCCAGCTATATATGTGATAAAATGACTTAGAACCACACACACATATTATATCAAAGTCAAGTCCTTGTTTTGATATTGTATTATAATCATGTAAGATGGAAACATGGAGAAACTATGGTTTGTACATTTGTTCTATTTGGTTTCTTTTGATTAGATGCAGAGTAAATGAATGCATTTTCTGCTTGAATACTAGAAGAAGAGGAAGAAAAGACGAGGAGAAAGAACAGAAGAAAAGAGGATGAGAAAAAAAAGGAGAAACCACCAAAATAATATAGGATAAACATGAAGCCTATAAAAAATAGCTTTATCAGGGAGGAGATTATAATAACATATTTGAAACATTTGAGCGCTTGAAGTTCAGCATATCACGGAGGCTTACGTACTATAAACATAAGCAAATTTTGCAACTCTTTCTGTCTTCCATACATCTAATTTAAAAATATACAACTTATCAGCAACTCACTGCCCTGTGAGCTAAGTGTAAGCATTCATGTTTTTAAGTAACCTTTTTCCACAACAAAGATTCCTTTTCTAGTGAGTGTAATTTTTCTTCAACTTGTTCAAATGGTTAGCAGTATTATGTAGTAAATCACTGCTGTCCAAAGAATTGCTACAAAATAAATTCATAAATTAATCTAAAATATGCAGTGTCAACTCTAGCTTGCGATTTAGCAACACGTTATGCTGGGACATCTTTATTTTGTTTAGTTTTCTTTTGTTTTCAGGATGAACTGTAACTAACTTCTGGAAGAATGATTAAGAATTATACTTTATCATAATGTACAGCATAGGGAATATAGTCAATAATATTACGATACCATGGTGCGGTGTCAGATGGTTGCTTGACTTATCACGGTGATTACTTCTTCAGGTATATAAATGTTGTATAACGATAGTTTACCCCTGAAACTAATTTAATATTGCATGTTAGCTTATATTTCAATAAAAATCTTAGAAAATAAAGAAAATTTAGATATCAGTGTCATTTGAGGTCATGGTAAAATTATCCTTGTTGTCATACTGTTATTTCTGAGTTCTTGCTCTGCAAGTTGAATACTTATTTCTATACAATTTTATCATAGATGTGTGGATACTATTCTAGCATTGACTTAATATTTTACATTAAACCATATCTGAACTATAACTGCCTTATAACTGAGGTGCATCTTATAAGTAATTCTACAATATTTAAAGTCTACAAAAATCAGTTACTATATGTCATTTTTATTAGGGTGAACCACTGAAGAAATTTCTTCCAGTATGCTAACTACAATCTACATTTACTTATTGGATAAAATTATTTCCCTAGATATGTTATTTTGCAATGTTAAAATTGTTATTCATCATCTAAGAAAATATTTTATTGTAGCTTGACTGAGCTCTGTGCTTAGATATGCTGGTGAGTAACCTTTTCTATGAGCCTTTGTAACTAGGGAAAAAAAGACCTGAGTATATAATCAGTCCCATTAGACCCTAATTTCCAAATTAGCCTTCTGGAACTCTAACTTCTGCTTAGAGATTTTAAAATTTCAGCTTGATAATTTTGGCTGACATTCTATATGAGTTTTACAAAAGAAATGCATAGTTTTAAATCCCTTCTTTGGAGACCACCAAGCTAGAGTTTGCTTACAACTTAGTCCCAATAGAAGTAAATAACTCTGTGTTAAGATTTGTAGTTTCTTTTGGAGCTCACAGCTCTCATATGTTTCTGGTTTATGTAACCACCCATGTCATTAGAAATAGTAAAACAGAAGGTTCAAATACCCAGAAGTGATGAGAATTATAGTCATAACAGAATCATGATATTTTTAGGAACATGTCAAAATTCAAATGGCAAATGCAGAATTTTAATAAGGTAAACCTCACTGAGAGGTACTATGACTATCACAGCAAATCAAACTCTTTTCAAAATGTTTACATTAACTTTTCATTGCTATCAAATTTTGTATTGCTATCTAAAATTTTACATTAAATTTGGAAATGTATTCTGTTCTACATTTCACAGTAGATTTGTCTGCATAAATGGAAACAGTAGGTGGATAGAGAGTAGTGAATTTATTTCTTTGATACTTTCTTATTTCTGCCTGTGGTTTAGCTTATTTGAAACCCATTAAATATCACATATACAACTAGATCTGACAAACATCTCTCCGTTTTTCCTACAGGAAGATTATTTCTGTCCTTGCTAATGTGTCACTTTAAACATCACTAGCGCAAGAGAATTTTGAATAATTTCCTTTTTTGGGGGTCTGTGTGGTTTCTCTGTTGCGGGTAAAAATTACTTTAAGAAATATTTAGTAAAAGATACTAGAATCACCTTTGTATTTCAAGTAAATATTTAAGAAAAGATTTTCCTCTCGTAAATCTAAAAATGACTAGTTTAATCTATTCCTATATTATACTATTTATTTAAGAATTTGCAGCTTGAACAAGGACTCAAAATCCATCCCAAATTTTATATATTGACAACAACCAATATTCTAAAATAGTCTTTGACCCTTTGAATAGGAAGAGACATATGGGATCACTTAATGCAAACCTCTGAATTTTCAAGTGAATAAATTCATTCCCAGACGGGTTAGATGATTTTAAACGGCTTGCATAAAGTGATAGTGAGATATGGAAGAGGGAAACCTAGAATCCAGGTCTCAGGACTCCCTTCCAGTGTTTCCACTTTCCATGTTACCTTGGCATAACTGTATTAAATTTGAAATGCAGGTATACTTGACCGATACAAGTCATAAAAGATATTCAGTGACTCCTTTCCTCCTTCAACTACATTCAACATGTAACGGTGACATAAAGTCCCCAGTAGGACTTGATACTATCTTAGCCCCGATCTTATATTAATTCATGGTATAGAGTCCCAGAGTTACAGTGTCATTCTCTTTCTGTCTAATCTCAGTATTATCACAGCACCTTGTACAACTATCCCATTTCTCATCTAATGGTAGAAATCATGGACCAAAGTTTTCTATGATTTTGGAAATGAGAGATCAGAGATAGACTTCTCTCTCTTGCCTTTTGGATACAGTCGAATAATTTTACAACATTGCAGTTGCCCCACTTTTATAAAATGCAACTCCATTTCATTTCTACCACACTACACCTTTTTTAAATGACTACTGAAGTAAATACCTATTTAGAGTATGGAAGATAGAATAGATAATGTTTTTACCAAGGTTTACCACAAACCTTTTTAAAAGCTGCCTATCTAAGATCACTGCAAGTATCTAATTGCAGATTGCTATTTTCCAGCAACAGTTAATGGGTACCTGTTTAGACAGGAGCAGGGCATAATTATTTGTCCCCTGAGGACAATGCGAAAAGAGCCTGGATAGATCTATTAAGGCTGTCACCAGATTTGTGCAACACATTTGATTAATGGGAAGAAAGGTTGCTGGTTATTGGTAGAACAATGGGAAAACAAAGGAGTGTAGGTTGAGCTTTAACTTACGGTTGGCAACAAGCGTTCTTGTTTTAAGACCACTATACACCTCCAATACAAAGGTACTGCCATTCTTTGCTACCCTATTTCTTTCCACTACTATAATTTTCAGCCATGTAAGACTGACTTTAAAAGGACTTATGCATAAGCAGAATTATATCCTTACATGAAATCTGAAGAAGAAAATGGTGTTTAAATACAAAATGACAAAGAAATAAATATGACATTTATACAAGTAAGCATCTTTAATACAAAGTATTTTTATATTTTTAGGTGATATTATAGTTGACTTTGTACTAGAAAACAATAGGGCTGTGTTTGGGTTTCTCATTATCAATGATTTAGAGCTATAATACATGCTAACCTAAAAGTAAGAATTGGAGACAGACATTCACAAGTCATGTAAACCTAGCCATTTCTGTGTAACAATTAGCATACATCGTACTTCATACCTTTAGAACTAATGGAGAGGGAGTGGTCTCCCCTTGACAGACTTACTTGCTTTCATGAATTCTTAGTTCACTCATTCAAGTAATGTTTATACATGACTTACAAAAGCCAAGTACTGTGCCAAGAAAGTAACAATTCTGTATTTCTAGTCTTAAATTTTGTCCTGAGCTTCAGTTGAAAAATTTCAAGACATTTACTTTTTAATACCCTATTGTCTTCCTTCCTGGTTTCTGGTTTTTGTAATGATGCTACCCTTACCTTACTTCTAGCCACCCAGGCTTAACTTTTAAGTCTTCTGTAATATCTGGCCGTCTTTCTTCTACCATAGTCACTCAGTCGGAAAGTGCCACTGTTTTTCCCCTCAAAATAATTCTGTTCCATTAGAATGACCATATTCTAGACTTCATTCCTAGACCTCCTCATTGACCTCCTTATCTCATCCTATTCTCCTATATCTCCTATTCTCATCTTGTTTGGTTTATCTTATACACTAAAGTCAAATGAGTCTTCTTCAGGCACTCCAGAATCATGTTTCACACAAATAAATTCAATAATTTCATAATACCTACAATTTTTCTTTGCTTGGAGAAAAACAATTTTGATAGCTTCACATGAATTCCTCAATAAAATTTTTAGACTGGCATCCAACATTCTCCCTATTTTGGCTCCAGTCCTATCTCATCAAGTATAACTTAGGTTACTCCCTTAAGCAAACCTTTGGATCCACCTATATAATCAACCTTCAGAATTGTAATCTTGCCAGCCACCATGCTGATTTTGGATGTCTGGATTTGTTCCTTTGCTTTGGAAAGTTTTCAACTCTTTCCCAACTATGTACATCTGATCTACCTTGTAGTGTCTATTTATAGGCTTATGAGAATTATGTCATTATTAAAAGGGCTGTTTGTGTTCACACCCACGCATTCCAGTCAGGGGAATCTAAGGTAGGCTGAAGTGACAAAAGATCCACAAAAGTAAAATATCTTTGAAAGGTGAAGCTTCATTCTATCTCATGCTGCATGTCCAGAGCAGAATGGCTGGGAGTTTGAATCTGTTTCTTTTGTTTTTAGTGACAGTCAGGCTGATAGAGTCTCATTTCTCTGCTATGTGGTAGTGGGGAGGGAATATAGAAAATAGGAAACTGCTTTTTAAAGTCTCACACTCTTCATGTAGCCATGCCCAACTTTAGAGGGTGCAGGGAAATAAATCCTACCATGACTTTGGAACTAGGAAAACTGAAAATTTTGACAACAACGTTAGTGAATACAATATGCCTTAACCCATAGGGCTCCATCTTGACCACGGAAATAATTATATCTGTTTTAAAGGGTTGTTTTGAATTTTAAATGCAGTTATATATTATACAAAGTGCTTGGTAAGAGTCTGGCAGCGTGTATTGTTAAATAAATGTTAGCTATATTTAGTTTCTGTGAAGCCTTCTTACAAAATTTAACACAGTGGCTGTCTTGGCCTTCCCTCCTCCCCCAGGGAAAAGTTAAAACAATGACTTTGGTACAGGTAGTTTATTTGGGGAAATGATCCCAGAGAACAAGAATAAAGAAGTAGGAGATGTGAAATGAAAGGAGAAAAGCAATCAAATCATTGTTTGTTGGCAAGCTTGTCATCATGTGGACAATGGAGGCTGAGTCCCACAGGGTCCTAAGAATCGCGCACTTCAGGGACAGAAGAGGAGAGCTTTCATCCACAGGCTTTCCTGCTCCACTGAGCAAGGATTGCTCCATGGGGAATTAAGTCCTTTACACTTTCAGGTTCATGTATGTGACGTGACCAGTGGGATCTCACAGACCTCAAAGAAGCTACAGAACAGAAAGCAAGAGATGCAGAAAGCAGCCGAGGGAGCAAGGATTGGAAAAGGGAAATGGGCAGAGATGGAGAAAATTGGAGATGGAGCAGAAGAGGCATCCAATACACTTGGACAACTTATATTGGTAGTATCCTAAAATGCAGTTTCATTTTTCAGATTTATAATCATGTTAATCAAGCTTATAGAGACTGTTTATAATACAAAACAGTTTTATTCATTATAATAAAAAATTAAATTGTCATGTTGTAGGGGACATTTGCTCTCTTTGGCTACCCTCACTTTCATCCTGGTTTTGGTTAAAGCAACTCAATTTTCCTTTGGAGAACGAGACCCCCTAAAAAGTTATTTGGATGAGACAGAGCCAAACCATGTTCCATAATTGGACAAACGGCCCAAGACAGACAAAGGTGTTTTCAACTTTGGGAGTTTTTCCTGAAACTATCAGGAAAGATGTGCTAGCTGGCAGGATGTTAGCTGCTGCTGTCATGGGACATTTTTGCAACGACAAGGGGAAAGCTGCCTGAGACGGAGCCAATACAGATAAAAGCAGAGCATAGGTGTAGAGAGATCAAGTCCCAGGTCCTGATGACTTCTTTTGGGCGATCTCCTTCACCCAGATTTACAGCTACTCGACCTGCCTCAATGTTTTTGCTTCCATGAATCCATTAATTCCCTTTTTCCTTGAGCCAATTTCATTTGCATGTCGTTCATTTGTAACAGAAAGTGTTCTGGCTAGCCGTCCAGCATGCTTGCCTCATTGGACCATTGTAACTTTCTGTCATGCTGCATGGAAAGCCAAATTAAAATGAAAAGAATCTTGATGATTCTGGAATCAGAATAATGGGAATCAGCTGTGTGAGTCCCACGTGTCAAGACACCTGGCTTGAACAGCTCTACCCATCCCTCTCTACTGGTCATGTCTTTGATCTGGACACCCTACACTTGGGGCAATGTTCCTTCAGACATTACAAATTTCTGTCCTCTCAGGGTTTATTTTTCTTGTTTATGGCTAACTGCCTGTTTTTGTATCCCCACACTGTATCTTTGAAAAAGAGAATCTTTAGGATTAACTAAATACATTCATGCAAACCCTGACTCCTCAAAGACACTGATTAGAGTTTAGAGATTAGTTTGTTTACTATTTCAGATGTCTAACCACATGAATGTTATGTGGATCTTTTTTTTTTTTTTTTTTTAAGTTTAACAATCAGCAGACCATCTTCTTTCCCTTATCTCCAGTTTATCTTTTTGGACTAGAGACTTTGTAGTCAGGTAGATCTGGGTTAAAACCTTGGAACTGTCCCTAGAATCTCTGGAAGGATGCTTAAGGTTCAGTTTCCCAGTTACAAAATGGGAATATAATGATATCTTAGGATATTTCCTTTTAGGGGCCTGAAAATAAAAACACATACATGTAAAATGGCTTTCAAAGAGGCTGAAATGCAGTAAACAATCAGAAAATGCTATTTCTGTAATTATTGTTATTACTAAGAATTCCTTTAATGTGTCCCTATATTGAAAACTCCCTAAGTGGACCAAGATATGATTTGATTTTTTTCCTGAGGGGATAAAAATTCAAATACTTAAAAAGGATTATTTGAACCAATACATTATAATCATTTAAACTTATTCTGTCTTTGAATCATTAATATTTTCTGAATTAACTCAAGTAAGTACAATAAGTGGGTGTTAGTAAATTCACACCTAAATTTAATGTGTAAGTCTTAAATTGGAGAAGGTGCTTTCAAAAATGGAAATAATCTATTCATTAAAATGTATTATCATAAACTTGGTGCTATTGTTGACTGAAAAATTTGCAGTGAATCAAATGAAAATATAAAGAAACATCAGGGCTATAATAATTATCGCTTAGCAGCTATCTTTAACAGCTGGGGATAAAGTGAGATGTTCAGAGTACCAAGAAGAAAAGGGACATGCTAGTGTTTTGGGAAGTGACACTCCACAGGAAGTAGTGACATTATTTAATGTAAAGCCATGGAAGTATGAAGAAATCAGCACCTGAGAAGAAAAAAAAATTATGACATTTTATCAAGATAATTACAGAAATTTTCCTTTGCCAAAAGTAATTTCAAAAAATTCACAACCAATGTGTGAAGCAAAGGACTCCTATTTTGTCTAACAGTAGAATACTCACAGCTAGGATGTGACGAAGAAGATGACAGTAAATAGTAGGCAACAGAATCAGTGATCAAAATCTTCACACCGCTTCAAGCATCAGAAGCGGATAAAGGACTTTAGAAAATGTTAGAAAATGAGGAATTTGCCAAGTCTGTGGAATGTTAGTTATCATATACTACTAAATACTTACCGTTTTCATCTATTTGGGCTGCTATAGTGAGATACCATATGCTGGGTTGCTTATAAACAACAAATATTTATTTCTAACAGTTGTGGAAGCTGGGAAAATTTAATGTCAAGGTGCTATCAGATTCGGCATCTGCTAAGGGCCTCCTTCCTGGTTCATTGATGACCATCTTATTGGCTTTGTTCTCACATGCCAGAGACATCTAGGGAGCTCTCTGGGGCCTCTTTTATGAGGGCACTACTCCCATTTACAAGGTCTCTGCCTTCTTGACGAAATCATTATCCAAAGGCCCCACCTCCAAATACCATCTCTTTGGGAGTTAAGTTTCAACATATATGAATTTGAGAGCGGGAGGAGACACACATTCAGTCTATAGAATTATTTTATGGTTGCTATATATTTTCCCTAAGGTATAGTTCTTTTCTGGTATCTCAGGTAAGAGGAAAAAAAAAAAAATTTGTTAGCCTTGCCTGTCTCATATTTCAAATAGTTCTGAAAAATTGACAAGGATAAATGAAAATGAATTATAAAGGATTCTTTAGTTGGAAGTAACAGAAACTAATTCAGGCTAGCTTAAGTCACTCAAGACTTTACTGGAGTGTAAACAGGTTGAGCAAGAGGCTTCCTCAACATCAAAACCAGGGAAGCTCTCATGATTTAAAAGCCTATGTCATCAGGCCACCACCCTCTGAACAAATCTTCTCCAGTGTTTTCTTTTCCTGAGTCACTCTGCTCAAGAATCAAATTCCAAACAGTCTAATTGACTTTGCTTTAGACATATAACAAACTTGTGGCCAGGAAAAAGGAGAGTGTTTTGCTTCATAATCTCAAGACTGGATCTAACTAAGATGAAAAAGTTTGAACATGAATACTGGATAGACAAAAAGCAAAAAAAAAACAAACCCTGAGAGAAGCTGACTATAGCCATTAAGTGCAGTTTAGCCATTTACCCAGAAAACTCAGAAAATAGATGATTGATCCTGGTGCTACATTTTTAATTGTTTTATGTGAAAATTAAAATCTCTCAAATTGTTCTTATTATTTCTCTAGACAAATATATATATATATATGTCTGGGGAAAAAGTATTCAAAGAACAATATTGATGTACCCATTTGTAAAATAAAGAAGTCCACTTTAAAATGAACATTTATAACTTTTAATAAAACAGAGCAAGCTTCACTCTGAGTTTTAACTGTCAAGTCTGTGAGATGAGAGTTTGGAACTAAATAATCTTTAACTCCTACATTCCTTAATTTTATGAAGATAATGACCCACTGCAAGTCAGTGTCAAATATAAAAATATTTTTCAGAGATGTTTAGAAACTGAAATTCACCCTCTGATACTTTGGATTGTGATCCAGAGTGGCTTGATTAGAGAAATAGGTCAGGATATGGAATGTCCTCCCTGAAATTAGGAGTAAACCCCTGATGTACATCCTGGGTTCTGATCAACTGAGTAGCCTGCCAACTTCATAAGATCAAAATCGTGAACTTTCTGGAGCAAGTACAGTTAGATATATTGAAATTCGTGAATATAAAATTGATCGAAGTTTTCTGATCTTAACTATAGTTTTCCTCCTTGCTGGAGATTCCCATTCTTTACTTTAAAAAAAGTATGAATGAAAAATATGAATAACATGGACATACATAAAATTAAAATATAGACATTAACAACAGGTAGCTTTTTATTATATTTGCCAGTAGATATTAAACAAGCAAGCATTTTTGATGGGAACATTTTCCCATGCACGTTTGCATGATGTCAGGTCCTATAAATGAAAATATAATAGGGAATTTAATGCATGATAATTATGGTTTAATAGAGAAAGTCTTTAGTTTCTATGAGTCTAACCCTTGTAAGGAAGCCAAAATTTCCAGCTAAACTACAGTGATTTTAAAAAAATAAATTAACACTAGGAAAACACTTTTTAATAAAATTAATAAAATTTTAAGTAACATTTAATTGGTATTATTGGGTGACATTCTTACCAGAAGTCTAATACTAATTTCCTTGGTCTATATAGTTTGAAGTTTACAAACTTTCCAAAGCACAATAGGGACCACAGGGAAGGAAAGTGTCAAGGAAGAGGGAGAGGGAAAGTGAAAGATCAAGTAGAGAGAAGAAAAAATAAAAGCATATCATTTAAAGTCGGTGATTCAGTGTACTTAATTCTATCTTCTCTATTGTATTCAAAGAAAATGAATACACTTTACAATTAGCTATTTATAGTTTGTAATGAAATAATGCAGAATATGTTAAACTATACAACGATGAGTAAATACTATCAAATCAGCATGGAGGTGTTTTAAGCAATCAATGTTATTATTCATTTATTATTGGGTAAGTTCAATTTGACACTGATATTCAACACTGCATTAGTCAATTCTTTCTTAAATTTGGAGTCTACTTACTATGCTTATATATTTTTTTACTTGCTTAATCATTTTTTTTATTATTAAACAGGTACAATAACCACCTGATAACTTTGGGAAAATAGGGAAGAAAAAAAAGTTGAAATTCATCACTGTAGTGTCTTGTGATACTATAATAGTTTACTTCCCTCTGCCTTGTTCTCAGCAAGTATGTGTAGCTCATAATTTAACATGTAAATTTTATGGAATGGTACTCTCTCACTTAACAGTATTAAAAACATTTTCATGTCATAAAAATAGAAATAAGGCCCATAATATTTAGTGGTAATATAATATTCTCTCATGTATCAGATCTCACAAACTTTATTTAGCCACCACCAATTTTTAATTTTATAAAGCCAATTTCCATTTTCTTTGTATAAAAATTAATATTGTAGTGAATAATTTTGTAGTGAAAAAATAATTATTTTGTAGTGAAAGAATAATTATTGTAGTGAATAATATTGTAGTGAAAAAATACATCAGTATTTTTTCTCATAATTCTTCAGGATAGATACAACACTTTTGGAACCACTTGGTAAAGAACATGAATATTTTTTATCTCTTGTTTCACATTAGCAAAAGGTTTCTGAAAAGCCTGTGGGGTTTCCCCCCACAAACAATATGGAAGTGCATTTTCCTTTGACAATCTAATGAATGAAACAGTTGATACTTCACAGTTGTTTTAGTGAGCATTGCTTCGGATATTTCTGAGGAACACTTAGCTCCCCATATTTTCACTATTTGTTACTAATCGTTTGCTCTTTTTTGTGTACCATGGCTTTATGATTACTCCCATTTATTCATGGAGTCCTTTGGCTGATTTGGGGGCACATAAAGAATCACGAGGCAAACAATTGTCTCAAATCATTAGCTGACTATCTCAATGATATTCTCGGTCTCCATCAATATTCATATAGATTTATGTTGTCATAAATATGCAGTGGAGAGTACAAATGATAATTCCATTTCAATTGTAATAATTGGAAATTAATAATTACATAAAAATGTGGACCACATATGTGAGTATAGGTCTTTACATTTGGTCTCATATTTTAATTTATATCAAATACAGAAAGTTTCACAAAACTGGAATATGAGATAGGCAGAAGAGTGTGCATATGTTGTCGTATTTAATCGAAGGAGATAGATTTGTAACAGGAAACATGGGGTCTGTCAGTGATAAAGTTCAGGATCTTCAATAGGCAACAGGAACACTACTGAGTATTTGACAATGTGAACAATGGAATACACTCCCCTTTAAGAGACACAGAAGTGTGCTGTTGTAGCTAGGGGGTGCAAGTTATATTGTGGCCTTGTTCAGGAAAGGGTGTGCTAGGTGGCTAGTTATCTGAAGGAAAAATGTAACATTTAGTCATCACTCACTCTAAGTTGTTATTTTAATAACATAACATGCAACAACTTGTTTTAACAATGTGTTTTTAATGGTGTCATACAGTCTCTGCTGGCATGTCATTCTGTACCCAAAAAAAAATACAGAAGGATCTTATATTGCTAAAGGTGAATCATGAGTATTTAGTTGTAAAATAATTTCTGGTATGCAGGGTGTGGCCCTGAGTTGATCCCATCCCCTGAAAGTCTTAGCTTACCCTCCTCACATTATGTATATCTGAGAAAAATCTGTTTATGTACTCTTAGTTATGGACTATCTTGCTTCATTTAATATGATAACATTTAGGCTTACCTCTGCTCATTAATTGCATTGGCCACTTTATCCATCCAGGACACCCAGACACAAATTATTTCAATAAAGTTTCCTAGAATAGTTCTTTGCGGATTTTCATGTTAGAAAACAGTTTAATATCCTTTCCTTCTAGTACTATAAAACTACATAATTAAAGAGCCTAAACAAATTCTGACCTAATGTTGAACTTAATGAAGAAACATGTCTAGAAACATGCCTAACAAAATATTCTACAGTCTAATTAGATAATGCCTTGTAACTAGTTTACACACACACACACACACACACACACACACACAACTACTGTTGTTACTATTAATTTCAAAATATTTCTATTTGCATATAGAGAACTTTTAAATATTTTCATTCAACTACTGGAAAATATAAATCATTTTTATGGCATGAGAATTATACCTTTTCCTATTTTATCCTCTTGATATTCTTTTTTCTCTCTATTTTGTTTTATGGTTGAATATTTGACCCTGTTTATCTTTTCTGTGTTTTAAAAATTAAGCAGTTAATTGATATAATTATCCAAAAACTACAAGCCTTTTATAAGTATTAAATGGAGAGAAAAGTAAATCATCCAAGTGATTTGACTAGAAGAATCTTCCAAATTTCTCTGCATTAGCATCCCTCCCTGAAAGTGAAACTCCCCCTATTGATTGAAACAGAATCACAATTAAAAGACTATCTTTAAAATGCATATACCTTTAAGTTGGATCAATTTTTAAGACATTAAGGTAACAGTTTATCAAAGACTAATTTTGCAACTCATTTCACAAAACCCTGAAGGACCGAGGAAAATACTTTTAATTCGAAATGTATGAAGAAAGCATCGCAGGACTCCATATCATGCTAAGAGCCACTCATGAGCTGAAGGTAATTGGAAACTGAAGTCAGCAAGAGGTCACTGATCACAGTGGTGCAGAGAGGGGTGATGCAAAGATAAAGTGGGGGCAAGAAAATGCCTGCTTCTTTCCTTTTTTTTCTAAGTTATCTATGCATGTTTATTATTCCACTCATCTCTTCAGCTTTACTATAATCCTGCAGGTAGTCTGAAGAGGGGTCTTCATACAGTCAATGTAAAATGCTATTATTCATGAATAAAGAGGGCATCAGTAAATCCTCAGAAAGAACGTTTGAATTTGTAGGTAGAATTATGTTGTCTTTGCACTTAATGGTATGTATTGCCCGTGGTCAACTGGATTTAAAGTTATAATTATGGCTGAAGAATAGTTTTTAATGTAAATGTATTGAATATTTTTATAGCAAGTAAACATCTCACTGTTACTCAATATTGAGTTTCGTAAAGACTTGTTCTATAACAAAAGGAAATTTTTGATTAATAGATCTCGTCTTTCTTATTGATGACTATAATATGTTGTTATGTTTTGACAAACATTTGAATGCCCATGATTATTCTTATTTGGTATATTTAAACAATGAACAGGCTTGCTATGTGCTTTGAAGAGCTTATATAGAAGAGAAGACATACAGGTAATCAAAAAAATTCAGGTACAATTTAGTAAATATTGCAATGCATAGGATGACATGGAAGTACAGAGAAGTCTTTCAGGAAGACGAGATACTTAATTAGGAGTAAGGCAGGCCAAGACTGGGAGTGGTAGGGAAGCCAGATGTGGACTAAAAAGAGTTTCAGAAAGAGACAGAATAAAAAGGACAATCACATAAACATAATGATGGGTAATTAGTGGTAGTTCAGTAATACTGAAATATAAAAGTTGAACAGGGGTACTGAACAGGTTGAACAGGGTAGATGAAGCTGAATTCAGTGGCTAAATCACAGAGGGTATTACTCTCTTTCCCCCCAAAAAAGACCTACCTGGACAATCAACTCTAAAGCATCTTTTGGAGCAAACATTAATATAAGACCCGGTTTTATATTATATTATATTACATGACTCAGTCTTATAGTAAAATAAGACACAGTCTTTTATATTATATTATATTATATTATATTATATTATATTATATTATATTATATTATATTATATTATATTATATTATATTATATTACATAAGGCCTATTCTTATATTATAGTAAAATAAGACCGGGTCTTGTATTAATTTTTGCTCCAAAAGATGCATTAGAGTTGATTGTCCAGTTAGGTCTTTTTTTCAGGGAAACACGGTATATATCATATCATATCAACATAATCAAGTACTAGCAATAGTTATAACCAACATAGTCTTATTTACATTTTGTATATGACACTTTGGGATAGTGTGAGAAATCAACTTGGGGAAGTGTTTGCAGAAAAAAGAACAGAAGCTAGGAAACCAGAAAAGTGAGATCATCCACAGGAGAAAGATAAGAGGCCTGAACTAAGCAAGCAGTATTAGGGATAGAGAGTAAAGAGACATATTTATACAATATGTGTAGTATGAGTATGATTCAAAGAACCCAGTAACCAATCGGATGGCAACAAACAGATGGGAGAGTTGAAGGAATCCATGGTGACTGCAGAGCTATTTTTGCAATTGGATGGTGAAAATACCATCCATAGCAGGGGATACTAGGTGTGACATATTGCATGTCAACTTCAAATACAGATAATATTAGGCAGTGGATTTTGTGAGTCTGGAATTTAGGGTTTCTAAGTATTAATATCTGCTTCTCTCTTCCATCATTAAGAATTATAAGCCTTTTTCTGAGCTGGTCCTCGTCATCATTTTCCTGGCTGCCCTTCTTCTTATGGTTTTGTGGTTGCACTGCAATGTCTGTGAAGACAGAAAATGTCTCATTCATGTGTCTTCCAACAATTAGCACACTTTTATGTTCTTTTTGGTACTCAAAAAAGGTATTAAGTCACTCCTTTCATTTGCTAGACATTTAGGTTACCAAGATGGAAAACAGGCACAGTCACTGCCCTCAAAATGGCACACAGCATCACTGTACAAACAAGCAAACACATAATTACTGCTCTTGATACCTGTGATGTTGGATGGGGCTACAAAAACAGGGAAGAAGTAGCCATTGAATTGGTTTTGCAGTGGGTAGAGGTGGGAGGGGATTTTTGAGCTGAGTTTACCAGGCAAGGACTAATGAGGCTGTCACTTCCACTGCAAAATGTAAAGTCTGAATGAGTAAGCTATTTCATTCCTCCACACAGTATAGTGGCTCAAAGAAGACAGAAGCATAGTATTTTTCTCCCCACATTAGCAGCTACTGCTGACACTATGGCCCAATTCCACAACATCAGATGCACACTCCAACTCCTTTAAAGTTTGTTCCCCAACCCTCGAGGTCTTGCCCTACTCAGCATGGGCAACGCACACTCACTAGCACCTTGTTCCTATACTAATCCAAATAGAAAGTAGGGGCAGGCGATTTTGTTTTACAAGGTATTACACTGAAAGTGTACACATAAATTCTGCTCGTAACCTCTACACAAATTTATTCTCAAGACTAAAAAAAAGATAGAAGAGAGGCAGAAAAACAAGTTTCTAGCTGGGCTGCCGTGCTTCTGAAGAATCATGGGAGTTTTATTATTAAAAAAATAAAGGGAGAATTGATAACGGGGAGTTATATTACCTTCTCTGCCATAATCACTTACTCCCATTTTTGTCATACCCAACAGAGCAATTATTATCAGGTATTATATCTCATTCATGATCCCAAATTGTTCATCCTATTCTCTGACCTAATAATTTTCTTCTTGTAGTTCAGTTTCACTCGTACTTCCCACAACTGCAGGTTTTCAGATAATCCATGACCTTGAGCTCACCTTTTTATTTTCACTAACCATTAGCTTCCTCTTCTCTTTTCTTTGTCCAATTTAGAATTCTGTGATCTGTTTAATATAATCACAACATTTAAAATAATCTTAGTGCTCTTATGTTCTTCTAATTGTATCATAATAATATAACAAAAATCCAACTGCTCCTGAACTCAATTATCCACCTCCTCTGAGCCTCCATGTTAGCTTTTAAATGTTTCTAGAGGAAAAAAAAAAATAGACACTGAGATGATTGAGTTCACTTTAAATTCATTATCATAAATGACATGCAGGCAAACAATACCAGCAAGAGACCACCCATATTCTCTTTGTAAGCGTTTACATTCCCATGCTCCAAGGTGAATAGGTTATACTGCTCCCCTCAAACCTCTTGAACCTTCAGGGACATCACCACAAACAATTTCAAGGGCTTCATTCACAATTAAAATGATTTCTCCATCCTGGAAAATTCCGTTTCCTCATGCAACCTTGTGACAGATGGCCTCATACTTCAAAGAGAAATTCCTTCATCTTTTCTATCACAAGTGAACCTGTTGCATTTTACAAGAGAAAACATCCTTTCATCTATCAAAGGAAAGTCCAGACCATGTACATTTACTCTAGTATCCATCCCTTGGAAACTTCTCAAGAGATATGTGAAAATACTTCCTAGAATCTTCAAATTCATCCTTTCTAATGGGATATTACCATTAGCATACTCTGTCAGCTCTAGTACATACTATCTTCCTTTCCATCTGTATCATCCTCAAGATACCGCTCACTTTTTCTTCGCCCCTTCTCAAAAAAAAAAGTATCCCTTAAAAATTGTTTATATATCTTGATTCGCATAACAACCTCTTTAACACATGCAACAACTTTTCATCTGTTCTTTCATACAACCCAGTTTAGCTTCAGTCTCTATAACTCTACTGCGGTCTCAGCCTCGAAAGACTTCTATACCATACTGCCAAATTCAAAAGACATTATTTGATTTCCATCACACTTGATTCTTGGGGATATATAACAGTTTGGCCTTTTGCTCTTTCTAGAAATTATCCTTTCGTCTCATATCACGCTCTTCAGATTTGCCTCCAACGCCCCAGGATGCTTATTTGCTGGCTTCATCTCCTTTTCTTAAATTACATGTATTGGAGTTTCTCAAAGTGCAGTCATGACCACCTCCCATGTCTATTTACATTCTCTACCTGGGAGATGATTCTATCCCTGTAGCTTTAAATCATAGCTACATGCTGGTAACTTACAATTTTATTTCTCTAATGAAGACCTCACTTGAGAGATCCAAATTTACATAGCTAACTGTCCCTTTAATACTTTGAAGTTGGATACCTTAAGGGAAATTCACAGTAAAATTATCCAAAACAAAACTCTTGATTAGACCTCAATCTGATTCTTCCCTGTTCTTCCTTAACTTAGTAAATGGTGTTATAGACCACCTATTTACAGTATCCCCAAAATGGAGAGCTATTTTTGATTTATTGTTTCTTTTACAGCCATGTACCTACCCCCTCTTTTATTCCCATATTTATGGAATTACAAGGAGTTTTAGCATCTACCTTCATAATATATTTTGTATCTATATATTTCTATCTTTGCTGTTTTAAATTGAGCTCCGGTCATTTCCATCTCTTGCTTAGATTATCTTTAATTACTTTCGAACTGATTTCTCATTTCTGTTTTCTAGCCTCCCATTCATTTCACATAAAGCAATTAGAATATCCACTAACATATAAATCAGATCATACTGTCCCTATGAACCTTGATTGGCTTCCATAATGCACTTGGAGAAAATGCCAATTACCTATTATGAACCACACAGTTTGTGTGATATATCTTAGCTTTCTTTACAACCCCATCCCATGCCCCTCCCTCTCAGTTACTGCACCCAGACACACTAGCCTACCATTAGTTCCTAGCACTAGGTAGAGCCCCTCCTGCATCAGGGCCTATGTGCTTTACATTTCTGTCCGCCTAGATGGTTTGTTCCTAAATTCTTCATGACTATCTTTTTCTTACCATATAGTTATAAGCTCAATTAACAGGAAGCTCTTCCCTGACCATCCTATCAAATATAGACCATCAGATGCCCAAGTATTCTCTCACAGGATGCAGTAACTTTCCTTTCAAGCACTATATGAAACTATATAATTATATGATTATTTTACCTCTGTTATTTGTTCTGTCTTCCACATTACAGTGTAAGCACCATTAATTTGATGTTTTTCTACTCTCTGCTATCTATTTTGTTTTATCTTGATAGTCCCAGAGTGAGAACCATCATTGGCACAGAGTTTCAGTAAGTATTGAATGAATGTATTTTTATAAATAAGAGTTCACTGAGTTTAGAAAGGGAACAAAGTTCACATTGTAAAAGTAAGCAGTTGTGGAAAGAACACCAAATATCCTAAGAACTCAGGCAGTTTGGTATGTCTTTAGTGAATACTGGGTACAAAGCAATGAAGGGCAAAAAGTCAAATCATTAGGAACAAAGCACATCATGCTAAATATTTGAAATAGTTTCTTCTAGTTAGTGGCATTGGCTTTTATTTTCAGCTAGTTAACTTTAGAAGCAATGTCAAAGATGGAAAGGGAAAATGGGCCACAGACAGGAAGAATAGCTAAGGTATTATTACTATATTTCCAATACAATAAGAAAGGGTGAGAAACTAAACTAGGGGAGGAGAAGTTGGGCTACAGAAAATGTGACATGTTATGTAACAGGTAATAAAGAGAAAAGGCAGGATTTTGTGACCATTTGGTATGAGAGAGGAGAAAGCAGAAGACTCAAAGATGATTATCAGTTGCCTGATATTGGTGACTGGTGGTGTCACTAATATAAGTAGGGAATAAAATGGGAGTAGATTTCATAGCAAAGTTTCATTTATGTATAAGATGCTATTTCCAAAGTTAACACAGTCTGATTTACTTGGATATCTAGGCCAAGTAAACAAACGTGATGTGTGAACTGAACTTCCTTCAGGCTTCATATTACTATGCTCTGACTCTTGTTCTGTGACCTGTGTTTAAAGTAGCAAGGAAGGAAAGGATCACTTTGCAGATTCTGACAAACTGGACACAATCTTGGGTAAACATTAGAAACTACATTCCTTTATCTTGCTTTTCTCATCTTACTTTTTTTTGTCAAAATATGTTTTAAAAAAGTATCTTACTAAGCCATGAAAGACACGAAGGAAACAAATGTATATAACTAAGTGAAAGAAGCCCTGAAAACACTTATATGCTATGATTCCAACTTTCTGGAAAATGCAGAACTTTGGAGATAGGAAAATAATCAGTAGGTGCCAAAAGTTAGATGTGAGAGAGGAATGAATAGGCAGAGCACAGAGGATTTTGGGGGACAGTGAAATTATTTTGCATGGTACTATAATGCTGGATACATGTCATTATGTATTTGTCAAATCCATAAAATATACTCCACCAAGAGTGAATGTGATGTAAGCTATGGACTTTGGTTAATAATGAATGTCAGTGTAGATTCATCAATTGTAACAAATTCACAACTCTGATCCCAGGTGTTGATAGTCAGAAAGGTTGTGCATGTGTAGGGCACAGAGGATATTTGGGGACTCTGTACTTTCTGCTCAGTTTTGTTGTGAACCTAAAACTGCTCTAGAAAATAAAGTTCATTAATTAAAAAAAAATAATTCTTATGCCTGCTCAAAAGTTAATTAGATGATGTAGTTCTTAGAAGGTATGTATTTTGTATTAAACAGTAAAAGAGTTGGTGAGACACTCAGCAAGACTTGAAACCTGCTTTCCTAGCCACCTTTTAGCTTTTCATATCTTAGGTGAAGTATAACCACAAAGGAAGTGGGGGGGAAATGCAAATTGCTTTTGACTCCAACTACCAATGTACACTTCCTATAACCTCAGCCACAACACAATACTACTAGACCTACGTAGCCTCAAATCAAAACAATTTCCATTTCCACTCTATCCTTAATCCCAAGCTGTAGGATCTTTCCTCTTCTCTGCGATGGAAGCCTACATCAGCCTTTGCGTCACCCATAGGTACATGTGACAGCATTACATTATTAAATCACAAGTCACGAAAACTTAGAAATTACTTTTGCCTCTGGTTTTATAGTCAATTACAAAAGTTATATTAAAAAAAGCTTATCATAACTCCAAGAGAGTGTTAACTAAGTTCACTAGGTCTTGAAACCAACTGAATGAATCTATTTTTTCTTTATATAATACCTTGGAGAATTCAATTTTTATTTAACTTACTAAAGCCATTATTTGTTTTCTGGGTGTCATTTCAGAGAAAAACTTTTCTTAGGAAGAGACGAGCATCTTGACTCTTAAGGACCAAAGAGGGAAAATTATATTTTTGATTTCAGTTTCTGTCAGTTATGAAGTTGTTTCTGGATTCTCCCTAAAATCACACATTAATACATGTTCACTCATATAAGCACATTTAATAATTTTAAATATAGAAAACTGGTAAATTTGCAAATGCTTTTCAAAGTCCTCTTAAAGGTTTGATGTTTTCAAGGGGCAGGGTTGAGGATGGTTGAAGCAGGAATTTAGAAGAGGCATATTACTAACACCTTACGTTAGTGTAGTTTATTTGTTAAAATTAGTGAGTCCCTATTGGTGTATTATTATTAACTAAAGGCCATACATTACTCAGATTACCTTGTTTTTTACATAATGTCCTTTTTTATTCCAAGATCCCATCCATGATACCACATTACTTTTAATCATCACATCTCCTTAGGTTCCTCTTGGCTGTGGCAGTTTCTCCGACTTTCCTCACTTTTGATGACCTTGACAATTATGAAGGTTATTAGCCAGATATTTTGCAGTGTGCTCAGTTGATATTTGCCTGATGTACTGATGCATTTCTCATGATTAGGTTGCGGTTATGAGTTTCGAGGAGGAAGATCAACGAGGTAAAGTGTCATTCTCATTACATCATTCAGTAGGTTTTTTTTTTGTTGCTTTTTTTCTAAGAAAAATATTTTTTTAATCATTCCTTTAAAGTACTATCTCTACCACTTAAAACCTGTCATTAAAACTTTGTTTTACATTAAAATTGATTGGGGTGACAATGGTTAGTAATGTTACAATAGATTTCAAGTGTACAATTCTGAAATGCATCATGTATATATCACATTGTGCATTCACCCAGAGTCAGTTCTTCCACCCCCACATATTTGATCCCCTTTTCCCTCTTCTACTATGCCCCTCCCTTATCCTCTGGTAACCACTGGACTATTATCTGTGTCTATGAATTTTTGTTTCTTTATTTGTTTGTCTTACTTTTTGTTGCTGTCAGTTTTATATCCCACAGTTTAGTGAAGTCATATGGTTCTCAACTTTTTCTGTTCAGTAGGATTTTAAGATTTATCCAACTTGAAAACATGTAGCTCTCCAGTTCATATATATTTAACTTTTATTATATTTGTATATCAATATTGCAAAATATATTTATTCTACCATTGATGGATAGTGAGATTATTTCCAGTGTTTCAAAATTGCAAACAATGCTTCAATATCTCCGTGTACAATTGTGAATCTCCCAACAAATATGTGTAAAAATAGGATTTGCTGGATCATAATGTACATGCACTGTTATCTCTGCTACCTTTTCCTTCAGAATGATTGTATAAATTTATGCTCTGAAAAACAATCATATGTAATGACATCGTCTGCTCTCCATACTTACCATCATCTGGTTTTGTAAGGTTTTAAAATTATTGGCACGTTGATGGATGTGTCTGCCTAGGAGTGAAATTCCAGGGCATGGGAAATGATAATCTTCAAATTTACCAGGAATTATCAGATTGTTTCCATAGTGATTGTAATAATACACTTGCTCATTTTTATTTTATTAGCATTTCCACATATCTTCTCCAAAACTTGGTATTTTCAGACTTTTAATTTGCACTAACTGGCAGAGCCATATCTACTAAGACATATTTCCTTGTGGTTTTAATTTCTATTTCCATAATTACTAATGAAGTTTAATATATCTTCATGTACTTGTGTGTCATTTATTTTTCACCAACAAGGAGATCTTTACGTTTTGCAATGGTACATTTACATTATCCATTGAATAAAATGGTTCACATTTTCCAGTGAGAAAAACTAAAGGACACGAAGTTCCTGGAGGCCCCTTTAAAGCTTTTGTAAAATTATGAGGAAAATTTTCACAGCTCTGTTAAGTGAAATATTTCCAAATGCATTCCTGCTCTTACTTGTTGAACAACTCATCTGAATGAAGTGTAATTCAAAGTGCCTTGACTAATCTTACCTTGGCTGTGTTTAAAATATACTATTGGAGAAGCTTTCCCCACAATGACACCACAAATTAGAAATGTGAAACAGGCTCCTACATAAAGTTTTGATTACTGAAACCAAAATGGCATAGCACAAATAAATGTTATTTATAACATAAAGTTCATACTGAATATTTCATATTGTTGTGGGAACAAATAATGAATATGTTGATTAATATCTACTCCAATTTTGCTAGATTTATCCATATGTTCTACATCTTAGATTTTTGTGCCATTTCTATTATGTTACCAACTCTAGTTTCCAGAAGATTTACTTTATCTTTCATTCTTCCAATCTTACCTAATTGTTTCAAATTATGATATAGCCAAAGGCATGGTAACAAGTCTATACAGTATATACGTGTTTTGTTATTCTGTGAGAAATGCTTTAATTATAACTTTAGTAAAAAAAAAAATCTTTCTAAGGGAAAACATAATAAATATAATCTATAGTTTTAAATAATATTTCTGTTTTGCTCATTTATCTCTTATAAAATTAAAACATATTATATAGAAGAAGGATAATTACTCAGATTAAATCAGTTCAATTTTTTTTTTTTTAGTTCTAGTTTGTTTAAAGATTAACTGTGTCCTAAGTAAAACAAACGTTTAAGCTTTATGAGTGTACTGAAGATGGGAAACCAAAGGTTACAGTAATTTCAACTTGATTTAATGTGAAGTAAATACAAGCAATGAGGGATCTCTACCAGTAGTAAGAAAATTTTTTTTTTTTTTAAAGTCAGGCATTATAGCTGATTAAAGCTTTTAGGATATTTTCTTTCTTGGTGCTATTTCTTGAAAATAGGCATACAGATATCTGATATTGACAACATAATGTTATGCTTGGAAGCCTACAACAAAATTTCCATTGGTTCTTCCTCAATCACTATTGTGTAAGCGGTTCTTCCTCCTCCCTCCTTCCCTCCCTCCCTTCCTCCCTCTCCCCCTCCCTTCCTCTCTTTCTCTCTTTCTTTCTTATTGTATGTCACAATATAGGCACTGAATCTTTATTTTTGCCTCAGCAGATCTGTGTGTTCTTTAGTCATTCTCATTCTATGTTATCCAGTGATCCTCTTTTTGACTTCACACCATTCCGTAGTACAAACTTGTGCTTCTGAATCATAATGAGTTTGTGTCACCTTTTTATATTTTTTCCAAAGTTCACACTTTAGGTTCAGAGTCTCCATCTGCCATATACACATTTTCAACATACTTGTAAATTGTAAATTGCTGCTACCATTCTCAAAAAGGAAGATTTTTCTCTCAGTGCTTCACTTCAGTAATACAATAGATTGTATGGATCACCAGGATTTCTCCTAGAAAAAAAAATAATAATTTAGGTTTGAATTTTACCTGAAACGCACTCCTCCACTCCCATCATTGTATGTTACTTCCTATTTCAGATTGCCAAATATCTCCCTGGACTATTCCAACTTAGAGTTTTCACGTTTATTTTATATCCATCCACACGTGGCTTGCACCAAAGTAAAGAATGTTTTTATAAACATAAACAGATAAATATAAAATTATCTCAAAGAAGGGAAAAATATGCATTAAGTATATTTCATAATTAAACAAGTGATATACTACTTTAAGCTTATCTATCCCTATAACTTATTGATTGCTTCCTGAAAGTAATACTTATAAACAACGTTAGTGTTACTGACTATGCTTACAATTTCTGACAATCAAGTTCGCGAACTCAGTAAAGAGCTAAAAACCTAATTGCTGAATATCACTATGATCACCTTCAAAGTACTCCCCTTGGGAAGCAATGCACGGACACCGGAGCTTTGTTCACACTTCAAAGCAATTTTGGAACTCTTTTACTGGAATGGCCATCAGAGCTGTCATCATTTTACCCTTAATGTCCTGAATGTAATCAAAATGTCTTCCTTTCAATATTTCCTTTATCTTTGGGTAAAGAAATAAGTCACTGGGGGCCAGATCAGGTGAGTAGGGACTGTGTTCCCATGCAGTTATTTGTTTAATGGCTAAAAACTCCCTCACAGACAGTGCCATGTGAGCTGGTACATTGTCATGATGCAAGAAGCATCAATTGTTGTCAAAAAGTTCAGGTCGTCTAACTTTTTCACGCAGCCATTTCAGGACTTCCAAATAGTCAACTAGGTTAACTGTTTGTCCAGTTGGTACAAATTCATAATGAAAAATCCCTCTGATATCAAAAAAAAATTAGCAACAGCATTGCAACGAGTTTGCAAACTTAATTGCCAGAACTTGTGTTGCCAGTATGAGATTGCAAAAATGTGAATTACAAAACAAGAACTGAAATGACAAAGCCTTCAGTGGAGGATACATTCACGATTATACCATTTCATACTATTTCAAAAAAATGCATTCCTGAAAAACTACAAATCAAGTACTAAAAACATTCTAGACTTTTGTTGCATTTGGAAGACTCTATTTTTAGTTAGTTTTTTAGAAAAGAATTACAAAATCCATTAACTATGAGTGCATGTAAAACTGGTGACATTCGAATAATGCCAGTGGATTGTACCAATTTCCGTTTCCTGGTTGAATCTTATAGTAGAGTATTGCAAAATGTTACCATGGTGGAAAACTGGATGAAGAATGGACTAGATTTCTCTGTATTATTTTTTGCAACTGCATGTGAATATAAAATTATCTGAAAATAAAAAGTCATTAACTTACCTCCTTCTTTAGACCCAATTTTCAATTATATATCTCTAGTATTTCGTGCCTGTTCTTTATCTTGAGTACTTTACTCAAAATTTGTAAGTTGACTGATTTAAGTCAAATTAAATGCAATTGATTGTCACAGGTTTGATTTTTAAAAAAATACCTAATTATCTTCACTTTATCTCATTATATGATTTAATAATACTGTTTTTTTCTTTTTACTAAATATTTTTTTATTAATTAGATTTATCGGGGTGACAATTGTTAGTAAATTTACATAGATTTCAGGTGTACAATTCTATATTATATCATCTATAAATCCCATTGTGTGTTCACCACCCAGAGTCAGTTCTCCTTCCATCACCATATATTTGATCCCCCTTACCCTCATCACCCACCCCCCACCCCCTTACCCTCTGGTAACCACTAAATTACTGTCTGTGTCTATGAGTTTTTGTTTCTCATTTGTTAATAATACTGTTTTTAACATGATGTGACATTTTTATTTTTCTATATTCGATTCATTTTGTGAGAACTCAAAACAAAGCACTAAAAAATTTAAATATTTAAATCATTAAATCAACCAATCAAGTTGTTTGATAGAGGTGATGACACTGTCAAAAGGAGTTCTTTTATTGCAGAACTCATCACCAGGAAATAACTTGAAATTTTACAAATCTGCTCAGAGCAGTCTGAATTTTGTATGTGAAAGTCAGTGAGTGGTGAAAACGTGCCACTGCAAAACTATGGGGTTTTGGAAGCCACAGATGAAAATACGGGGTAAATACCGTGTAATAGCATAAAGTCTAAAGAGGGCCTTATAAAATCTTAGTTGTACAAAAGAAACTCATAATCCAAGAAGTTCTTAATAAGGAGAAATTGTTTTAATGTTTAGAGATTAAAGAAATTAAAATGTCCCTATACCAAAATTCCAATATTTAACTTTAACCACACACCTGTCCCATTTCCCTTACCTTCTACATGCCACTCTTCTCACACTGGCTTCTTTATCTGCAACAGCACTACATGTTACTCACAGAGAAAACAGATGTCTCACATAAAATTGTCCCTACATAGTCATCATTTCCATCTTGTGGCACACTATTAAAAGTGCTTCTCATTATCTAAGCTAATTCCTCTACTTGTGCTTCAAAATTAAGAACTCAAAGTCTTCTGAAAATTTTTCTATTAATGTTATTTTCTCTTTCACCCATGTCATCTATCTAACCCTCTCAATTGATTCCTCATCCTTAGCTGATGTCTGTACAGATCTCTTCCATAAAAACAAACAAACAAACAAACAAAGAAAAAACACTTTCCTTGACCATATATCCTCTTATAAACATTAGCTTCTTTTGCTTTCTGAGAAACAGCCATAAAATGGCAATGCCTTAAGCATATAGTAAAATTCGCAGACTGACAGTCTTTTTTGATACTGTCCACTCATTAGTTATTTAGATTTGCTTTCAGAAAAAAAAAGAAATTTTAAGTAATGAATAAGACAGGAACACTCTGTCTTTCATTTATGAAATACCTTATCCTAACACGTTTAGTAGAATACTCAAATTCTGCTGTGAAGAATAATTTTCGTACACCCGAAAGAACTCATATGCATATATGTATGCATATAATTATATACATAAAATATATTAATCATATAAAATATATGATTAATATGTATTTTAATATATTAAACTATTTATATATATGCACACAACTTTTTCCCAATTGGAACAGAATTACCATGATCCCAGACAGGCAGGCAATTCTTTTTTATCTTTTCTAGAGAAGGAAAAATAATGCTGTCTGCTACTATTACTCATTTCCTCCTCCTTCGTATGCTCGTTGGTGGTACCAAGCAGCCCAGGGGCAGTTATGGTCTATCTAAGACCTTGCTTAGGTTAATGACGTACACACCTATGTCAGCTCCTGTCAAGCTCAGCTCATTCCCGAAGCTGAGAGATTTCTTAGGAATCAGTGTTTATCTGAGACCCCGAGGCTGCAGGTCAGCACCGGTCAGGGAGCCTCTGCTCAAAGATCTCTGATAGAGAACGCGGCAGCGGTGCCAAGGGACACGTCCCCTTCCCCTTATTTTTCAGACTTTGTTTTGCCAAGCTGTACATTCTAAAAAAGAGAATTAAAGTGAATACTATTTACCTTATTAGTTCTTAGAACTGTCAAAAATAGTTTCTTAAAAGGAACTATTATATTTTTTAACCTGATTTCTCTGAAAATAAATTTCACGTTGGATATGTATGTCTCTTTATACATTATTAAGAAGGAAACGTTTTTAAGTTGATAAGCCTTGCAAGCGTTTTTCTGACCTTTTCTTAATTTTTTTTAGGCTGAAGCTGCAAAGATGCAGCCCTCAAACAACTGCTCACATGTTTGCCAGTGACCAATCCCAGTGCCTGGTAATTAGTAATAGGACCGCTGATCTCTGTGCATTCTCTTTTCTCCCAGTGGTTTCTACTTCCCAGTCACCTCCTTGTGGGCCTCAGCAGCCCTGAAGGAAAGCATTCTGGTGAACAGTATGAAATGAACCAACTCTGGTTCATCTCAGGAAGGTTTGGGCTTATATCTCTTTGTCCTTATCCAACACTTTACCGAAGTTTCCAGATTTCTCTGCTTTATCACAATCTTAAGGATATCCCCAGGACCATTACAGATAAAAGTTAGCTACTAAATTTTACGTCTTGGCAGTTGGCCCTTCAGGGGTCTCTCAGCAACCGCATCCACATTACTTCTAGAAGCCTGAAAAGCTTCAATTGCAGCTTTTAATTTTTTCCTGAAACATTTAATAAAGTTGTGGACAGCAGTTCTCTTTACCTCTAAAAACTTCAGCTGGTAATATCTAAGAACAACATTGTTTTACATTTACTAATGAACAATTATCAAATTAAGGAAATAGAACATTGATAAAATAATATCATCTAAACTACTTTCTTCATTCAGTTTTTTGACAGATGCCCCAATGATATCATTTATGATATTTTCCCCCTGTCTGACCCCAGTTCAGTCTTTTACATTGCCTTCGGTTGCTATGTCATCTTAATCTCCTTGAATCTGGAAGAGGTCTGCAACCTTTCTTTTCATTTCACAACCACAATATTTGTTAAGTACAGGCCTGCTGTTTTGTAGAAGTTTTTATCACTGTTTTCTTTATTCTTTTTGTTGATATCTCTTTCTCTACATTATCCATAAGCACTGGTAAAACTCCTCCCACACCCTATCTAAGATGATTATAAATATCTTTCCCTTCTTTCCTTTTCACATCAATATCAATAACTGAATAAAATTTGTGAGGGTGGAGATTGCACGGGGTGGGGAGGACCACTCTCCCTAGGTAAACACAGTGTGGAGCCCAGATTTAATCTAGTTTCAGAGTATTTATCTAATAACCCTCTGGACTGTGCATTTGCACCTGACTATCCAACTTAATCACACATGTACACACTTTCTTGTTGCTTAATGGTAATAATTTACAAGCGATGCAACTTCAGTGACATGAGTTTCCTACGTTAACAGAACTGAATCATGGCCCATATGTAGGAGGATATTGTCCCATATTACCCAAGCATAGATGCCAAGCTTTTCCTACCCACACTGCCACCACTCTTCTAGGTGTAAAGTCCATCATCTTTTGTTAGAAGTTCTTATAAATTCCCTGAGATGTTAGAATGACAGGACAATTCAGGTCAGGGTCAGCCAAGTGTTGGAGCATGGGAGGTTTTTCTGCTGGATGATGTAATATTGCTTAGAAATCATGAGCTCACACCCAGCAACAATTAGTCTTGCAGAGGTTACAGGCAATGATATGTGGTCAGCAGGTATTGGCCTGGCTTCTCTGTGATTTCTCTGGTACTAAAGTGTGAGGGACAATGTCTGATGCCAACCTATTCTTTGCAATGCCCACTGCACCCCTCTTTTGTCTCTAGCACTCCTCCCTTGAGGTCATGTTTCCATTTCTCCTTTTCTTTCCTGTCCTAGCCCAAGTAATCTCCAATTATCTCCGAGGCACTAGGTGGAGTGAATTAATCTTCTTCATTTTCTTTATAGTGTGACTTTTTATAAACTTTATTTCCTGCTTTCTTCTATATTTCCTTTTGATACACAGAGATCTTATTTTTTAAGAAAAAGAGAAATTTTCTTTTTTTCTTCTGCCACACTTTTCCCTCAGCTAAAGACTGAAATCTCAACATCTCATCTTGGTACATAAGAAACTCAGTAAAAATTGATACCAGAGGAATTTACTGCTGGTTTCAACGTGGTGGTTGAAAAAAACTGAATGATAATTTGGAGATAGTAACTCTTAGATATTTAGGAAACTTACTGTATTTTTTTAATGGACTATCTACTTCAGATATACTAATGATTAATTTGGAATTGCAGAGGTTGAGTTCTTAGTACTCATAATATACCAAGATGGATAATCCTAGCAGACATTTTGAGATGTTTCTGGAGTTTAGGAGAGATGTTGGCTTGGAAATATGTTTGGAAAAAAATCTATACAAAGGTGATAATTATACACAATGGAGTAAATATTTTAACACAGTAAGCAGGTTGGAGAGGAAAGAAGAAAGAGCCAAGGATAGGAGCTTCGGAGTATCTACATTTAGGGCAGAGAAAGCAAACAAACAAACAAACAAACAAACAAACAAAAAAGAAAAACCAAAACCTGTGAAGACACAAATGAAAAAAGGTACAGTGAGAGAACTAGAAGAGATTTATAAGAGTAACAACCACTATATCCAGGAAGGAACACTCCTAAAAGAGGACAAGGTGTAAAATATCACAGGAACTGAGCTCAAAGTGTTTGAGGGCTGGGACCAACGCACATTATGAGAGGGAAACTGGTGTTCTTGTTGAGTCTGTGGCGATGCACAACAGGAGATGAAAGGAAAGCTGAGTGGAGAGGAGAAAATTCAAGAGGCAAATAGAGATTACTCCTTTGTGCCCTTTGACATTGAGAGGAAGGACAGTGGTTTAATGACTACATGAGGAAGTAGAAGGTATGAGGAAAGCATTTTGATGTATGGTCCAATTAAACATGGTACATAAGCAGTGAGCAAACAGCCAAGGTGGAGAGGTCTGAACACCATAGAAGAAGTGTGATCATTAATGAATTAAATTCAAACTAAATGAGCAAGGGGGGACTCATCACGTTAATAACACTTTAATCTTAACAGGAAAAACTAGAAAAAATAGACATTGAAAAGAAGAAGAGAGATATTAAAACATTTCACATTGGATGACCTCAATTTCTGCAGTGCAGGAAATGAGATATGCTGACTGCTTTAGCAAGGGTAGGCATAATTATCGAAGCTAAAAATGATCTGAAACATTGTTTGTAATTCAATCAATGATCAACATTGAGGACCCTTGAAGGATTGATTCCATGCACGCAATGGACCCAAAGAGCTGCCCGAAATTAACAACACAAAAACTACAGTGTAGACATATCCAAGGTTTTGATTTTGGTAAAGTGTGATGAAAATAAGGGATTCTTAAGGTTCAAGCAATGCCACTGTTGAAATAGCTGATCATAATAGAGGCATGTGCTCCTGTAAGGGCTCTAAAAAGCTTAGTGAAAGAGAAGCTGAATGAGATACAGAGGAGCCACATAAGAGAATGGAAGGAGTAAGCAATATGAAAAGAAAGAGGGCATTGATAAGATACAGAGATACAGACGGATAGTCAAAGCTGTTTTGCTGTGCAATGACCTGGAAGTTATGGTGGGAAGAGCAAAATATATTGACTGGATATTGATAATTACCTACAGAAACAGAAGATGGTTTGGTTTTCTCATTCAAGATAATTAGGCCTTCTTTGAAACAGTAATGAGAAGGTTGTTTTGTTTTGTTTTGTTTTGTTGTTTTGTTTTGTTTCATTTTAAGGAGATGCATACTGGAGATTGCTTACATTTAAAATCAGGTTCAAAAGGATGGGATAGAAAGTTAGGTAGTTGTCTGGCAAAGTAGGTAGTTGGAAAAAAATGATGAATAGGAATAAGGGATTTAGAAATAGGCTGGATCAGGCATATTAATGAAGTAGAAGGGAAAATTCTAAATATGATAAATATGTAAAATTTTGTTATTGGAAGAGTTCATATATTTAATCATGTTCAGTGTTCCATTTCAAATGCTAGTAGGATAAAATAGGACTATAAAATTTTACTGACTTCATTTTGATTTTTTTATCAGAATATTAAAAATATACTCATATTAAAGTTAAACACATATTACTAAACAATATTATGTACATTTAGAGTTTAGCAATAATACTTTCATTAAAAATAATTATTTTGTTAAAAATAATGACCGTTTTTTTTGGATAAGATCCAATGGGGTATATCCTATTCTTATTGAATATTCTTGTTGAATATGGAAAATATTTTATATGATTTTATTCAAAATATTGTTATTTGGAGGGCATTTTAAAAACTAGCAATGAATTAAGTATATTTAATAATGCAGTTTAAGAGTTTTGAGGTGTTTTGCATACTCTAAGAGTGAAGTGACAAAATTTTTCTAAGACAAATGGGTTATCTCATAACTAAGCTGTTTTTTAAAAGACTGTTATCTTCTGAAGGCTAAGATTTTATGCGATTTCAAGATTTCTGAAATATAGTGAAACATACTTTCTTTTTATTAAACATAGAACAGTTTTATTCTAAAACTGAACATATCCTCTTTCTTATAGTAAATAATTCTTGGATAAGAAAAGAAATAAATATAATGGAAGGAAGAAATTCAGTTTTCAAATAAAAGTTGAGGTTTTATTTTATTGAAGAAGTAAATTGAAATGAAAAACTTTGAAACAAGTCCAGGGATTCCTCTTTTTTACTTTATGGAAAACTTCAGAACATATTATGACCAATATGCTGTGTTAGGTAAGGCTTTGTGGAAACTGGACAACCCAGTTGCCCTTTTGGATTTATCAACATTGTAAACAAATAGATCACAAGACACTGACTAGGGTTAGTATGTTGTTTGTCTCTTAACCTAGAACCATGAGTTGCAAAGTAGGCATGACTTCTCTCTTCACCCTTATAATTCTCCCATCTCCATTTTCATTACAAAAAATAAAATAAAAAAATGGAAACACAAAAATGACAGTTTTTCACTTGGCAAATAATAAGAAAAATAGAAGAGGCAAAAATGAAAAATCAAAAGTATAAAGAATCACTAGACCCTTTTGTAAAACAATTTTCCGAAACACGTGGATGATCAAAGAAAGAATAGACTAAAGAAACTGCATGGAGTTAAAACAAAATTTCAACTCGGCATTTTGGAAGGCATCAGCACAGGTTATCTAATGATATTTCCAGATCTTACACTGGAAGTAAATATTAGACTACTGGGTACCGGAAGAGTTTTATCAAGTCACACATGTCTCTCCATAAATAGAGATGATAGATAGATACATTGATAGATAGACTTACTGATTTCCAGTTTGTTCCATTTTTCAATCAAAATGCTGCTTAGTTGATGACAAACACCTGATCAAGAAATTAAAATAAAGTCATCATTCATAAAATTGATATTTAGTGTAGAACAATTGCTGAATGATTGTTTCTTTCTTTCCCACTTTTTTATCTGGATATGTTGAAATTATTTAGCTACAACTTTGTAGTATGCAGGATTTTGTATTGACTTTTCATGGGCAAATATTTGACAAAAAAAAAAAAAAAAGAAATCCCAAAATATTAATCAGCGTGACAAACATATAGAAAACTCAAAGGCACCTAAGAAAGTAGTCACAGTTTTGTGTGAAAATATGTGTTGCTGTCCTACATCAAATTTATAAAAATTATAGCACAATATTGTGCCCGTGATCAATTTTATACATTATAATAACAAATATTAGAAAATAATGATTTCCTGTGTCTCTGTGCCAAGTTGATTAGTATGAAAATTAATGAAGAAGACAAGAACATTTTCTTAATTTATAAATTATTTGATTTGTGCATTTATTGTCAATGTTAATCTTTGTTTTTAATGTGATTTGACGTGGAAAAATACTTTATTTATCAGAAGCAAATAAGAGACTTTTGAATTATTGTGCAAAAAATTTGAGATTAATTGCACTTACAAGAGAGGTCTTAATTAAAAAATTTCTTTACAGCAAAATGGTAAACGGAACTCTAATTTATGAAACCCATCATGTATTTGTTTTCTACTAAAAGAATACACAGGTTTTATCTGGAGGCTTTACATTATACATATTCATATACAGTACATATGTTTCAAGTTAAATGTCATAGAGACAATATTTCAAAGATAGTTATGTGGATATTTTTATCGTGTTCAAACATTTTCAGCCCTAAACCTTGTAGTTCAGAGACAAAAACATTTTCAATTGTAAAGAAATATTGTCCAGCAGGATGAATATGTTGCAATAAAAGATATAAATACACAGGATAAAAAAAGTTGATTCACTCAATATCATTTTTCACAAATATAAAATGTAGAAAAGTATCCCAATTATTGTTTTTATGATTCTACTTTATTTTTATTTGAAAGGGCACACAGGTCATTGTGTTTAATGCACATGCCTTATAAGGAACCACAAGGGTTTTTCATTTGCCATCAGTTATCCACTGATGTCTAGATAAATCTTTACAGTACCATAAATTTCCACAATGTAAACTCAGTAAAAGGCTACATGGCATGTACTTTGAAAACATCTGCCCTTGCCACTTATATTTCTATACCAAAAAGGAGATCATGTTTAACCTTCACTTTAAACAATACTAATTAATTTGATGCAAATCCTTGGTTTAGGAAACACAGAGTTTTCTTGGATATGAACAACAGCAACAACAACAGAAAAATCAGTACTTCGGGCTTTCAATGTTGAAATTGGAAAACTTCCTTTCCCTTCATTGTAACCATATCATCAAAGCAAATTATGAGTTCAGATCCATTTTTGATACCACAACTGCCACAAAACCTGCAAAGAGTCTATTTGGGGTCCTCCCACAACCATAAAAATTAAAGACATATTTGCGATCATTTATACTTTAATTCTACATCTAAGTGAAGAGAGGTCACCACGTATACAATAAGCATATCATTTAATAAGAATGAAAATTAGTTTTATATAATTATGGATACTGAGTTGTCTCTGGGTTGAAGTTAAAAAAACCTCCAAGTTACTACAATTCTCACCTGTGACATGAAGTTGTCATTTCGATTTGTGAAACCCAAAAGAAAAGGATGGAATGGCTATATCTAGGTTTTTTTAAACTGAACTCTTGAGCTTACTTAAAAAAAAAAAAAAAAAACAGAGAAAAAAAAACTTTATAGTTAACATACTGTCATATAAATTCAAGCTGGCAAAGAACATTTACAGCAGAGAGAGTGAATAAAACATATGAAACAAGTGGAATTTTAAATTTCAGACAATACTGTAGAGATATGTATTAATATTGCGTTGGTAGAAAACTACAGAAATTTAATGGGGAGGGGCTAAACAAGAATTATGACAATTTAAGGATAAATTGGTGAAAGAGAAACCATAGATGTAATTTAAGAAAAATCTCTGTTGTTTTTAAATCAAAATCAGTACAATGTGGAAGCTTTATAGTCCTATTGTACAGTTTTATATTTATGTTGTATTTATATAGTATAGTAAGTAAAACTTTCAAGGCAATAGAGTTAGTACCTTTTTTTAATAAATTATATTTACAGTGTGAAATCATAAAACCAATTTTTGCTTGTTTAAAAATGTATACTAAGATCAAAGGTTTAAAATATGACAATGCAACATGCTTAAAAAATTCAAGGCACAAATTAGAGTGAGAAATAAATTTTGATGTAGCATAAATATGTTGATTGCTGGTGTTTGTGCCTTTAGTAGCACTTCCTTTTTTTATAATTTTGTAATTCACAATGCATTGATAATTTCACAGTTATAAATTTCAGACAAAGTCAAAATAAAATTATTTTAAAAATGTAAGTATTAAAATGCGTTTAATAATAGGTGTGTGTGTGTGTGTGTGTATTAAATTATGTAAGCCATTGAATATAGTAGGCTTTGTAGTACTCAACTTCTACTCCCTTCTACTTACTGGTTCTACGAGTTATAGAAAATCTTTTAAAAAATTATTCAAAAGAGAATACTCAAGTAAACATAAGTTAAAAACTTAAAGGTGAGTATAGCCTAGAGAGCAAAATGTGTTCCACTTAATCCTCCTTCATTTCAGAGTCTCCTTCTAAGATGTATATTATATTTACATATATTTCTTTGCATAGCGTTAGTATTGCAAGGAGAACTATTACAAACAACCATGTTGTTTGTAGTAAAAGTATAGATTAGCCATATTTCTGTATTAGTACTTATAGATCTTCTAAATTCTTCTGAACAGCTACTTATTATTTCACTAACTGATATGTTAAAATTTACATCATCGTTCACTTAGAAATGGATCTTTAATTTTCTTTCAGTTTTTCTTTTATAACTGTAATGCTGAAATGAAAATCCTGGAACATACATATCATTGCAACTTATTCGAGTATATTAATAGTATAAAGTTTTAGAAACAAAATTGTTGACTGTAAAAATAAAGTTGATTAATGACATCTGCAAATCAGATTTATTCAATTCATGGTCTGAAAGTTTATGCCATTGATAGATTTTTGAAATAAACACAACTAAAGGAGAAAATACTTAGTTCCTATCAATATTGATGTTATAGGCTGAATGTTTGTATCCTCTTCCAAAATTTGTATATCTTAGACCTAAACTCCAGGCTGTCTGTATTTGGAGAGGGGCCCTCTTAGGCAGTAATTAGGGTTAAATGAGGTCATATGGATGAGCCCTATTCATATAGGGTTGGTGTCCTTATAAGAGGAGACACCAGAGAACTAGCTCACTCTCTCTCCTCATACACACATCGAGACAAGGCCATAATGAGGGCATAGTGAGAAAGCAGCTGTCTACAAGCCAGGAAGAGTGGCTTCACCAGAAACCAACGATACTGACACCTTAATCTCAGACTTAGTCTAGCTTCCTGAACTGTGAAAAAATAGATCTCAGTTGTTTAAGCCACCCAGTCTGTGTGTATTATTATGGCAGCTCAAACAGACTAAGACAATTGATATCACAATTTTTCTGTCAATTAGATAGAATAAACACCTAAATAAAAATTGGTGATAGTCATCCAGAGAAACTTTTAAACTTTCAGTCTTGATAGATATAACTAGTTAATAGCCAATTCAATGGATTTTTTTTTTAAAGTGAAAACTATAAATATACACATAACAAAGACATAAAAAGTAGAAAACAGATTGATATTTCAGGAAATGTAATTCACAACATATGTTTCATTTTTTTCTTAGAACACATTTGTCTTTAGAAAATTCTCATATTCAAAGTAAACTGTTTATAAAAACTAAGAAGTGAGGAACTTTTCAAAATATGAAAATAAAATCATTGTATAAAGGAAGAATTATTAAATATATATGTGTCTATAATCAATCAATCAATCAATCACCATTTCATTGAATGTCTATTCATAAGCAACTTACTATTTCAGCATCTGTATGGGATAGAAGTCATTGCTTACATAACATCTAACATTTTAGAAGTAAATTTCATGTATCTATTCATGATATACTTACTCTTCTACCACCCCAAAAATAAAAGTCACACACAATGAGCAAGATGGGAGAATGATTATTATTGATACTTTACAGATTTGGAAACTCAGGCTCAGAGAAGTTACAAAATGAATCCAAGGTCTCAAAACCAGTGAGTTACAGCACAAAGATATGAATCGAGATTTCCTGAGTATCACAGCTTCTGTCCTTTCACGTGCAATTCACTCTTTTCTTCATATACCTTCCAATATGTTCTGAACAAAGTCTAACGAGCATCCATACTATATTAGCACTGCGTGAGAAAATGCATGAGGCAGGAACACATGGTGCGAGATCAGAGAAGCAAATGGATAGTGTATGCAGGGTAATAAATGCTCTGATAGAAACAGGCCCAGGGAGTCTGGAAATAGGCTGCTGACTCAGTCTGGAGAATGTCAATGAAAGATCCCAGAGAGGGTGATGCTTGGACTAGCATTAAAAGGAGTCTTGAAAATTACCCAGATCGACAAGGGAATGAGCATTCTAAGACAGTCCTTGTCAGACTTCAATTTCTAGTAACATGAAAGATGGAGGCTTGTTTACTGTCCCAAGGCCCTCTCCATGAGGATATATGTATATAGATAAATATGTGCGCACATTAATTACGGTGATATACTTGCATTTATATTCATTCCTATATCTATAATCATATTGATATTTACACATATTACACATTTGCTTTTAAATTCATTTCTATATCCATAGTTTTTGAAATTCTTCAGTTCATACACCATTTCCAATCACATCACATAGGGCTCAATATAGTTTTCTCTATTTCCATAATTGTAACTTCTTTGAGAGTAGGGAAGCTGGGTCCAATTAGTATTCTTACTTTATTAACATATTTGATTCACCTCTATACTAACCAGTCCTCATTACCATGGCCACAAATCCCTGCATGGGCACCATGCTCACAAACTCTTACACTAGGATAAATACCATCTTCATCCCATTGAGTTTCTAAAATCCCACACTGATTCACCTCACATATTGACATCCTTCCACCTTAGTCGTTATGGAGGAACATCCATGTTTCAGTCGGTATCTGAAACGTCCACAGATGCTCTCAACTCTAATCGGGCTGTGATGTTCCCAAGCAGAATGCTTCATTCCCTCCACAGGAAAGACTCCTTCTGGTTTGGCTCTTAACATCCTTCACCAGGCCATGCCTACAGGTGAGCTAATACCTTGCGTACAGTGTTCTGCTGCACCTAAAGGCCGTAGGGCTGAATTGTTCCGGAAGAAAAAGAGGAAGAGGAAGAAAAAAGGAGAAAAAGGGAAGAGGAAAAGTCACAAATAACAAATCACAGCTTGCTCATTTCCCACTGAAAATCAAGAGCAGAAATTCTTAAAAAGGAAATGCCACAGATTCTGTGGTTTGAAAAGCTTAGCCAATGTATAATTTTGTATTTGGAATAGGAAACAAATATATTGTTTCATAATACAAACTACTCAAAATGAGGCTGAACAAAAATCTTCTTGGATAAGGACAGGATCTAGTGGTGAGGATGAAAAGAAGTGAGATGTTTGTGTTTATCAAAATGAATAATGGGTTTAAACATACTGCCATTAAGGAAAGGCATCTTGGCTTTTAGGGACTACATGGTAGTCTCTCCTTATACCACATTTCAAGACCCCCAGTGGATGCCTGAAACCTCAGATAATACTGAAAAAATAATACACACACACACACACACACACACACACACATTCGTATACCAGGGGTGCCAAAAAAACATATACAGATGAATTTGTTATCAGTATATAGAGTATTACAATTATTTTTTAAATTTTTATTGGAGAATATTGGGTAACAGTGTGCCCTTCCAGGACACATCAGCTCCAAGTCAAGTCATTGTTCTTCAATCTAGTTGTGGAGGGTGCACCCCAGCTCCAAGACCAGTCGCCATCCTCAATCTAGTTGCCTAGTTGCGGGGGGGGCGCAGCCCACCATTCCATGTGGGAATCAAACCAGCAACCTTGTTGTGCTCCAACCAACTGAGCCATCCGGCTGCCCACCTGTAGCTCAGCGGCGGCTTGTTGTCTTCAATCTAGTTGTGGAGGGCACAGCTCACCGGCCCATGAGGTAATCCAACCGGCAACCCTGTTGTTAAGAGCTCAAGCTCTAACCAACTAAGCCATCCAGCCGCCCCTTGAGTTTTACAATGTTGATACAGTTTTTTCCTTTCTTAAAATGTGTATACATTTTTTAGCACCATCTGTGTGTGTGTGGGTGCGTGTGTGGGTGTATATGTATATATACACACACACATATACATATATATATATGTATTTTTTTCCTATACATACATACATATGATAAAGTTTAATTTATAAATTAGGCACACTGAGAGATTAACAATAACCAATAATAAAATAGATAAATTATAACAATATAATAGTTATGTAACTGTGGTCTCTCTCTCTCTCTCTCTCTCTCTCTCTCTCTCTCTCTCTTTCTGTCTCTCAAAACATCTAATTGTACTGTACTCACCATTCTTCTTGTGATGATGTCAGATTCTACAAAGCCTAAGTGACCAGATAGAGTGAGATGAATGATGAAGGCATTGTGACACAGCATTAGGCTACTATTGAACTGCTGATGATACTTAACAAGCATTTCACAGCTTCTCTTTGGAATATCTGAATTGCCAGCATCACTACACTTGCACTTTGGGGCCATTATTAAGTAAAATAAGGGTTACTTGAACACAGCACTGTCAGATGATTGGGTAACCAAGATGGCTGTCAAGTGACTAACGAGTTGGGAGGGTATGCAGCATGGAGACACTGGACAAAGGGATGATTCAAGCTGCCTGAGAGACAGCACAAGATTTCATCACACTATTCAGAATGGCACACAATTTAAAACCTATGAATTGTTTATTTTTGGAATTTTCTATTTAGTATTTTTCAGACTGCATTTGACTTTGGATAACTGAAACATTAGATAAGGGGGGAACTACTATACCTGTTTTACTGGCTTTATTCAACTCAATATTTATTAGCATTGTAGGGTGAAAGATAGTTAGATGACCTTTAAATAATTAATCACCAGGAAATCCTGAATTCCCTTAAATTCTGACTCATTTTATATATTTATATACAATGGTTTAAAATTATTATATATGATTAAAATCTATATGTGTAATTTTATTATCATTATCTATATAATACTTTGTGTCATTATAGATGTTTTGTATTATTATATGTTTAATATCATTATATGTAATGTTTAATATATATATATCATGTTTAATATCATAAAACTTACTTTACAATAAATGTATTACAGCACTTACACAAAAATCTATGAATGGCTAATTAGAAAATCATTGTCTTGTTATTGTTTTCTTATTTTCTAAAATGTATTTAAAATATTCAAACAAATCAGAAATGACCAGAGTGTAAAGCTTTAGTGCCTTTATTATTAAAATAGATGTATAGAGTATAATAGTGCGGGGGTTTACTCCACATACTAGTTATAATATCCTTCCTCTTTTTGCACATGGCTATTACCACATTAAAAAAAAAAAAAAAGAAAGAAAAAAAAACTACAACAAAAAGGCCACACCATAATGTTCTACTTAAATTAAGAAATAAATGGGGAAAAAATGTCTCTAAGAGCTACAATATGTCTTTTGAACCACCAATTTCAATAATTTACCTAAAGGAAATCAGAACATATACACACTTTTAGCTGAAGCAATAAAGATACTATGCTACAAATAGTTAAAACAACAAAAGCCACCTAATGTCCAACAATACAGGATTGGATGAATAATTATTTTACAGCCATAAAATGGGATATTATGTCATTTGAAAAACAATTTGAGGTAGATATTGATTGGGGAATAATTGTTCATATGCTTTTGAGTGAAAACATGGTATATACCAGTATACTTGAGCATAACTTCATATTAAAAATAAATTAACATTTACATGCACATATATATAATAAATATATATAGTAAATATATATGTATATGTAATTGTGCATATGCACATAGACAAAGCTCAGGGTATAGATGAAATAGAAGAAAATACCTATGTACTTGAAGTTACTACTGGTTTTATTTTTATTTTTTGTTGTTTTCCCCTCAAATCATTCTTGTTTGTTTGACTGCTTGTTTGTTTATTTTTTGTCATTCCTTCAATAAATATTGAGTCTCTCTCCTTCTAGACTCAAAGAGAAAATTTAATTTATTTCCTTTAAATATTGAATACAAATACCTTAATATTGTTTCTAGCTGAGTTCACATGTCTTATCTCTTCTATTTATAATTACCTAAAAAATATACTGGAAGACCAAAAATTATATCCTGAGTGATTGAAATTAAATAGCACAAAGCAAATCTTTGGAATATGACTTTTAAAAATAAGAAAATTTAGGGAATTAATAAAAGAAAAAACTTTATCTCTGACCATATATAAAAATTCTCTGTCCAAGACATTGTGGCTATATTAGCTGGAGCTGTGGGTGCAGAGTAGATGCTTTAGAAAATCAATACCTCCCTTAAAACTTAAAAAAGTAAAATTTCTATACCCTGATGTCCAGCATTAAAAAAAAAATCCGATTAGTAGAAAAATGTTATTCCACCGAGACTATTCAAGTTGAAACACTGTGAACTAGACTAACTCCATCTATTTCTTCACTACTTTCTGTGATCAAGTAGATTAATGTGAGATATTAATGTAATAATTACAAATTAAGAGAATGATTGCAAACTACAGGAAAATAGTTTTTCATTTTAATGTTTCTTGTAAGAACAAAGAATTTCAAAACTAGTAGCTACTGTACTATTTAATTTCTATAAATTGGTTTACATGTTTGTGTTATAAATAGTAACACATTTTTGAGAGGCGTTACAGATGCTGGAACAACTTACAAACCATGGAGTGTGACTTCATGAAAAGCAACTATATCCTCTTTATGTTCGATTCAGAGTATTAAGTGGCCTAAACAGCCCAAGATGATATTGATTTGTTTACAGTCTTATTGTGCTGTAAATTTGGAAAACAGTCAATAAATATCTGTGGAGATTTAAAGAATTATTTCTTTTAGTGTATATTATATTCCTTCGAATTTTTATTAAAATATACATTCTCCTGAATTACTACTTTTGGATTTTGATAAGATCAAAATTGCATGACTTCTCTACTTCAGGGACTATAACCACAACGTTTTCTGTTAGGGTGTTTTGTATCTCTCTAACATAACCCCAGGAAGTTTATTTGTGAAATGTTATCTTCCCTCCAAGAGTAATATTAGGATGCCATCCTATTATGCTAGTCTCTGTAACGCAGTTCAACCACCGCAAGCTTTTACAACTTACCTTCCATCTAAATAGAATACAAGGGCCTTTTCCGACTTCCCTTTTCTATCACCTAGGATAGTTTGACTTATGCAGATTCAGGTACAAATGCAGGTATTGCTGCTGCCACTAGTGATGATGACCAGTCTCCCCCTTTGCAACACTGCATATGCAAAGTGGAGATGAGTCGGTCCAGTTCCATTGCTGCAACGATGTTAAAAAAGGAGACAGATGCCTTAGACAGGGTCATTTGCCCTTCGAATAATAAAAACATAGAAACTCATGTTCTACATTTATTGGTTGGAAGGATCTTTTTTATTATGCTGTGGTTGAAAATGTGAATTTGAGCATTTAGTCAGATGTGAGTGAGTCTGTATGAGAACCAGTTAAATAAATCAGTAGTCTGCTGTATAATGAGGGGGCTATCATATTAATTGCTAGTTATAGGTAGACACTGATTACTGCTAACATAAAATAACAAATTTCATTTCATTCATGTTCTTGTTATACTGAAACGAAAACCAAAGCAAGCAGAACTATTTTAGAAAATTTATATTATAAGGTCCAAAGCCCGAATAAGATCCTAAAGTCTGTCATGTGTATGTTAGGAGAAAGTTTGGGGGATAATTCAGTTGTAGAAAGCAAAGTCAAAACTCAAGAATATTGAAGCACTTTACATATGCAGTCTTGTAGTAGAGATGGCTGTCCATTGAAATCTGTGTTCTTTCATGTGCCGTATAGAGTTATCCCAGGACTGTACCGTCCAGCTCTTTTTACCTAGAAGAGGATATGGATAGTTTGTCCCAATGAACACAAGCAGGAATGGCGTGTGCTATTGATAGGCCAAACATTTAAGAAGTGCGTGTCATCTCCACTTCTTTTGTTTCCTTCCACCAGCTGGATGCACAGAACTCCAGGCTTTAGGGATAAAGGAGACACAAGAAAGAAGCCTGTTTCTCCAAATGCCCCCGTGGAATAAAGTTGCCCATAGACAAGGAACAACTGCATCAGACTGATTGGTATATGGATGACAATTAATTGTAATAAGGAATGGGAATTTGGGGATTATTTAAGAAATTATCATCACTGTAATAATACAGCTCTCTAAAATATTCAAATAATGATTTTGGGCAGGGGAAAACGTGTAGTACAAAAAAAAAATAGGAGAAGGGTAGGCTTAGATGTAATTGGGTTGTTGTTAATGTGTGAACCCAATGATACGTATTTAAACAATGGCATAGCTAATACAGGACTAGTAGTTAAAATATTCTGGTTCCACATCTATTACTGTTAATTTAGGCAACTTTGTTGTTACTTTATGCAACTTTTCTGGACCTTGTTTTCCTTACTTGCAAAAGAAAAATTCCACTAGATGAACTCTGTCATTACTTTCAGCTATAACATAGGGGAACATATTTCCCCTAATACAAAAAGTGATATATTTTAAGTTACACAGAAAACTAGTATTTATCCAAGAAGAATTGTGCCATAAAGAACACAGACTGGGAATCACTTACCAAGATGACAGGGTTTGCTCTACTTCTAGATGGCTGCAGGTATTTAGAAAAGTTACTTAAATTTTCTGGACTTCAGTTCTCTCACTTATGAAGTAAAAATAAAAGTAGAATTATCTCTAGATTTCTTTTAAGCTCTAATAGCAATTCTAAAAACAGTCTAATTTGCATTATTGTTATGGAAATGAAAAACAATAGTACTAGTGTGCTTCTGTTAAGTAAAGGACGTAGCTTTCTTTGTCAAGTGCTACCAAAAAGTTAGGCAAAAATCTGTTGACCCATAAATAATTTTTAAGTGACCTCAACATTTCCCTAGCCCTTCCCTTACCTATCACTGTAGTATAAGAAAACTCTCTCTTAACAGCATGGCAGAGGCAGCAGAAGTGCAAATTTATAGTTAGCTCGTAGCCCGTAGGCCAGGGTCACATTCCTCATGGATGATGTACTCGCAGTGCAGGCACTTTCCTGGACTGTGCAATGCCGTCCTTTCTGAGGGCAGAGCACAGGGTTGCTTAATTCCATGATTAGTCAAGGGTAGGAAGATGGACATTTTCTCAAATCAAGCTTTGAAAGCATCAATGAATTCTGTCCATATCTTTATAACAGCTCTGATCTTCCATATAAATAAATCACCTGAATACATCTTTTAAAAAAGTCAGTGGAAAAGGAAAAAAAAAGAAAATGGCAGGTCAGTTTAACCTTTAACCATTAGTAAGCACATAGGGGTGTGTGTGTGTGTGTGTGTGTGTGTGTGTGTGTGTGTGTGTGTTTGTGTGTGTGTGTATGTATGAGAGAGACATTTTATTAATAGATGTATTGCATTGGAAAAGTTATTTTCTACCTATCTCCAAATACTCACCTTAGGTAATATTTTTCCATTAAAGAAATTTAAAATTTAAATACAAAATTCTAATTTTATCTTTAGCTACTTAGAAAAGAGCTTTGTTTAAATAAAATGTCAACTCGATGTCAAAAGTATAAACACAAGGAAATGTTTAGCTTTTTTAGGGGGAGAAAGTGGTAGCAAAATAAATTGGAGAGATACTTTGTTTTTAGTTTTAAGAGTATGTATTCTATAAACTAGAATACATATTAGGATAATTGGACTAGTAATGCACACATCGTGAGAACGGAGAGTTAAATTTGATTGGGTATATCTAAACCTCCCTGAAACTTTAGCAGTTTTATTATCTGCAATGCTTATTATGTTTGTCTCTATATCTTGCTTTCAGAAAAAAAAAAAAAAAAAATAACAAAAAACAAAAAACAAACAAAACAACTTTGCTTCATGGCCATTAACCTAATGTAATAAATTTGACTGGCATAAAATAACCTAGGTTGAAACTCTATAATTAAAGGATGTGGCTTTTATAAAAGGAGGATTTGACACGTAGTCAATGTTATTAATTCTTTACTTTTCTGTGCTTTTTATAACATCGATTGCTAAGTTTATTTTCATATAGATTTTCCCTCCTGCTTGCTCCTAAAGATACCCATAACATTATTTGACATTTTGCATGAGACATCTTATTTGTTCATATGTGTTTGTAAATATGTTTCACAGGAGAAAGCATGATATGAGAAATTGAGCTATTTCATACTCAGCTATCTTTTTCATATTTCCTTATATTTGAAGAGCACTAAACTTATAAATTTTTATTGGTGACCACCAAACAAGAACATCTTAACAATAAACTCGGATACCATAATGTAGGGTGCAAGAACACAGAGTTTGGTCCCAGACAAAACTATATTCAAATCTTGGTCAGTATGTGAACTTCTGCATATGGTCTATCTTCTCAAGGTTTCGTGTTCTCAGCTCTAAAGTCAGGGTATGTTAGAGTCTTGACCTTTAAAGTGATGCAGCTTCTACTTCAAACAGTGGAATGCTAGCTGAATTTTCATTTTACCTCCTTTTGCATTTTAGTTTTCATTTTAATCATATTTTTTTCTGAGTTGATTTTTACTCATGTTTTCCTCTTTCCATAACTTGGACATCAACTGTCCAAAATGAAATTTCCTGGTTGAACAATAGACAGTTTAGATAGGGATTCATCATTCCTTCTCTTATTGCTCAATGGGATCCGTGATAATTTTGTCTGTAATTCTGCTTGAGTCATGATATTAGAGTGCAGTTCTGCTTGAAATAATCTGAGGCCAAGACTCTCTGGAGTCCTCCACTGCTTTCCTACCTGACCCTTTATATATGTATGTATATATATATATATATATATATATATATATATATATATATATATATATATATATATATGATGCAGTCTGTTGCTCTGACTTCTTCACTATTCCAATCCAGTTTTCTGTTGAATTATTTGTCCTACAGTTTGTGCACCATGATTCTCTATAACTGGGTCCTAGTCCCACTGACCTGAACCAACTGATTGTATCATGGGTTTAAGTGATCACTCTGTTTGGAATAAAGAATCAGAGGTTCTTTTCATTCTCTGTAAATATCATCCAAAAAGTTGTCTTTCAAATAGCACTGTCTGTTCATCAGGCAAAAGTGAAACACTAATTTTAAAATCTGTAGTTTTCTTTAGATGTTACAAAGTCCATGTATGTCTATTATCTTTTTAATTCCTTTTACCAATAAGATGATGCAGATAAGGCAGATGTTATTGTTATCCTAATTTTATACACAAGAAAGCTGAAACCCAGAGAGGTTAAATGGGTTGTCCAAAGTTACACAGCAAACAAAGTGCAGAACTGAGATATAATCTTAGACTCTTTGATTCAGAAATCATTATGTTTTTTCATAATCACGTGACTGATATAAACCATTCATAAAGTGTGAATCACAATGAAGGAAGACAGTGAACCAATAAACATTTTTTGTTTGTTTCTCTTTAGGGAAAGAAATGTGGACAAAAATACCAATGATACATTGAACATAAGTTGATAAATAGAACTTTGCCTACAGAGAAAAAAAAATGGATCCTGAAACTCTGTCATCCATATGCATTTTTTAATTGAGGTATTTCTAGGCTGACTTGTTGATACAGCCCAAGAAACCAAAATGTCACTAAAAGAGTGAATTGTTTAGGTACTTAGCCACAATGTATGGTGTACAGATCTGACTCAGAACATCTAAGATATATTAGTATTTGTTAATTAAAGAGTATAACACTTTGATCTTGAGGTCCAAGATGGAGAATTAGGTAAATGCTATGCCTGCTGCCTCCCAGGGTCACTCCAAAATTACAAATACATTATAGAACAATCAACCTCTAGAATCATCTTCACTGGGCTTTGGTACAAGACCTGAATGTGCATTAAGTTTGTGAAAACCACCGCCATACCTCCTGACTCCCTGGGACCTTCCTTACCTAGCTAGGGCTGCATCGCCAAGGGCACTTTCAACATCTATCTGCTCAATGAGCCCAGTCCATGCACCTAAGGAGGCTCTTTCAACAGCTGAGTCTTACTGGCAGCTGGCAGGTGGCAATAGGCCTAGGGGGCCCTGGACCTTTTGCTAAGGTGCTTTAGGCCCACTACTGGTGGTAGCCAGCCTCGTTTCACAATGAGGCCAACCACACATATCTCTAGGTCCAGCACAGGAAGCAGCTTTGTGGCTCTTACCAGGTCGCCCCAGGCTGGTCACAGGCAAGGCTAAAATTGGCCTGCATGGGAGGCTCTCCTAAGAGACACCAGAAACAGCACACCCATAAGCCAGCTTCAGAACAGAGCACCACCTGGTTAGTCCCAAAAGAGGAACACCCAAAGGGTATTCTCAACAAGCACAAAAGACCATGGGGGTGAATCCCCCTCTGAGGGGTCAGCACTCACACAGCAGCTCATACACAGTGGGTGTAGCCAATGCTCACAGTCAGTCAGCCTGGGGGGCAATGCCATGCCCTGGTACACCCAAAGTAATCAAGGCTCAACTACAACAGGACACTCACAAGACACTCAAAGGACGCTCCTGAAAAATATACACAGGAGACCAGGGAGATTGCACCATTGGACCACACAGGACACCTACTACATTAAACTACCCGGCAAAGACTGAGAGACATAAGAGAGTTACCTAATACATAGAAGCAATCACAGAAAAGCAGGTATAATGAGGAAACAAAGAATCATGTCCCAAAGAAAAGAACAGGAGAAACCCCCAAAAATAGAACTAAATGAAATGGTGGCAACTAACCTACCAGAGACAGTTTAAAACACTGGTTATAAGAACGCTTAAAGAACTCAGTGAGAATTTCAACAAAGAGATAGCAAGCATAAAGAAGGACATAGAAACCATAAAAAAGAACCAGTCAGAAATAAAGAATACAATAACTGAAATGAAGAGTAGTGCACTAGAAGGAATCAACAACAGATTAGGTGAAGCAGAGGATCAAATCAGTGAATTAGATGACAAAGTAGGAGAAAATACCCAATCAGAACAACAGAAAGAAAAATAATTAAAAAAAAAAAAAGATAGTTTAAGGGCCTATTGGTACAACCACTGTGAAAAACAGTATGGAGTTTCCGCAAAAAATTAAAAATAGAACCACCTTATGACCCAGCAATTCCACTCCTGGGTATTTATCCCCAAAAAATCCAAAACACTAATTCGAAAAATTATATGCACACCTGTGTTTACTGCAGCGTTATTCATAATAGCCAAAATAAGGAAAAAACTGAAATACCCATCAATAGATGATTGGATAAACAAATTGTGGTACATTTATACAATGGAGTATTATTCGATCATAAAAAAGAATGAAACCTTAACATTTATAACAACATGGATAGACCTAGAGGATATTATGCTAAGTGAAATACTGAAACTGAGAAAGACAAATACCATATGATCTCATTTATTTGTGGAATCTAAAGAACAGAATACACAAACAAATCAGAAATAGAATCATAGACTTGAGAACAAACTAATGAATGCTAGATGGGAGGAGGGCTTGGGGGATGGGTGAAAAAGACGAAAGGATTAGAATGCACTATTCTGTAGTTACAAAATAGTCATAGAGATGTGAAGTGCAATATGGGGAATATAGTCAATAATGTAAAACTGTTTATGGTGTCAGATGGGTGCTGGAATTGACAGGAGGTCACTTCATATTTTATATGGATGCCTGGCCACTGCACTGTACACCTGAAACTAATATAAAATAATGCCAAATGTCAACTATAATTAAAAATAAATACATATGGTCATAGGATGTAAATTACGGCATAGGGAATATAATCAATGGTATTAAAATAACTATGTATGATGTCAGATGGGTAGTAAACTTGAGATTATCATTTTGTGACAGGTGTAAATGTCTAATCATTATGTTGTTTTGAAACTAACAATAAACAAACAAACAAACAAACAAACAAATAAACAAATAAAATTAATTTAAAAAAGAATATTACACCTGAAAAAAGATTATAACACAAAGTAAATTTAAAAAACAAAAGTACTGACTTTTTATTATAAAAGAAAAAAACAAATACATTGGGTAGGTGGTTACTGATAATTCGTTAATTGTGTATTAGTAACATATTTAAGCCTTTTTGATTTGAAATTTCTTATTGACAAAAGAGGAATGATATTAATGAAAAAATTCCTATGAGCCAATTGTGGGTGACTTTAAGTGTGGTTTTCATTTTTGTATAAATAATTTAACACTCAAAGTACTTTGCAGTACTTTGATATGATTAGACCATATGATTAGATATGATATGATTAGACCATATTGCTAGGCATAATACTTTGCATGCAAAATTATAGAATTATTCAAGTATCTCATCAGTATCACTATCTCTCTAAGGATAAGCACATAATTTGGTGATACTCACATCAATATAAGACTTCTACAGTCTGATATAGCTTTCCTGTGAGTGCACGCCTGTGTGTGGGTGCATGTGTTACGATTCCCTATACTTCCATTAGGAATCTCATTTAAAAATAGATAGTTTAATCTAATTATCTGACTACTTTAACTAGGTATAGTGTATCTATGAAATAAGTTTAACTCACATATAATTACTATATGATAGAGAATAACTATAGAATTGGTAATGTATGGCTGAGCAAACCAAAATGTCCTCCATCCTACATTCATGTACTATTAACTTGCACCAGGTAGCAATTAAGTACTTGAACTACAAAAATAAATAAAATATGACCAGTGTCCACTTTGAGCTCTAATTCATTGAGGGCATTATTAGAGAAGCCAACATAACCATTTCTGCTATTCAGTTATGAGAACCTCTTCATATCCCAAAGGATTCCTAGATTTTTCTTTTTCTTTATTCTTTTTCTTTTTCTTTTCTCTCTGCCTCCAGAGAACAATGTGCATTCGTTTTCTCTGGCAGCTGCCATTCCAAACTCTTTCCCCTAGGTTCCTCCAGCACCCATGCCAGGGTATACAGAGGGTGTGGCCTTCCTAAGCCGCACATCCCTTGCTTTCTACCACCTGAGATGCAAACATGCCAATATTCTATATAACAGTTCAAAAATTAACTGTGATTATGAAGCAGCAAGGAGATTTTACAAAGTTCATGGATAATTCTAGAACCTATATCTTCTCCTTCTCAATTTCAAATGTGTTTCAGAATCACTTGGGAAGTACATTAAAAACATATATTATGGGGTCCACCCAAGAACTATTGTATCAAATCAATTTTAATTGGGACCTTAAAATTCCCATATTTCAAACAAGCCCATTGAGTGATAAAAATTGCTTTAAAATCTTGTAATATAGGCCTGAATTTCAAATGGTAAATATAATTCTAGGACACTGGTCTACAAAGTAGGTAAACAATACTGTCTTGCTCATGATACATATACAATATCCCAACTTTTGTGTATATTAATTTTTATCTAAAAAAACAACAAAATATTTCTTGTTAAAGTTCAGATTGAAGATTATACTAAGAATACAAACACAAATGAAATACAGGGTGGAAAAAAAAGAGGCAGAGCTGACATACCTTCCCCAAGAGTAAACTTTTGAACCATGCATCATGAAGTAAAATCAATGAGGATCTCATCAGACATGCCAAAAATATCATATAAAAATATCCCAAAATTTCAAGACTATTTGAAACATGGAGTCACATCAAAGATAGTTAATGGTATTCTTTAATAAAAAAGCAAACATACTTTTTACTTTGAAATATTGTTTAATGATTTTCTTCCTAATTCCTATTCTATGAATGTTTTACAGTGAATGTTTTAGTACCATAGTCAATGTACATCATTTATAAATAAATAAATATACATGTGTTGAGATACATTCCCATAAATTTTCCTCAAAAAGATGTATAGTCAGAAAAGTCTAGAGACTAAGTCTAGAAACCTCTTCTTTCGTCCAATTAAAGGATACATTTCTTCACAGAACCTCCACTTTTTATGCAGGAAACTCAACCAAAAAAGAACAATTGAATGACCTTTTATTTCAAATGAAAAATTTGTGTTTCTTTGGGACTCCTACCCAGGTGGCACTGTTTGGGCACTAAGCCATGCCCAGAAGTGACTTCCTCTTTTCTACACAAATCTGTAAATGGCAAAATAATTATCTAACTAATGATTATTATTAAACCATACAATGCTATGAGTGCTACAATTGATGGCTGAAAATGGTGAGACCATAGAATACCAGTAGTGAATGATAACAATAGTCATTTCATGACGGCTTTATGGCAAGCACTGTACTAAAAGTTCATTAAAAGCAGTTAATATTTCCATGTACTCACTTCAAGGAAGAAATGCCAATATCAAAAAAAAACAAAAACAAAAAACTAATTTCTGGTCAGAGTCATAACAGGCTTCACAAAAGATAACCTTTATACTAGTCTTTGGGGTGTTTATAAAGGGGTGTTTGCCTAGGCAGTGGTTGGCAAAGGACATTCTAGGGCAAAGAAATGCCACAGCAAAAGGTTCTCAAATATTGGTTCCTAGGAGTTAGAACACTCTACTTCATCTATCCTCTATTTTACTGGCTAACTCTTATACTACTTTATAATGACTTTTCTCCATTTATCAGTCTTCCTTATGTATTGAATTAAGTGTCCCAGAACACATACCTTAATTACTCATTTAATTATTTGTCTGTAATCTCCCAACATTATTTTTACTAGACTATAAGACTGTGAGAGCAAGGACCATATCTCCCTCACTCATTTTTATCTTTCCACTGTCTAGGAGTATGTAAACATATAGTAGGTACCGAATAAATATTTGATGTATGAATGACTGATATATTAGCCTGGCTTGATAACAAGCATATGCAACTATCACCTAGTGGTATCTAGACAGAGTAAAAATAAATACTAGTTTGGCCTGAGTTCTGAAGGTCTCTAAGTAAATAGAATTCACAGCACTGTAGCTAAATGAGTGTAGACAACTGGAAGAGAATAAAAAGGCACATATCAGATCAAATAAATTGGCCCTAAATCTAAGATACAACAGATTTCTCTCTCTGTGATAGAAGCAGGCAATCTCTTGACGCTTCTAAGTCTTACTCTCCTTATTCCCAGTATGCAAATAGCAATGCCTCCTATTTTATAGGTCTTTTCAGAGGTAGAGATAGCACGAAACTAATGAAGCTTTCGTTCAAGGCCTGTGATTTGTACAGATACCTTTCAAAGCCCTAGTTAATAAGTGCAGGACAATTAATAGTAGTAATTATTTACTATTAAAGACACTCTGAAATGTCCTGAAAACATAGCTTTTATATGCAGCAGAATTTATATACATAGTAGAATTTCTCGCAAATTTAACAATAACCCTAAATGCTTATACAACTTGGCTATAACAAGTTATAAAACTGAAAAGACCTTTCCTAAATTAACAGTGATAAAATACAAATTTTAAGTTATCTTGATTAAGAAAAGAGTGATTTTGTTTTCTATCTTTTCTGTAGGAAAAAAAATATAAAATTATTGTTATATGAACAGGCAAAAAAAACAATCATAGGAAAATGCATAATGTACGTAGTCTGAGCAGTCCTTATAGTGCTTAATTTGGGATTTATATGCAGCAATAACCACTTAAATCATTATAAAAGTGTTAAATTAATTGTTAAATTAAAAATAATTTAGTAAAGGAACAATCGTTTCACTCTCACCAGACTAAAATTAAACTACATTATCCTCTGTCATTTGTTTTGTCCTTTTCCTAACAAATGCTAGAGAGGTCACCCTAAGTACAATTTAAAAAATAGTGCAAATATTTTATTATAAAATGGATACAACTTAAGCATGTTTGCTAATGATGACCAATGTTGGAATGTGAAAATGGTCCTCTTGCTATCAATCCAAACACTGAATTAGTAGTTGTACTCTAAAGAATGAATCACATTTGTCAGAGGAAGAAAGTGCCAACTAACAAAAACAATATGTGTGTTCTATTACTCTTCCCATTTGATGTTTCACAAAATAAAATGGTACCTACCCAAACCACAATATCAGGTTATGTATCCAATTGGATTTTGTTTATTTGAATCAATATACAGGACTGTGCACGTTTATGGGTTTGTATTACCACAGCCACAGATGGTAGCCACTGAATGCATGCTATTTTACATAGATGCATATGTTTTCAATGATGCTAAACTTAATAATTTATGTATTTTTTATATAGCCCTTGAGACTGAAAGGCAGCCAACGAGAGCCACATCTAGAAATGTTGCTGATGTAAACTAAATTAAGTCTAGCATAATGTTGTGCAAACAAAATTAAAATTAAAAATAAAAACGCATGGATCAAATGCAGTTTTCAATACTATGGGTCACAAAGGTTAAAGACATTGTGCACTTATAGTAAGTGATTAAAGGGAAAGTAGCTTCTGTTTAATGCCGGTGAATACTATCCCCTCTTGTCTTCTTAATGGATTACACAGCACTAAAGAGAAGAACATCCTTTGTCCATCTCTGAGTACAGACTGTGGCAGAAGCAGAGGAACCATCAATACACTAAATAATTAGAAAATAGTTCCCTGCAGAGACAGAATTTAAGGAATGACTATTTAAAAAATAAACACATGCTCTAGAATTACAATAGTAACAGAAATCCTTACCTGAAAGTTATGGAAAGCATTTTTTTTCTAGCAGTTAATATTTAGCTCACCTGATAATAAATAAATAGAGTGAAAAATGTCATATTGGAATTGAGCAAGGGAATTTCAACTATTAAAGCTGAGTATCTCTTTGGGTGTTTTCAGCATTTGTAGAAATTATTCAGATGTCTGGAAAAATCTTTTTGCATGTTACTATTGCAAATGAGAACGATTTTTAATTATATATTGTTTATAAACTAAGCACATTGTGTTTATTAGTTAAATGCTTACTGATAAAATAGGTTGCAAGATAGAGAATGGGCATATCTGGTGTGCTCATCATATGGCTTTTTTTAAAAAATCAGTACTATGCATTGTTTAACATCTGGGAAAACTGATCTTGTAATAATACGGGTTTTAAAACCCCTAAATGCATTCTATTATGTTTTGTTATAAACAGATAATTTATAACTTCTAGGATAAGTCTGTAACATATAAAACAGTTACTTTAATATTTGATAAATAAGTCTATGATTCTGTTTAAGGCACTGTACACACAATCATGCATGGTTTTATTTAACAAACATTGTGCCTGAAATGCAATCACGTGGTATAAAACTGCTACAAATAGGTGGAAATGAAAAACATCTAAAAAAATAAATAATAAATAATGCATGTTTTGAAAATAAGCATATACATTTATAAATTAGATTTTGGAAGAAAAACTTGTTACCAAAGCTAAAGTTTTATTATCCAAAAAGTTACCTTTGACAAATCATTGAATAAAGGTTATTCCAACTGTATGACATTTTTATGTTAACAGGAGGAATATTTTTCAAATGTTTAATTACACAAATGCATGCACACAAATGCACACACACACACAATTCATAAACACCTTTTAAAAAAAAATCGAAGGCTATATCAAAGCTGAAAAGTGGTAAAAGCCACACAGGTATCATCTTTCTCTGAAGAACCAATTAGCCCTGAAGTCTGCTTCAGGAACAATACTAGTTTAATAGGCATACACTATTGTTCTGTGGCTGGGGATTTTCCAACAAATACAATTTTTGCTGTTGAAGTGCTTCAATGTTAAGAATCCAAGTATCATATGAAAGAAAAATGCTCAGGATTTCTTCTTTTTTTTATTTTTATTAGTTTCAGGTGCACAAGACAAGGTAATACTTAGACATTCATCATTTATATCCCTCACACTGTGAACTCCCCTCCCCACACCCACTATCCCTCGACATCGCACCGAGCCATCACATTAAATATATAAAATTATAGTTGGCATTCATTAATATTTAGATTCTGGTGTACAGTGCCATGATCAGGCATCCACAGTATCCTTGAGGTGGTCTCCCAAATAGGACACATGTCCAATGGATACCCAACAAAATCTTTACAACATTATTGATTACGTTCCCCAAATTAATTTTCTAAAAACCCTGAGGTCATCTTGTGGTTACCATCTGCTTCCTAATCCCTTCACCTTTCCCCTTATCCCCCCTGCCCCACCCATCTAACAACTCTCATTTTTTTCTTCTTCAGCTAAAATTATTGGCTGTATGAATTCTCTCTGAAAAGAAGTCAGCAAAGAAAAAGACAGGGAAAATTGGGAACTCAGCCTGGAAAAGGTCTTCAACAGAGACCGTGTTTCTCCAATAATAAGACCTAGATGGAACATCTACTTTAATGCCTGTTTTGGAGCAATAATTAAGATAAGAACTGGTATTATATTTATATTATATTATATTTATTATATTATATTATATTATATTTATTATATTATATTATATTATACCACTATTATATTATACCACTATTTTATTATACCACTATTATATTATACCACTATTATATTATATTATATCATATTATATTATTATAAGATCGGGTCTTATATTAATTTTTGTTCCCAAAAATGCATTAGAGCAGATGCTCTGGCTAGGTTTTATTTTGGGGGAAACATGGGATTAGCAAGCTGCAGAGGAGAATTACATAGAAACAGAGTTCACAAATGTTTATACTTAGGTCCAATTGCTCTACATATTTTCACTCATTTTTAAGAACTAATATTAGCAGCTCATTTTTTCAGAAATTCATAAAACTTGCTTTTAAGTCTCCTGGTTAAACAACATTGATGATTTCTGGGTGTGAAACACTGAGTTGAGACCGTAGAGAATCAGGAAATCACTCCCCTACTTAATCTTTCACAGCACCATGAACTTTGCTTCCCAACACTTATCATAGTTCCAATTTCACATTTCTTTGAGTTAATTTGATAGTATCTGTCTCTCAACTCAACCATAAGTTGAGAGACCCTTTTTGGTCACCATTTATGTCTAGCATCGTAGCTTGTCTGACTCACAATGGGCATTCAATATAATATTTGATGAATGAATGAATACATAAATAAAAGTGGAGTTGACTATGTCAAATCCTTTGTCCTAATCCTACTGAAGACTATAGTAAGCAATAAGGTCTAATAGCTCTTCAGATCTTATATTGACTCATATCTTACAGTATTTGCAGATCAAACAAATTAGATGTAGTAATGCTTGGCATAAGTTGGCATAGCAGCTTTTGATTTTTTGCCCTCTGTTGTTCTAGAATAGAAAAAACAGTTTCCACTCTAAATATTGTCTCCTTAAAAACGATCTTTAATCCTACTGAATGTTTATTTTTATATCCATTATGAATATGCTTATTAACTCTTTGAACTAGTTACTAATGTAAAAGAAAGCAAACTCCATGATATATAATTTTCTTCATGTCAGAGTCATTTACCTAGAATCTTTCATTACTGCACCATTCTTATGTGAATTCCTAATGATCCTAAAATGTTTATGACATATGGATGATTTCCAATTAACTTTGGCATGTCAAATTATTGTGATTTGAGAAATTCACTAAGAACATTAAATAAAAAAGGGGTAACCCTATCTTCCATAGTTAAAATAGTTTAAAAATAACTTTTCATTTAAAAAATCATTTGTGTTATGACTACATAATGAATAACCAATGTTTTGAAAGGAGAAAGACAAGAATAATTAGCAGATTATCTTTCCAGGTATGGAAATGTATGTTTTGTTATATAAAGGGAGGTTTGTAATGATATCAGTTAATTAGTGTCCGCTAAAAGAGGCTGTACTATGTAATAGAATAAACACAAAATGGATCCTAGTCCAGGATCTCCCAATTAGCTAATGGTGTGACCTTGGGCAAAATACTCTGACCCTCAGTTTATTCATCTGTAAACAAGAAGGTTGGATCAATAAATTCTAAACCTAATGTTCCACAATTTCCTCTTGTAGCCTCAGGGATTATCATTCCAGTTCTGATATCACTGCAAATTTTTGAACAGAGAATTTGAATACACTGTAAGTTGTATGCCAGGTTTAATAATAACCAAGACAAAGACAGAGAATTGCAGCAAAAAGTAGTTTTTAGTTGCTGTTTTTTTTTAATATTTTAGTTGACTTTCATGAGAATTAAACATGTAGACACTGCATGTAAAATGCTTAGAGCCCAAAAGCTCAAAAATGAATTGATCATTTATTACCAAAAAAATCTTAATATATTGAATCGAACAGTTTGAGTATTAGAATTTGACTTGCTAGCAGTTTGACATAAACTTTTATTTGGGAGAAAAAAGGAATGAATCATTAGAACATATTTCAAATGCAAGGTGGGGATGAGAGGCATAAGATGGAAAGAAAGAGAGATAAAGAGTACTAATTCTTTTGTTCTTAAAAGCTTTTAGATAATTGGTTGGTGACAAACATGTAATCAGCATGTTGCATTGTGATAAGTTCATCTCTGCCTGCTCCTTCTCCCTCATCCTTTCAGAAGCATCCTCCTGATTCACCCGGTCTAACTAGGATCTTCCCAGGAGACCAGATTGTGTATGTAAATTGTGATGACTATAATTTGCACAAAGCATTAGTACTATTGTACCAGTTGTACTTGTATGTGTGTGTATTATACTTCAAGTCTATACTTTTATACACTACAAAAATAAGTTGTCTTCTCACAGATTCAGTTTCGCCATCAGTCGTATCAACAGATATTTTTGAGTTTGTTCTGTTAAAGAAATTTCATGCGTAGACTACTCTATACTATACTAATTTTGACCAATATGCTTTGTTGCTACTACTTATTAAATTGAAAAGTTGACAGTATGCAGTGTTGATCTGGAGTTAAATGAGACTAATGGGGTGTAAATAAGTCTGATGGAGTTAAATAAGGCTAGTGTAGTCTAAAAGAGCCAATTGTCCTTGATTACAGTCAATTGGGATATTTACATATTTCATACTTGTCTTTCCTCAGAGGTACCAATCTCTACAAAATTTCCCTCTTCCAATTAACATATCTAGATTATTTGTAATGGTGTATAGATTTTCTTTGCTATTTAATGCTATGTATAACTGTGTGTCAGAGAAGAATATAGCTTATAAGTGCCTTGGCTTCCTTTCTTTGCCACCATCTTTCTCTTCTCACATTTCCCAGTGGCAGTGTCGGGTGAGACCTGATGGAATAGGTGAGAGTAAGGGAAGCTTATTATCTTCTCAAAGTTACACTTGCTGGTTCTCCAGGATCAGATTTCCATTTCTTTGTATTTTGTATAAAAGATATGTTGAAGTTATATTTTGGAAAATGCCAAATGACCATGTAGCAAAATCAAAATTAGGCCTAACATGGGGTCGAATCCAAATCTCACCATTATAGAATAACTAGAAAGTGAGAAAAAAATGAAAACATCATTTTAAAATTATTTTCCAAAAGTTTTCGTGGCTTATTATTATTATTATTTTTAGTTTGGTATTAAAATGCACTAATTTCTTAGCACTGTCCATATATTCTTTGTTCATATAGTCACGTATTGCAAATTTGCAGTATCATGGGGACTATAAAATATGATGCTTGCTTGTTGCTCTGATGATCATAATACAATGATTAAATCAGGCAAGGATTGTCACAACTTGTTTTTATACATCTGTATGTTAAATTTTAAAAATTAATCAATGTTTTACAATTGGAATAGTTACTTAGTAAATGTAACTATGTAAATCAAATGTTTATGATATTTAGTAATTGATACAGTTACTGAGATTTATTTTATAAATTAGTGTGTCCAAGCTTGAAAATTTAATCTGAGTAAATTAGGATTCATGTAGCATGATATTTAAATAAAGGAAAATTGAATTTTGGAAGACACATTCTCACTATCTTCTGAGGTCAGTAAAGAAACAAAATATTTTCATCTAACTCCGTCAACAGGCACTGTGGATAGTATAGTGATGCTATGACTAGTTTATTAAACTCTTTTTCTTTCTATAGTAAATGACAAAGATAAAGATCTATCTCCATATTAGCTCCAGAACTTGATGACAGGTAAAGATAAAATTTCACTGAGGCAAAATACAAATAATTTTGAATGATTAAAGAAAACACTTGCTGGATATTTTCACAAAATTAACACGATTGCCCTAACTTTTATTTTTATGTACAATTTGTATGTATCTGCTGCTTCACAACATCACTTAAAAAATCTTAATCCTTGGATCTAACTATGTGATAACAGGTCAATGCAATTGGCACACAAGATAAAAATAAATAACTTTCTGAATTTCCACCTGGATCTGCACTTTCATTTCATATAGTTTGTTCAACTTTTTCCCTGGGGTAGAACAATTAGTAGTCTTCACAGCAGGTAACATAAGAAACATTTGTACTCTGAAAGAATACCATTTTGATTTATTTTACAGCTGGTTTCAGCAAACTACTTTCTCTGCAAGCATTGGATGGTGTTAAGTATATGTGGTCTGTAAAGTATTAAGACATTTGTTGAAGCACCCTTTTCAACATGAGAGCTGCTATGATACCTTGTTGGTACATCTTATAAATAAATGCCAAAGCAGTGATAAAACCTCTCCTCTTTTATACAGTTTAGGCTGACGGAGAAAGATGAAAATACCTCATTCGCTTTCTCCTCACGGCTGGTATTTCTGTTACATGTCACTTTAACCACTTTATAAACATATAACTAAAGATAAAGAATATGGATAAAAACACTTTAAGATTGTGATTTCTCAATTAATCATCACCATCACAGTGTCTGCTCTATTGTCTATGACAATTGCGTAACAGTTACTCAATTTCCACACTATGAATATTGTTAATTTTGTGACATCAAGAAATCTGTTGGTAAAAAAGTAAAGCAGAAACAATGTTATTTGACATGATGACAATCTATTGATCATGGAATCATTGATCCTGCAAAAGTTCAGATGCACCAAAAAAATAGAAGTGGGTATTTGGCAAATAGCATCTTTGAGCCCAATGCTGAGTCTAAAGCTGAACTTCAATGCAAAGTGTTGTACATAGCATTTCCCTTCTCCATTCCAGGGCAGGGTCTAGTCTCACCCCCATTCCAGGGAGGAAATGCCATCGAGATGATGTTCTGGATATTTTCTCTCAAACTGGTGATATTATTTTAAGCATGTGAGTATCTCACTTTAATCTTTAGAGACATAGACTTTAATCTAAAGAGACATGGCTAAGAGCCTGCAGAAACTGTGAGAAAGGCCAAGATATCACAGCATGATACTCTGCATTGATTACTGCAGAGGAGACTCCCGGAGCTGTGGTTATATGGGCAGAGAAGGCAGATCTCACGGTGTTTTCCAGAACCAGTGAGGGTTCAGTTGAGCCTAAGACAGTCATGAAATTCTAATGGGCCAGATAAAAATCAAAAGATCACTAGTTGCCCCAGCCAAGGATTTGACTGAAGACGCCAATAGGGCAAGCATCAGTCACATACATGGGTAAGGCTTATGGTGTGGAGGACAGAACGAGACGGAGACATCGCGTTCCGGGACTTTGGTACTTTCCTGTTGCTGGGAGGCTACACAAGTACCAGGCCGTGCGTGATTTTAGGGCAAGAAGTAAAGGGAGGGACAAATTGTCCAGAGTTTGATCAATTTTACCCCAAAGAGAGGGAACAGAACTTAAAAGGAAAGTTTAAATGATTGATTTTAGCTAAGGTAATTGAAGAGGAAGGAGAGGGGAAAAGAAGGTGAAAGAGATGGGAAAGAGAAAGAAAATAAAAGGAAACTTTTTGTTTTAATTTCCTTGGTTACTAATGTTACAATTCATTAGAAAATTTCAAACTACCTTTGAGTTTAGTTCAGAGTCTAGAAAGTATCAATAAAAATAGGTAATAGTGTGTTGGAGTTATTCTCCTGGACTAAGGAAAGACTAAAACCAGAAATGTTGATAGGAGAAAGGGAAGCAAGAAGGTCAATTCCTAAGGTTAGCAGAAGAAAATATTGAGTGAGACTGGAAAACTAGCCCTGGTCCCAACGATCTCCTTATTTCCAAAAGCCTCTATTCAGGACTTTCAGCCTCCTCTTAGCCTCATATTGTACAAGAAGCCTCTTCTCCCTGATTATATTCATACTCAACAGTATGGAAGGAGCAAGAACCCACACCCACCATTACTAGGAGTCCTTTCATCATCCCACATTGAAAAAACTAACTATACCATCTCCATAGAAATATATTAATAGTAAGCTTTTGTTGTATTGCACTAGCTTAAGTCTGGGTGTTCTTCCTAGGAAAAATTAATTACTAAGCTTAACCAAATCACTAAATAATCTTGAAGGCTATTTTTAAATGACCCACAGTCTATTCTTACCATATTAGATCAATAGCTGCTGTTTGAAAGGTCTATTCATTCCAGTGCTGGGGAGTAATAGCTCAGTCAGTTTCAAATGCCTTCAGCGAGTTGGAAAACAGTGCCCTAAGATGACTAAAGCGGAAATGGTCAATTCAGTAATCGTCTATTCTAGTCTGCCAGCGCCAAAATATGGATTCATTTGCTTAAAAAGCTCAAAGGTTTTAAAAAGTGTTATTTATTATGAATTTCTAATACAAAGAGAAGGATTTATTTTTAAAGTTTATTTTTAAACTTTCTCTATTTATTCCAGGTTACTAGGATGTGTCATTTTCAACTATGCTCATACCTGAACCTTCTCCTAATCCTATGGGTCATTCCCTAAATGCAGATCCTTATTACCCTAGAACATTATTGTAATAATCACAGAGAAGGGCATCTTGCTTATAACTTTTCTCGCGTCTAACACATGCTATTGGCAGGCCAGCTTTCTTAAAGTGAGGAGCACTGATATCACTACTGTGGTCAAAATTGGGTCTTTTGTTGATCCTCATTTCAGGAAAATTGGATGTTTTCATATTCCCCTTAACAGAGTGCCCACACTCCCACATCAGAACTTTGTTCACATGATTTTCTCATGAAGTAGCCTCACTATTCAACCTCTCACATTCATACTCCCACACTTTCCGGGTACTTATATTCTGTCTATCCTGCGGGACCTTGTTTACAGCTATTGTAACTATACTCCTTTTATACGCTTAACTTTATAATCTCTTCTGCACAAACTTAGGTCATGTCTTTTTACTCTGAACTCCAATAAAACATTGTGTTTAGTCTTTTTTGAAATATTCCTTTCTATCTTCTAAACATATGGTGAAACTACAATTCTGGTTAAATCTAATACTTTGTTTAATGAGCCATGAACACTCACAGCTGAACATATAACATTGTTATATGAATACATTCATATTTCCAAAATAAATTAGGATAAAAAGATACAATCATGCTGATTTCCTTACTAGTACACCCCTCTTCTTCTGGATGTCTATTGCATACTTCTGTTCCCTCCTCATTACACTCCAATCTTCACATCAGCTACTGCTCATAATTTTACATTACTAAGAAAAGAGAGACAATAAGAAGATAACTTCCACAAGTGCAGACCAAAACTTTGACTCAATGACTTGCTTGTCAGTGAACATAACTTTGCCTTCCCTCATTTTTACCACAGGTAAACTCCTTGCTCTTACTAAGAGTAACCTTTCAACTTGGATACTAGGTCTCATCCTCTCTTACTTATGCAAGAATATCATTCCAGAAGTTTTCTCCTAGTTCTCCAGAATCATATACATTTCTATCTCTGTAATATAATTTTCATAAGTCTAAAAACATAATGTAATTGTTTCTATGGAAAAAAAAAGACAAACAGTCTGGGTTTCTGTAGAATAATGGCAACTACCTAAATCAGAATTTCTCTCTGTAGCCTCTAAAAACCCATATAGAACAAGACAGGACACTGATTAAACCACTCTAACTCATGCCTAGCACTGAACTAGGAGACAGAAACTACCAGAATCCTTAATTTACATATGAGTAAGGAAATAAATATCTAAAAATTTGTAGGGCCAAATCTGGAACTAACACTGGAGCTAAGAGTGAGGAGAAGACTGAACAGAAACAAGGAGAGGGTGGTGGGGCCCAGCAAGGGCAGAAACATAAAATGACCCACAAAAGAATGAGTGTCATACTAAATACCGAGAAGAGGTCACAGCACAGACTGCTGGGGAATTATAAAGAAGAGAATTAGAAGTATGTAGGATCAAAGCTAGTAGTTTTGGAAAAGCACAGCTTCTGGGGGAGAAGGAGGCATTCCTTGGGAGATTGATGCTGGTAGGAAAGAATGGAATAAATGGTGGAAACTAAGCATCTTATGGAAACAAAAGAGAATTGCAAAATCAAAAGACTTACCAATCCTCTCCTCTCCTGAAATGAAAGGAGCCATCTATGAATAAAACTGCCTGTTACTGTACCAAAATCAGAGGATATCCTAGAACTAAGAAACTGAAATTTAACAATCCACACACCCAAATGCTCAGAAAAAATTACCTGTAATTGCCAGTCCAGAAAAATCTGTTCTTTCGAAAGGAACAGAAATTAGCAAAAAACATCCATATGTAACTCAGTGAAAAAAAAGCAGAAAAGGAGAATCAAAACACTTCAGCTAATGAAAATCAATCCCATCCAAAATAAATAGTATCAAAAAGAAGAAAAAAAAGGTAAAACAAAAGAAAACCAAACAATATAAAGAAAAAAAATAAAAAATATATAACATTATATATACAGTGCATAGAGAATACAAAAATATGACTGAGTTTTGTCCAAATAAATTAGTCATGCTGAGTGTAATTGGCTTAACCCATCTATTAAAAGATAAACATTTTCAATCTGGCTCACAAAGTAAAAGTCATTATAGGCTGAATTCATGAGATAAGCCTTAATAATGCTATTCAGAAAGCTAAAAATAAAAGCATGGGCAAAGACATATCAAGAGATGTAAATAATAAGAAACCATGGACTGGAGAGGTAGGATCTAAATTGGCAGAGTAGATAAATTCTGTGCTTGCCTTCTCCCATGACCACATTAAAATTATAACCAAATTATAAAGCAATCAATCTGGAGAACCGTCTGAAGTCTACCTGTACAAAAGTTTTATAACTAAGGATATAAAGAAAAGCCACTCTAAGATTGGTAGGTGGGGCCATAGAATGGGTGGCCCCACTCTTTCATGTAGCAGTTGAAAATAAGGAGGGATATCTCAGCTGTGGAGGTCCCCTCCAGAGGAGCAAAAGACCTCAGCCCCACACAGAGCACCCCATCCCAGTACTGTTGCCACAAAGAGGAAAGCCCCACAACATCTGGCTGGGAAACAGTGGGGATTCCATCCATTCAGGTGGGATGGAAGGCTGAGGGAAAACCAGGCATTTTCATAAAGGACCCCCACACAAACTCGGTTGCAGGTACTCACCCTGGGCTCTGGTGAATGGACAGTGACTTGGGAGCATCAGAGAAATATAGGGAGAGATTGATTTGTGTGATTTCAGGGCCAGGACTGGAGGGATAGTCACCATTTTCTACGTGTGGAAGCCTCCCGCTTTGTAGAGGCAGACACCTTTTCCCTGAGTTGAGCCCCGCCCCCACCCAAATCTAAATCTTCATTGGCCTGGTGAACTTATTTGCTGCACCTGCTTGCCCCACCCAACTTGCTAAATGCCTCAGGCAATTTGTCAGCACAAAGCCAGTCCAGCCGCCTTGCACTCTTTCTTGGACAACTCTTGGGGGGTCCGTGGGCTCTAGGTGGGTGGCAGCTGGCCTCAATGTGCTCTGAGACTTTTGCTGAGTAGCTTCAGGCTCAGCACTGGCACCAAACCAGAATCTACATTAACCTGGTAAAAATTCATCCCACCCTGGTCGCTCCCTGAGACTCCTCCTCACACAATTGTGAGGCCTGCCACACAGGGCTTTATCAATGGCTGAGTATTAAGGGAGATGGCAGGCAGCAGCAGGCCTTGGGGTGTCCTGGCTCAGTATTGGTGGCAGCCATCCTTAGTTCACAGTGTGGCCTCTCCCACATGCCTCCAGGTCCAGTACAGGCAGCAACCAACCATGGATTACTTTGTAAATCCTACCAGGTAGTCGCCAGCTGGTCACGGACAGTGGATGACCTGGGCCTGCACCAGAGCCCCTCCCAAGAGGTCCTAGAACAAATATACCTGGAGGTTGGCTTTAGAACACAGCACAGAAAAACCCAAGTAGCCCTATAAGCAACACACCCAAAAGGCGGTCTAAGCAGGCACCAGAATCCACTGAGGCAAATCCGCTCCGTGGGGTAAGCCTGCACCACAGCCTACCCCAAACCCCACAGCCAGTCAGCCTGAGGGTCAATCCCACCCGCTGATGTGCCAACAGCAATCAAGGCTCAACTATAAAAAGACAGCACTTAGAACCCACACAAGAGAGATTCCTGGAGAACCGGGTGCAGGTGACCAGATAGACTGTGTCACTGGGTCCCAGAAGGCACCTACTACAGAAGGCCACCAAGCCAAGACTGAGAGACATAGCAGATCTACCTAGTACATAGAAACAAACACAAAGAGGCAGCCAAAATGGGAAAACAAAGAAATATGTCCCAAATAAAACAACAGCATTAAACTCCAGAAAAAGAACTCAACAGAATGCAGGCAGGCAACCTATCAAATATAGAGCTCAAAACAGTGGTTATAAGGATGCTCAAGGAACTTAGTGTGAATTTCAACAAAGAGATAACAAGCATAAAAAAGTTTAAAAAAATGAAAAAAAAAATTCAGAAATTGGTTACCTTTTTATACACAATAATGAACTATCTGAAAGAGAAATTAAGAAAACAATCCTATTTATAATTGCATCAAAAATTATCTTGGAGTAAATTTAACCAAGGAGTTAAGGTCAAAGACTTGTACTTAGAAAACTGTAAGACACTGAAGGAATAAAACAAAAAACAAACAACAACAACAACAACAAAAACAATTGAAGAAGATACAAATAAATGGAACCATATACTGTGCTCATTGATAGGAACAATTAACATTGTTACAGTGCCCATACTACCCAAAGCAATCCATAGATTCAATGCAATCCCTATAAAAATTTTAATTGCATTTTTCACAAAACTGAACACATAATCTTAAAATGTATGTAGATTCACAAAAGACCCTGAATAGCCACAACAATCTTGAGAAAGAAGAAGAACGTTGGAGGTATCAAACCACCTGCTATCAAACTATACTACAAGTCTATCATAATCAAAATATCATGGTACTGGTTTAAAAACAGACATATAGATTAATGGAACAGAATAGAGAGCCCAGAAATAAACCCATACCTATATGGTCATTTAATCTATGACAAAGGAGGCAAGAATATACAATGGGTAAAGATAATCTATTCAATAAATGATGTTAGGAAAACTGGACAGCTATAGGCAAAAAAAGGAAACTGGGTGACTTCTTACATTATATACAAGAAGAAACTCAAAATGGATTAAAGACCTAAATGTAAGACCTGAAACCATAAAACTAGAAGAAAACATAGGCAGTAAACTCTCTGACATTGCTCTTAGTGATTTTTTTTTTCATATATATCTACTTGGGCAAGGGAAACCAAAAGAGAAAATAAACAAGTGGGACTACATCAAACTAAAGCTTTTTGCACAGCAAAGAAAACCATCAACAAACAAAAAGACAGTCTACGGAATGTGAGAAGATATTCGCCAGAGATACCTCTGATAAGGAGTTGTTAAAAAACTCACACAACTCGATACCAAAAAACAAACAATCCAATTAAAAAATGGGCAGAGGACCTGAATAGACATATCTCCAAAGAGGACATACACATGGGCAAAAGACATATGAAAAGATGATAAATGTCACTAATCCTCAGAGAAATGCAAATGAAAACCACAATGAGATACCACCTCACACCTATAAGGATAACTATCGTCACTAAATCAACAAACAAGGGTTTGTGAGGAAGCAGAGAAAAAGGGACCCTTGTACACTACTGGTGGGATTCCAAATTGGTACAGCCGGTATGGAAAACAATTTGGAGGTTTCTCAAAAAATTAAAAGTAGAACTACCTCATGACCCAGCAATTCTACTTCTCAGCATTTATCCAAAGAAGTCCACAACACTAATTTGAATAGATATATACACCCCTATGTTTGTTACAGCACTATTTACAATACCCCAGATATGGAATCAATCCAAGTGCCCATCGATAGATGACTGGATAAAGAAGATATGGTACATATATACAATGGAATATTACTCATCTATAAAAAGAATGAAATCATAGCATTTGCGACAACATGAATAGACCTAGAGGGTATTATGCTAAGTGAAATAAGTCAGATAGAGAAAGATAAATAAGTCAGATAGAGAAAGACAGAGAAAGACGAATGTGATCTCACTTATATGTGGAATCTAAAGAACAAAATAACAAAGAAAACAGAAAAGACTCAGATACAGAGAAAAAAAACTGATGGTTGCCAGAGGGGAGGTCAGTTGGGAATCGGGGTAGAAAAAGATGAAGGGATTAAGAAATAAAACCTGGTAGTTACAAAATAGTCACGAGAATGTAAAGTACAGCACAGAGAATATAGTAAATCATGTTGCAACCACTATGTGTAGAGCCAGGTGGGTACTCAACTAATCAGGGGGATCACTGCACAAATTACAGAAATGTCTAACCACTATGCTATACATCTGAAACTAATATAATATTGAATGTATACTATAACTGAAAAAAATTAAAAAAGGAATGCATTGATGGTAGTCTTGATTACCGACAAGATAGAACAGGTAAAATAGCATTAAAAGGGACAGTTTATAATATTAAAGTCCACAATACACAATGAAGATGTCACGGTTGTCTATGGATCAAACATCAAAACAACTAACTTTATAAAGCAGAAAAGTGATAAAAAGACACAAAAAACACTAAATATATGAGACTACCACCACTCTCAGTGCAATAGAAATCAAGTGTATGAAAAAGATAAGGTTAAAGAAGAATTAAGCAACATAATCTAGAGAATAGACCTATGGAAATATATAGAATAATAGAAAAATTGACTGCATGTCAAGTGCACAAAAAAATAGTCATGAAACTTGATAATATATTTACTCCCTCACATTCCCCAAATTGCTGTAAAGTAGAGATATTACAAACAATATTTTCATACAGGGATACAATAGATTCAGAAATTAATACAATTTAAAACTAAACAATAACGTCAATAATCCTATCTCTTTTTCCTGGAAATAAAAAGTAAAACTGTGAATTTAGGCATAAAAGAGGAATTGAGAAATAAAATTGTAAAATTCCTGAAAAATGATAATAGTTAAAACACTACACATCAGACATTATTGGCTAAAATTAGTGATAATCAGAAGAAAACATATAGCTTTATGTATTTTTATCAATAAAAATCAGAGTGAAATGATTGAATTAAATTCCCAAAAGTAAAAGATAAAAGAAAACCCTAAAAATAGCAGGAAGGAAATAATTAATGCATTACAAAAAGTTAATAAATTTTCAAATATAAAACACTAAAACAAATTAATAAATGACTAAACTGTTTTTGAAAAAATCAAAATAATTTCTAGCTTACCTAATCAAAACATAAAATAATGAAAAATAAACATAACAGGAAATTAGAACTAGTTAGAGTTATTGAAATAAAATGATTAAAAATTAAGTTACTGTTTACTCAACTCTAAGCAAATAAATTTATAATCCAGATGAAAGAAATAACATTCTAGGAAAATACATTTTACTATATTTATCTCAGTAGAGATAAAAAGGTTAAATTTCTGTAGAAGAAAAAAGTTATTAAAGATTTTGACTAAATTTTCATAGACCAGAAAATAACAATTATATGATAATATTCATGAATAATACAAAATAATCCATGATAAAAGTAAGGAAACAATAAAATAAGTCAAATAATTATCAAAATATAAAATTGATGTATAGAAACCAATAAATTCTACATCTATAAACAATATCTACTTAGAAGATATAATGAAAGATAAACCTCATTTATAATATAAGCAATAAATTAAAATATTTAATAATAATATTATTATAAAATGTAAGAAACCTATATAAGAAGAGCTTTGAGACATTATGGAAAAAATACAGAAATAAACCTAAACCAATGGAATGATGTTCTTTATTACTGGTTTGGTAGAATGAAGAAGATGTGGTATATATACACAATGGAATACTACTCTGCCATAAGAAAAGATGAAACTGCCATTTCTGACAACATGGATGGATCTTGAAATTACTATGCTAAGCGAAATAAGTCAGACAGAAAAAGTCGAGAACCATGTGATTTCACTGATATGTGGGATATAAAACTGAAAACAACAAAGGAACAAGATAAAACAAATGAAGAAACAAAAACTCATAGACACAGACAATAGTTTAGTGGTTACCAGAGGATAAAGGGTCAGGGATTTGGCAGATGAGGATAAAGGGATCAAATATATGGTGATGCAAGGAGAACTGACTCTGGGTGGTGAACACAAAATGTGATATATAGATGATGTATTACAGAATTATACCCCTGAAACCTAAGTAATTTTGCTAACTATCGTCACCCCAATGAACTTTAATTAAAAAAAAGAAAGATTTTAAAGTAAATTCTCCTAATTTTTCACGGCTATTTTCTATATGAATTCTAGAATCAATGTGTTTACCTCCAAGGGGGGAAAAAGATTAACTATGAATCATATTATGTGGGCTTGTCACCTTTTACTTAACTATTGACTTTCCGAAATTCACATAAATGGTTGGTATAGTTGTTGTTTATTTCTATTGCTGTATAACCTTCCATTGTGTGAATAGTCCACTATATATTATTTATTCTATTAATAAGGATAGTTTGCATGGTTTCCAAAGTGAGACCATTACAAATAATTTTGCCATGAACATTATTGTACATTTATTTTGATGATTACATCTATATATCTTTATTGGGCTCTATCTGTACACCGAATTGCTGATAATAGGGTACAGGTATATATGGCATTCAGCAGATGATGATAAAGAGTTTTCCAAAGTGGTTGCACAAGTTTATACTTCCACCCACCCACAGGGTATGAGAGTTCTGACCCTTCCATCCTTAGCAACTATTGGCATTTCGTCATTTTCAGTTTAGTCATTCTGGTGAGTATGTAGTAGAATCACATTGTGCTGTTAATTTGCATTTCCTTGATGACTATAGAAGTTATTGGCCCTTTGAAAACCCTCTTTTATAGAGACTCTACTCAAGTCCTTAAGCCATTTTACTAGTGGTTTGTCTGTCTCTCATTAGTTTGAATAAGTCCTTTACATATTCTGGATACGAGAGTCTGGGATATATGGATTATATATATCTTCTCTCAACTTGGAGCTTGGACTTTTACTTTATTAATGGTGTCTTGATGGCCAGGAAGTTTTTACCTAATACAGTCCAGTTAATCAAGTTGTTCCTTTATGGTTAACAGTTTTGCGTGCTGTTTAACCCATCTTTGTCTACTCCAAGTGTGAAGATGGTCTCCCATGTTCTCTGCTAAGTGATTTACTGTTTTACCTTTCATTTTCAGATGAAATACACCTGTAATTACTGTTGTATAGGTGTGAAGTAGGGTTCTAGTTACTTTTATTTTAATGTCGAATCTCCAAAATTTGTAGAACCTGTTGGTTCATTTTTATGTTTAAAATGTTAACGAAAGCATTCTATTTGGGGGAATATTGTAAAAGAAAATGTGCTAAATTTTCTCAATATTTACTTAAGTATTATATTCTAATAATTACTTATTATCTTTGTCTCATAATTTGAAATACCATCTTTGATTTTATATAGGGTATGTTTTGGGGAGGACATTTTGGGGGTGCAAATTTTTTACCTCAGTAATTCTTGATTACCTTAGGACCCATCAGTGAGTCACTAGCAACCTATATCCTAACAGGGTCATAATTGAAAGGAAGACCTAAAGGAATGCAATGAAATAAAGAGTCAACTTTCAGCTTTAAGATTTCCAAGAAGACTTCTTAAATCTCCTAGCAGGGTTTCAAAAGGCAAGCCTTTGTGTTTGCACAAAAAATGTAAGTTTGTTTTCAGGTTTGCAAATCCTGAGTACTAAAATACATGGCACTAATAAGAGATAACAAAGAGAATAGATGAAAAACCAGATTATCCCTACTCAGGAGCTATATGAAATTTGACTATTCTGGGAAGTTGATGTTGAAAAAATCATATGATGAAGTCCTAGTACTTCTAGTACTTCATTCAGGACGTGACCGTATTTGGAGATAATGCCTTTGCAGGAGCAATTAAGGTAAAATAAGGTCATATGGGTGGGCCCTACTCCCCTATGAGAGATGCCTTATAAGAAGAGGAGATAAAGATATACACATACACAGAGAGAAAAGACAATGTGAAGACACTGGAAGAAGACGGCCATCTACCAGCCAAGGACACAAGGGGAGAGTCCTTAAAAGAAACTAACCCTGCCAACACATCAATCTCAGATGTCTAACCTCCAGAACTATGAGAAAATAAATGTCTGTTGTTTTTCTGTTATTTATGCTACCCATTGTATGGTACTTGTTGTGGCAGCCCTAGCAAACTAATATATCTTCTTTCAACCACTAGGTTGATTTAAGCCCTTTCTAAATACTAACATTTGAGAGAAAGTAAAAAAAAATTGCAGAACTCTGGAATTTAATGTTATTAGAATTTTAAATAATTGAGGAATCACTAATTCGCTGAGTTTACCTGCAAACAACTAAGTTCAATTTTCTGCTTTCAGGTAGAAATATGGGCTGGTGTTGCTTTTTTAACCATCATCTCTCAACCCCCAATCTGCCTTCTAAACTCTATCTGGGACTGGGAATCTGAAAATTACATTTCCTACTACTTTACTATCTGGCTCTTGGTTAGATTTAGTCAACAGAAGACATTTGCAGATCAATACTGAAGAGAAACAGAAAATGCTGTATACTTCTGGCTCTCTGAATGAGGCAGATGATGGTAGTTTCTGGTAGTTGCAGGTAGAAAGGTAACAAGGTCAGGTGTTTCTAACTCCAGCACTGCAGAGAAATACTTTTCACTAGCCCATCCCAAAGAATCATATTTTAGTAAACCAATATGCACTGGAACATCACGCCCAATGCAGCAGGTAAGTAAAATACAATTTAATCTATTTCAGCAGGAACTTGCTCAAGTAAAGGTGCAGATTAGGAAATGGCCCACTGGCCCACTTCATAAGTAAGTGGACACAATAAATGGAAAAGTGTGTGATTTAAGTCACTTTAAGTTTCTTTGTAAGTAAAATGATAATGAGGATGTTACTCATCATGATTATTATAACTGGATTAAGAATTTAGCAAACTGGCCTGTTTTAAACCTTTAACATTCACTTCATTACTAAGTTATTTAAACCATAGTTACTTGACAGTCATTCTCTTGATCAGCAGAGTCCATTTCCCACTAAACCCATCTCATCTCCATTTTGCTGTTTTAGGAAAACATAGTGGGTGTTTTTTTGTGGTATCATGAAATTAATTATATCTGCAAATCATAGGATGTGACATTTATTATATCCTATTTCTGAATAAAATAGGGGGAAAGCAGGGAAAAAATATGCACAGAATGAAAATCAGCATTCTAACTGCTTTATCTTATATTTTACTTTTTAAAATGGAAAACTTAACATCATCCACAGTTAAAGAAATCATAGAGACACAAATACAGTAGGAAAGGAAATCATGAATTTTCTTCTGTTTATGGAAACTGATGGTTTAAAACTGTCCAAAACAAACCTCACTATTTAGGAAAGAAATTCTATCTAATGCATTTATTTAGAAGGTATTTTTATAATATCTGTAAGAAATTGTGGGATATTTTGGATAATCTTCCCCTGTTTTTAGGAATACTGATTTCGTGGTGGCTAAGCAGTTGCTTATGACCTTGAACAAAGCAGAAGTCTTGGAATGCCTTCCTGCTGTCTGCATGGACCTGTTCTTTTCAGTTACTACACAAAGGAATAGTTGAATTCCACTTGGAATATAGGTATGCTTGAGTTTCAGGAAATAATAGAGTACTGTTGATTAGTTGTGAACTAGAACAAATAAGCCACAAGAGGGCATATTTTTCTTGGTTTCATTACCCTTATACAAATAAGGTTTGCCTTAATTAGGTATCATAGGAATCCCTCCCTTCCCCCATTTTCTTAGAAGAATACATTGTGTCTAAAGTGTGCTGTAAGGGTGGGGTGATGGTAGTATGGGGTATTAAGAAAAGCAAACTTTAAAATGGTACTTTTTGAATATGATGTATAGGAAAGTTGTTTATTTTTCTTTAAGATTTTCCTTGAGGATTGTTTGTTGCTATAAGAATATTGTTTTCTGTTTTTGTGTTTTTTAAAGTCACTATTTCACTTTAAACTCACCATTCTGCAACAGCTATGTGGACTCCTATATCAGGCACCGAAGTCATTGCAACCTCTAAAGAACGTTCATAGACAAGGAGGTTTTCTTTTCTGAGGTCTCAGGACTTAGGCCAAAGGGGTTGGGTTGTGTTTTTATTTTTATTTTGAAGTGCATTCCTGCTGAATTTAATTATTCACCACACCCCAACCCAGCTAAGTAAATATAACCTTAAGATTCTAGCTTGGAAAGGTTTTGAAAAATAGCTGATTTTTCTTTTTCCAAGAAAAGTTTCTATAGCAGGGTGCTGTATTGTAAATGGCATCGAGGCAGGAGGCAGAAAGAGCTGGGTGATCATGCTATCTTCTTGACCTTGGTTTCATCATGCATAACATGAGGGCTAGAAGGTCTCTGAGGCTTCTCCTAACTTTGTATGTTTATGATTATTTATGATGTTATCAGAGTTTAAAACTCAAAGACATTAAGCAAAGTTCTGACAGTTTTACATTTCGATTTACTAACCATAAACTATTTTCTGTTTTTATTTGATGATGAGAAACAGATCGGTTTAGTTGTGAGAGTTCTATGCATGTGTAATTAATATTGAAATAAAGATAAAAGTCAGGTGTGTTCTTTTCAACCATTAAACATGATCTAATGATCTTAATATGTAATTACCTAATTACCCGGTGATGAGTGGATTGCCATAATCAAATGAAACAGATGGAAAAAAAATATCTGAAGTTTATAAGGGGAAAATACCTGATAAAAGATTAGGTGAGCTGCTTTCAACTCATGCCATCACTTTCCAATTAGACATAAACTAACACATAACATTTATCTATCGATACTGATATGTTAATGTGTGGGAAAACATTTATAAAGTAGTATTGATTATAATGTATGACCAAGGTATAACTAGTTTTATATAGGTGAACACTAAATGGCTTGGTTTTAGTGTTGTGGCTCCATTTTCCATGTACCTGTGCATGGAACTTTACAATCTCTTCTATCTAACCTTTATTCCCCTTTAAATTTACCAAATTACCACACACACACACACACACACACACACACACACACACACACACCTTTTTTTTGTTTGTTTGTTTTTTTGAATAGCAGACTACACGGAGAAATAGGATAGTAGGACTATAGATTTTGTTGGAAAAGAACTACAGGCCAATACCTTCTGCTGTAAGTACACAGCAGTCTACAGCCAAATCCTCTGAGATTTAAATTGTGGGCCCAGTAATTATCTTTCTCCTGTCTGCAGAGCAGAGGTAGCTATATGTGGAGTTGGGAAAGCCTAGAATATACCCATTCTCCTCTTGCACATCTGTGGGAACAGAGCCAGGAGTGCAGTTTCCAGGCTCTCGACCTCACGTGGAAATGTGCTGGCTCAGGTAGTAAATGGCCATCGACTGTGATTGGATGGCCATCAACTGTGGCTAGTTGGCCGTCAGCTGTAACCAGTGAGTCATTGTCCACTGATATAACTGCTGTGGCTACGCTGGAAGAAAAATGAGGGCTTAGAAAGAAGATGGTGGCTGAGCTAGCAAGCGACGGAGTGAGGATTGCGAATCGGATGGCTCCTGTCTCCTGTATCTCCAACCCAGCCGTCAGCAAGACTATAGTGGTATGACTGCCCTATCTATGGCTCCGTGGGTGTTCCTTTGTGGCCTCACCATGTCCTGCGTTTTTATGTGGGGAGCGGGAGCAGAGACCCCGTGTGATACCCTGTGTTGACACCCTGCATGACAACATCCCTGCTGCCTTCCCCTGTAGCTCCCAACATGGATTGAGGATTCTTGAAATTCTCCAATTAGAACTTAATTCTTTGGCTTCATCTAGTATTTTAATATGATCCTTTGAGAAATACTGTATTTCACATGATCTAACACATAACTACTACCATATAGTAAGAATAACTTACTCAGATTCTATATGTGAGCCCTTAGGGAGATGGGTAAGGGGTGGTATGTCACAGGGGAAGCGACTGGATCCTCAAGACAAGATTACTTATTCAACACATTTTCCAAGCACCTGGAAAGTTCTTTGTTTTCTTTTTCCTTTTCTTTCTTTTTCTTCTCCGTTTTCTCCCCCTAAAACTGAAAAAGGTATAGCAGTATTAGGTAGTTCTAACTGATTATATACACATCTTTCAGTGTAATTAAAGATCACTTGTTGAATCTCGGATAGTCACCCTTGGAGATAAGCTAAACTGTATAATACAGCTTACATTTTAACAAAACTTAATGTAAAACAGACTTCCCACTGGATGTTATTGTAAGGACTCAGACAAGGTACTGGTCCGACTGGACAGATTACCGATTTGCTTTTGATGACAGTAAATCTCAAATTCTTAGGATGGTAAAAACCATGCTGGTGGGATCCTGGATAGTTAGTAGAAAATTAAAAATAAATTCAGTGACTGATTATCATCATCATAATCACTATTTTCATTAACTCATTTAACACACAACTACTTCTTAAACACCTAACATATGCAAGACACTCAAACAAGTACCCTGAGGATTACAAAGCCGTGGACACAACTGAGGCCATTCATTACAACTTTGTGCTGTGCAATTGATTCTGCCTGCTGTGTGCTCAGAGTAATTAAAAGGAAGAAAAGCACAGAACCTAGTTTCCAGATGTTGTCTCCTCACGGTATGTTCAGGATGTCCTAATAAAGACAGTCTAAATGTGAAGTCAGGGTACTTCAAGCTATATCAGTTCAATACGTATTCAAAAATATTGTTTTAGGGGCTGGGGAAACAAAGACACAAAATAGACAAACTCTTGCATGGGATACAGACACATACAAAACTATATGATATAACATGAAAAGGGCTTATAATAGTGCTTTGGGAAAATAGGAGGGCGTGATCGATTCTATAGGACCTTTGTGGAAAAGGTTAAAATCTTAGCAAAAGTGTGGGGACAGAACCAGGAGTGCAATTTCCAGGCTCTCGGCCTCACATAGAAAGGTGCTGGCTTAAGTAGTAAATGGCCATCAACTGTGATGGGATGGCCATCAGCTGTGGCTAGTTGGCCGTCAGCTGTAACCAGTGAAACAATGGCCACTAATATAACTTCCGTGGCTACCCTGCAGCGGATTGTGGCTGGTAAGTGCGGATTGCAGTTACCATGCTGGATTGCAGTTAGCAGGGCAGATTGAGGATGGCGGATTACAGCTAGTAAGTGGTGTTGGTTGCTTGGTAGAGAAGCAGTTGGCAGGTTGTGGATCCTGTGGCTCCTGCTTCCTGTGCCTCCAACCCCTGCCACCAGAAAGAATATAGTGGTATGATTCCCCCATCTGTGGCTCTGTAGGTGTTCCTTTTTGGCCTCACCATATACTGTGTTCTTATGCGGGGAACAGAAGCTGAGACCCTGCATGACACCCTAATGCATGACAAAAAGGGAGATGTTTGGTTTGAACATTCTGTAATTCTAGGAATTACACAGGATGGAAAAAGGGAAAACCCAAAGTTAATCGCAATTCTAGTTAAACAATAATCTAGGCAATAAACTGACAAAATGATTAGAAAATTAGTAAACAGAGAGTTAAAAAATACTCATCATGGACCCACCATGTGCAAAACCCTAAGTAATGCAGTGACAAAAGAGGTATTTTCTCACAATGAGCATGCAATTTGAATTGAGGGGCAATGACATTAACAAATAAAATAATATAAAAATAAGGAAATGCAATAAACTCACCAAGGGTATGGCTGATTCCAAAATGAGTGGTATAGTCTTGACTATAAAGCATTCAGGAAAAAAAAAAAAAAAAAAAAAAAAAAGTTGCCATAGGTGAAATAGTCTATAGGGACTTAACTTTTCCTGTATCTAAACAGGAAAATTATGGGGCTGGTTGGTTGAGCGTCAAAACCAAGGTTATAGAGATGGGGTAGCATGAGACACAGGGAAAAAAACCTTGGTCCGAGTTAGGAAACTTGAGTCTCTCCTAAGCCTGGCTCTGCCACCAACCATCTGTAACTTAAAATGACTCATTCAGCTTCTGTGGCCCTCAGCCTTCTACTGCTGAGAGGAGGCTGAATGAAGAGTCTCCCTCCCACCCCCTTTCCACTTCTTCCATTGTTGCCATTGTCTGCTCACTATTCCCAAACCAAAACACCCTTTGTCATTCCCCAAGAAGCTATGCTCTTAAATCAAGCAGACAAATGCAGGCCTCCGTGGCTACTTTTTTTTTTTTTTTCTTTTTTCCCTATGACTCTATCTCAAGTCAGCTTTATATCTGGCACTAGTAAGTGCAAGGTGTGTGACTATAGACCTAAAGTTCCAATCATAGGATTTACCATGTTGCTAACAAGGCTCAAGCTTCAGGAGTCATCACTTGCACAGGCCCTTTCCATGTCCCACAGGGAAGCCAGACAATAAATCCTCATGGTCCTATGTTTTCGCAAAATCTGTAGAATTATGCTATTTCTGCATTATTTAAAAAAAAAAAAATCTCGCCTCCAAATTGTGTTAAGTTCCAGGCTCCTCTAAATGTGGATCCCTCCAGGTCCCCATATACTTCCATGTTTTCTGTTGTATGACCAAGATGTGTACAAATCTACAAAGAAAACCTCCTTAAATAGAAATAGGTGACGTATCCCTATTGAGCTGGTATGATGTACAGGGGAAAGGAGACTTACAAGTTTGTGTTTTGATTTTGAGTTTTTTATTTTTATGTATTTTTTTTTGTCCTCATCTTGGTCTTTCCTCTGTGTGCCACTCATGCACAGGCCTGTTCTTTCAAGGCCAGAATCAATGGATTGAGGTTTCACATACTGGAACACAGGTACTCTTTTGAGACTTAGAATTTTTATGACAAACTTTGTCCTATTTCATCCGCCGGAGGTCCTTAGAGACTTCATGGTATAGAATAAAACAGATCCTAAGTCACGTCTCAGACGTGCGGGCTCAGACGTCAGAGGTTGTTTTACAGAGTGCCCTGTCCGGAAAAACATCCCTTAGCGCGGCGGGAGCTACATTTAATCCACGCTGCTGACAGCCCGCACGCCGGCAGGGATGGACGTCTGCCGCTGGGGAGGATTGGCGTGCGCAGAGGGCGGGGGGGCGGAGGGCTAGGGGAGGAGATCGGAAGGGGAGAGGTAATCCCCGGCGTTTTGAGCATCCCCGTTTTAGAAAGACTGAGTCTCTCCCAGGACAGCTGCTGCGGTCACACCACAAACTTAAAAGCCGTCCTTCTGCTCGGAGCGTGCCTTTCCTCACCACCCTCGCCTTCCCAAAGCTCCAACTGGTGCCTGGCCCTCCGTGGGTCCGGCAGGCGCTCTGGGGCCAGCAGCGCCCCCTGCCTCTCGGCCTGGCCTCTGCGGCCGCAGCCTCCGCGCTCCACCAGGGCCGCCCGCGGCTCCGCGGCTCCGCCAGAGCAGCGGCTCAGAGGAGCTCGCGCCTGGGCCGGGAGTCACCGCCTCGCACGCCCACATCCTGCATCCCCTTCCTCTCCCTCTGAGGGGACATCAGGCAAAGAGAGAGGGCGAGAAAAGGTCGCGGCAGGTAAGGCTGGTTTCGGGTCACCTGCTACTCCAGTGGGAGGGCGCGCTAGGGGCCGCGGTATTAAGCAGGGGGGGCTGTGTTTGGGGGTGGCTGTGGGTCCGAAGTGAGGATGCTGAGCGGCCAGGACACGAGGAACCTTCCTGGGACGGAAAACGCACTGAGAGCGGACCAGGGCTGGGCGCGCGGCAGCGCCGTCGGCGAATCGGGAGCGGAGCAGCGGACGGCCTTTGCGCGCCGCGCCTGGGACAGCGTGGCGGCGGGGCGGAGGCCCCCCTCGCGCCGTGGCGGGCGCCTCCTCAGCTGGAGTTCCTTGGGCAGCCAGCACCGCGCAAACTTTTCCTCCCCACACGCGCCCAGAAACTTCTCCCTTGCTTCCTTGCTCCTTCGCGGGCCAAGGAGGCGGGGAGCGCGTTGGAACTTGCCTGGTGGCTTCGGCCGGCTGCAGGTTCATTTGGAGACGCGTTCGTGGGGACGGTCTGGGGAGGACCAGAGCAGGGCATTTTCTCCTTCTCCCAGTGGGCTGGAGGAGAGGACGGGGAGACGGTGGCGATTGTTTTTGTTGTGGTGCTTTTGGGGAGGGATGGGGGACGCCTTTTTCCTTGAGAGGGAGTCACGATGCTCGGTGGGATGGAAGCGAGCATCCTTCTGAACCCAGAGGGAAAGGTGGAGTCAGACCCCAGCCACAAAGCTGGCTGTCTGGGAAATGTGGTTGCGGCAAAAACACTCTTGCTAGAGCGGGACAGCCCTGGGTAGCCCTCAGCTGGACTCGCCCGGGAAAGGCCGGCTTTTAACTCCCACTGGAAATTTCACCCAGTGAATGTACGCCCCTAACCCCGGGACTTTGCTCCTGGCGCCCTACCGATGCTCCCCGAGTTGACCCGATAATGGGCTGCCCTGGCCGCGCCCGGGCCGTTTACAGCTCTGGCGGATTCCCCTGGTTCGTGACAGGCGTCCAGCCACTTCAGCTGAATTACTCAGCTTCAGTCCCAGCGCGCGGAGGGGACTTGACAGGAGGAGGAGACACCGCGCTCTCGCCTGCAGGATGGTTTCCAGGGGACTGGACGGGAGCCGCACGCCCAACAGCTGGGGCCGCTGAGGTCCCGAATGCCGTGTTATGGAGATCAGAGTTAAATGGGCGAGCTTTTAGCTATTAAGTGCAACCTTAATCAAAAGCAAGTGTCCCTACAAGGACTCTTCTTTTTCCACCACCACCCCCTCTCCCCACCCCATTCCTCCTTTGCTTCTCAGTGCTGTTTGCACAAGCAAAAGAAGAGCTCTGGGGTGGGGGTGAGGGGAGGGATTTGAAGTCTCATGTTTAGCAGGAAAGGATTCTCCTGTTGACAGTGAGTTTGTGTGTTTGAGGGCGTTGGGTGGGGGGGATCCCTAACGGGGAGGAAAAGGCTGAGGCGTGGCAGAGGAGATGGGACCCTCCTGGGTCGCGTGCTGCTGTTGTGTAACCGTGGCAACCGCCAGGGCAAGAGCGGTCACAGCCTTCCGGGTTCTGCACGTGGAAAGAAAAAATGTGAAGGGTGGGGAAGGGAGAGAGCCACTGTCATCACTCCAGTGATGCCTTTGCTTTCCCCGCTGCTCCGAGGCCAGACAGCAAGGAGGATGAGCGGTGAGGGTCGGGCTTGGAGTGCGCAGCCCCAGGCGGAAGTTGCTTGAACTCTGTCCAGCCTTGGAATCGCTTTGGCTTGTCCCAGCAGCTAAAGTTGGCCAGAGGAGCCATCGCTGACAGACTACAAAGTGATGGCCCAGGTCATGGAGATGGGAAAAGACCTTGGCCCTTGGAAGAGAAAGGCCAGGAAATACAGGAAGATGATGTGGAAAGAGATAAGAATAGGGTCAAGAGGGAGCTGAGCTACAATAAAACAGTACTGATCTGGACTGGCAACATTTCAAGTGGAATTTGCCCATTTGTGAAATGGAAAATTGGTGGAGAAGGAAAGGGACATTTATCAAACACATATTGCATCCCAGGCGCTTTGTACATTATCACCATTAATATTACCACTAATACTACAGAAAGTGTCATTATTCTCTTTCCCCCCCTTTTTGATGAAAGAAGCAGCGATACAGAGTTAGAAATGGGTGGTGTTCCATTTGTCTTTTGAAATCTTAAAAAAGAATCATAATTCTTAAAAATGGTATTGATGGTTAGGAGAATAGACAAAGCAGTTATTCTCATTTTAGAGATGAGAATGATGAGATGTAAAGGTGTTAATTGATATGTCCAAATATAAGCTAGTGAAGAGCAGAGAAGAGACTGGAAGTGTATTACCTAGATGTGGGTCACCTTTCAGGGACTTCAGGCAGCTTTCTATGACCGCACATAAAGGAAGGACCTTTGTAATATCTGCATATTATAATTTACAGGGGGAGAACACCCAAGAATTTAAATGGATCCATAGTTGAGGATAGGTATGGACCACATCAAGTCTGCAGGCCAAGAATCATATGCACATATTAATAATCTATATTTTTAAATGACTTATTGTATCTTATAAGAATTATTAGTGGCTTAAATAATGTTTGTAAAGGAAAAATGAAAACAAAATAAACGTGTTTTGTCAAATAGTAACCCCATGCTGTGTTGAGAAAATTTCCTGAGATTAATGAAGTTTTCCTTAGTCTACTTATTTGCCTCCATGACCCAAATACCCAAAAACTTACTTCGTATTTCAGCACCATTTACCTTTGTTAGAGTCTGTTGCCAGTTCATTTAGGAGGAGTAATGATTTGACTTCTGTTACCTTCCTGCTGACTTTCTGAGAGGGAGGTCAAGGGAAAATGTCTGGCAATGTAAAATGTTTTGGAGTTATCAGGCCACCAGAATTAACACAAACTAAGGGTGAAAGGTACAGAAATAATTGTGTGGTCTTTCTTTTGCCTTCTTGCAGAATTGCCTTTATAGGTACTTCTTAAAGAATTTGCTTTATATTTTTGCCTGTGAAAAATGCACAAAGATGAACTAAATTTTTAATCTGTGTGTGTGTGTGTGTGTGTGTGTGTGTGTGTGTGTTTGTATGTTTGGTGGGGGAGGACTGGTAGGGTTGGAGTGGGAATTATTTTTAGTGGCACGGAAGGTCTAGAATATAAACAATTACAAAGGCAGAGGAAGCATGTGCAGTTTCCAATGACAGGCTAACAGATCAACTATACATCTGAGTCACTGAGCTGAATTACTCTTACGTTTTTTCTTTTCTAAAAGCAGGAAATATATTGTTTGGGATTGCAGTTACATTAAGATAGGAAGTTTAATAGTGCCCATTTATTATCCTTCATACTATATTTTCATTCCATTGCATGGGCATTTAGTAACTATCAACAGATTTATCACAGACCTCAAAGTGTCTTTGAAGATATCTTCTGGAATTGAAAGGTGTTTCTGTAGCCTGGAGTTTGTTTACTGCTTGTACAAAGTTACTTGGTTAATGGGCATCCCCGTTTTTATGAAGTAATTGGAATATCAACTTCTCAGTCTCAAGGGGGAACACATTCCAATTGGTTCTGTTTTCATGAATATTAATATGTCTTCAGATTGCATGTTATAGTTCATTATTTTTGGGGAAAAAATAATGTGACTCTGAATTTTACTGTTCTGTTTGGGAGATATAGTGCTTTGATTACGTATGTTCATTGGGAAGCATTCTTGTCAATTAATAAATGGTTTATTTAACAAATAAGAGAAACGATAGCACTATTTTGAAAAGTTATTATTCTTTCCATAAATACCTGGAGCTATATAGATTACTCAAATAAAGTAATAAGTATTTCAACACTCAATAACATATTCCGTGAAAGGAAAAAGAAATATTCACATTTGTGAAATAAGTAGTAACAACAATAATAATAATGACTGAGCACGGGCAAAATTTGTTAAATCACATTCATTGTTGCCTCCACACTTGGTTTAAGAAAATATTGCCTTACTCCCAGCAACGTTGGTCCAAATCCCTTTTTATTTTTATATTTTCATTGTCTTTCTAGCTGATATTCTAATTTTCAGTCATTTGTTTTCTTCTTTATTTTTGTTGTTTATGATTCCTGACTAGATCATAAGAACCTTGAAGGAAGGGATTTGTCTTCTCTAAACTTTTATATCTTCAGATGAGTATATGCTAAACATATCCTAGAAACTTAACACATGTTGAAGTCTAATTAAATAATTAATCTAAGCAGTTAATAGAATGATTTTGAATTTATTTATTACCTATAAAAGGTCAGATTAAAGATCTTTGGTTTTATACTTTACTTTCTCTGAGATTTTAAGACGGAAAGTTCTCTTCTATATCTGAGTTTTACCCTTTCATAGAAAAAAGTGGTGAGATGCTGAGTATTTTATCATAACGTATCACATACAGGAGCGCTGTAATGATCATGTGAAATAGAGTATATAAGAATACTTAGTAAAAAGTTGCATGCTACAAAAAGTTATTATTTTGTTTTTTAATTTCTTGAAGACCCAATTAACAAATGAGAATCTCTATCATATATGTCCACATTGTTCAGCTTGACTAGATAATACCTACCCAAATAATAATTAGGAAGAAGGATATAGCTTAAGCAAAATTATTTATAAACAAGAAATACACTGATAAGCAGCTACAGCTCCTTTGAGATTATTTTGAAATTTAAATAGCATTGAGATATACTTAAATTATTATATATTTATAACATAAATAATAAAAACAGATAAACAGTGCATCAAAAACCTGGAATATATAATGAAATATACTGTTTCACTCTTAAATTTGAAATGGTTTTGATGATTTTATCTTCATTAATATTTGATCATTTATCTCCATGTTAATAATATTTAATAATTTCCGATAATCATGAGCTAGGATATCTTTAACCAGCTTGCTGATCTTTCACTGGTAAATTTAGTTTGCATGAGCTTTTGCAAAGCTTAATAACCTACAAATATTACGCTTCCATAGAAATGTATAAAATAAACCTATAATTAAGTGACCAAAGCTTTATAGAAAAGTTCTCATCTTTCTGAATATGAATCTATCATCCCTTTAAAGATATGTCTTCTTCAAAAATTAGGACTTACTTTATGTTTGTGTGTTCCATAGTGTTCCAGTTTTAAAAACTTTCAGCATTTTATATTTTTAAAACTGGTGGTTAATAACGTGTTCTCTTAGTGATTTTTACTAGCAAATTACAGACAAAATGGAAACATTTGCTATATTTTCTAATTAGAATTAAGCTCATTAAGTGGGACCCTTACTATCAAAACCAAAATCAATAAAATAAGCAAAAAATCTTCATTATTGAGCATCTTAAGAGAAATGTAGTCCTATTGCTTTTATGGAAATAAAATAGTATATGAAGGTAACATTATTAAACTACCATCAGATAAATGTTCAATTTATTTTTCCATTATTAATTATGAATTTTACTAAGTCTCATCTTTAGCCAATCTTTTGCATATCTTAAATGGATCTTAAGGATTATAGTATCATATGTTAAGGATTTTGGTGCCTATATTACTGGTCCCTAATCAATGAGTCAAACATACGTAGTTTCAATCATATTATAACATAAATTAGACTAATAGGATTACTCAATAGAAATATTGTCTGGAGTTGCCTTAGTAAAGAGAGAAATAATATAATGCATATATTTATTATTAGTGTGTATAGACTGCTTAAAAACAATGTCCAAAAAAGAAGTAACCCTCTTAAGTGGCTTAAGTAGGCCCATTAGAAGGCTTTTATTCAACATGCTGTATTGACAGCTGGGTCCATGCCTAATGGTGTCTAAATAATCCAGTTTTCTTTGATGGGATGCATAAAATCAGTTGTGTGTTTTTGTTTGTTTGTTTGTTTTATCTTTATTGTAAAGACCAGTCCATACATATGAAATTCAGGCATTCTTGGGTTTTGGTGTTTATTATTGTTGTTACTTTCAGATAAATATTTGCTCTTCACATCTGAAATGATTGTTCTGTGAAAGAAAGAAGTGTTTACTCAGGTGAAAAATGAATACTATTCTTATTTGGAGAAACACTTTGAATTTTGCTGAAGTGTGTGTGTGTGTTAGATCTTTTATTTTTATAGTAATAATTTTCATTACAGATCTAGTTCATGATCATTACTAAAAAAACTAGAAAATGCAGACAAGCATACTGTAGAAAGTGTTAGTAAAATTTATCCATAAAGCTACTACACACAAAGATATATGTTAATTCTTAGCTTAAACATGATCTTGGTTCCCAATACCACTCTCTGATGAAAAGGAATCAGGGATCTTTGGAGAAAGGGCTTGATTCTAGGACTGAGGTAGGAACTATACAAAGTGAGCCTGGATCATTTCGTAGTGCCAAAAAAATAAAGACCTGCTCAAAACACACACACACATACACACACACACACATACACACACACACACACACACTACCACCACAAACACCACCACCATCACCACATACACACAATGATAGTGGTATATCAAAGAGATGAGGAACCACTGAAAGAGCTCCTTGGCCATAGCTGGAACAATTTGAACCACAAAAAAATAGTAGCATTGATTATGACCCAAAGCATAAAATAAATATTCATAAGACTATGCTAATATAAATAAATGATTGAATATGTCAATAAATGGGGAGATTAAACAAATCTCCCATACAGTAGAATTTAAAATAATATGTAGATACTCTGCCCTTAAGGAAGAGGAGCGTAACTCTCTTCTTTTGATGTGGGAGATAAGAATGGTTACTTTCTCCAAAAAGTACATCATGGAAAGTGGGGAAAGAATACAACGGATAAGCCTGAGAACCACCATCTCAGCCAGGTCGTCAAACTCAACATCAACAAATATAAAACACATTGATAGTATGTGCCCTTGATAATGATGGGATGCAAATGACACTTTACCTCTGCAATCTCTCTCCCCAAAACCCATAACCCCAATAACTAAGAGAAAAGTATCGAACAAATTCCGATAGAGGGGCAGTCTACAATATACATGACGATGACTCAAACCTTTCAAGATCATCAAATAAAGGAAAGTCTGAGTAATTGTCCAAGGTAAGAGGAAGCCAAAGAAATACGACTAAATGTAATGTGTTATCCTGGATGGGATCCATGAAAAGAAAAATAACATTGCATCAATTAAGGAAATTAGAATAAATTATGGACTATAGTTAATAATAATGTATCAATATTGGGTCATGAATTGTAACAAATGTCCATACTAATGTAAAAATGTAAAACTAATAGGAGAAACTGGGTGTGGGTTATAAGGGAACTCTGTGCTATCTTCTCAATGTTTTATAAATCTAAAACTGTTCTAAAATTAAAGTCTATTTTTAAAATTATATATTTCAAAGCATATAGATTAACCGTGGTAAGAAGCTATATAAACGGTGAACATTTGTCTGGTCAGCAAAGTTAATGTCATTCGATTAAATGCTTTATTCCCCTAATTCTGCTATTTTGCCTATCTTTTTTTTTTACTGTTGATGCTAAATGTAATAGATCATATCATAATAAACAAATATTTTGAATTAACTGTTTTTTCTCATAATTACTTATTTTCTAAATAAAATGTATTATTTGTATTACTAAAAAGTTCCAGATCACCATTATTATAGGTTCTCATGCAATGAAAGCTGTGTACTAGTCATGTCCTATAAATCCATCTTAAATATTAAAAGAGAAGGCTAACATTTTTTTCTACTTCTTTCTTTACTAGTTTATTGATATTGACAAGATCTATCATCAGTGCCAGATGTCTTCAGGTCTGGATGATGGTTATGCTTCCAAAAGTCTTGCCCAAATGACTCGATGACTGTTCTTTTTTTCCCTCTTTGAATCTTAAGGATGTCTATTACATTAAATAATCTTTAACACAAAGATTATCCCCTATCAAATATTATATGTATAATACACATCTCATTACTATTTTGGAAATTATAAGCATGCCTAGGAGCCCCAAATTCCTAGAAGCTGAGATTTAACATGTTTTCCAGGCAATGTAAGGTGGGCAGGGAAGATGGGCTGCCAGTTCCCTTTCTACCTATATGCTGATGTCTTATTTTTATTGCCTCATATTCATAATTATTTAACAATTACTTGATTCTATGCTATACAGTTCACTACAGTTTCTTCTGAATTTGTTTTCCACTGTGGTAGTCGTTGAGAAGTGTAGGCATGCCTTTCTTTCCCCTCTCTCTGTTTTTAGTTTATGTGAGTCATAGCATTAAAAACACAATTTCAAGAAGTTGTTTGGGAAAAGTCATGGAACCTAATCCCAGAATTTGTGATTAAAAGTCCTCTTTTTTGGTGATGCCCTACTGAATTTCCTGAAACAATGAAAATGTCTTTAAAAGATTCATCAAAATGACTAATACGATCTGGACTCTCATTGGAATCTTGGATTCAGGGTTTTCATTTTTGTTACATAAAATAATTTAATAACTTTTTTAAAAAGAGAGAGAGAGACCCTGCCTACAGTAATTTAACTCAATCAAAAAGAGGAATGAAAAAATATAATATTCTGGCCAAAAACTTTTAAAATATGTACCTTGTTTGCATAATAGGAATACGGGCAATTCCACATTTTTGCATTTTTTTACTTCCTGTCAATATATTTTCAAGTAATTGATGTCTAGTGAAAATGTCTTTATTAATGAAAATAATCATCCCAAATTTTATCAGTTTTGAGGTTTGCCTTTCCATATGAGGACAATTTCTTTAAATAGTGCAATTGTATACTTATTAATTTTATCTTTGACATATAGTCTGATTCAAAATTCACTCTTTTGGTCACATTAGCTTCTGTAGTATATTTCCATACCATAATGTAGTCAGTGTGTTATAAGTTGCTCCTGAGCAGGTTTGTAGAAGGTTAAGTAGCCAGATGATTCTGTCTGCAAAAAGAATTTGCATGATGAAATAATGTAAGTTGAGTTATTTGTAATTTTTAAATGGGAAGTTAATACAAATCAAGATTATCCCATCAACTTTTGAAGTTAAGACTTATCACCTGTGAAGTAGTTGTTCAAAAGCATTTTTACTGGATATACAGACGAGAGAATAACATTTCCCTTTCTTTGGCTTGATTCACATTTCACAGAGCCATGGGGATTGTTGTCTCAGACTAAACTCTGATGAGGTTTGGCAGAGAGTGTTCATTGTTCAGGTTTTAAAAAAGGGCAAGTTTTTGGCAGGAGTCACTTGCGTAGAGAAGGAATGCTGTGCTTACACATGTGCACTCAATAAACCCTTCAGAAAGCTTGAGCTAAGATATTACGGATTCCTCACTCTGTCCTACCCCCTGTCTCTGGATGTTCATTGTTTAGAATCCTTCTTTTGTTATGTCACTATCCATAGGCCTTTTCATATTTCAGGAAATGATACTTTTGATTCATATTTGAAAAGTTATTCGAGTACAGTGAGAAGTCATATCTTGTTAACTTTCACTTGCGATTTATTAAAAAAATAACAATTTCATTTAATCTGCTTTCTCCTAATATTTATCGCTCACACAACCATCATCTGCATGACAGCCAACAATCATAGTTTTTCTATATATGTAACCCTTGGTTATTTCTGAAATCAGAAATGAAAATTTAGAGGTTCCCTTTTTTTCCCTTATGGTATACAAACAGTGTTGAAAAATGTTTTTCTTTGAGTAGATAATGTATTAGGACGATCACAAACAAAAAGTCTTACAAATTCCCCAAATCAACAAAAAGGACAAACCAGTGTCAACCACATGGCCCAGTAATCTCTGTATTCTTTCCTCATGGGGCTTTGGCTATGCTTATCCTTTCACTTGGAATTTTTTTTTGTCTTTTATTGCCATCCCCTCACCTCTCCTGCCCCCCAAAGGATGCGTACTCCTCTAGCCACCTTCACATATGTTCATTAAATCTTGCTTGGAAAAGTGCTGTTCATTCAAATTCTCCTTACCTATCCTTAAGATCTTTTCCAGTCCCCAATAACTGTTACACTTTCTCCTAGTATTACGAGACTAAGTTTCTCAAGGATAAGGACCAAGCAAATGGTTGCTACCGCAACATTTTTATCCATATTCTCATAGCATATGCCCAAGTATTGTACATAATAAATACTCTCTAGTGCTTTAATTGAAATGAATCCGTTTGGAGTCCCAATACCTCTGCATTTTCCTCTTGTGACTGATTTGAATATGCAATTGATCACAAAGTTTATTTCACACGTATATTTCTGCCTCAAAGATTATTTCACACATATTTATGTTACTCTTGATGCCTTTCTATCTCTAATTCCCTTTTCACCTTTTATTTAATTCAAGAAGCATTCATTGAGTGCCTGCTATGTGCTGGGCACTGTCAAAGTCACTGAGGAAATACGGATGAAAACACATGGTTGCTCTCCTAAAGTAGACAAGTATAAAAGAATCCATCATCATCATGGGTCAAGTGAATCTCTTTGTGTTATTAAATCTAATGAACACAGGGTTCTATTCATAGCCTTGGTCTTTTCTCCCACAGCATTTTCTTTCATTATGTCACCTTTTTCCCTAAATTCTACTTTTATCTATGTGGAGATTATGCCCAGCGTATTATTTCCAACCCTGACTTCTCTTTCGGGTCCCTGTTATTTACGACACCATGACAACATCTGCAGATTAGTCCTCATTGCTCAATAAACTTATAAGGAGGTCAGTCTGTAGCTGAAAGCCTTAGAGTCTTTGATTCGTATCATTTTAAACTGGGATCCTTAAAATGTGGGAGAGCATGTGGTGCAATGCTTAAGACTATGCCCTGTGAAAGCAGCAGGCTGGGTTCTGATCCTAGCCCTGTCAACTCTTGGCTGTGTGATTCAGACAAATTGCTTGACCTTTCTACATCTGTTTCCCATCTGTTAACTGGGGAGGGGGGGGTTCATTAAAGTACTAACTTCGTAGGGTTATTGTGAGGAATTAATGGGTTAACACAGTAAACGCAAATGCTGTACAGCATATTACAGTTCCTGTGTATCTTTTCTGTATCCTTACACAGATTATGCCTTTTGCACATAGATCAGATTCTCATTCTGTCATGCAGGGTCTAAGGTACCGCTCCCCTCACCAGAACACAGGATATGGTGAGGCCAAAAAGGAACAACAACGGAGCCATAGATAGGGGAGTCATACCGTTCATTATATTCTCGCTGGTGGCTGGTCGAGACACAAAAGCAAACATCTGCCAGTACCCCAACGAGGGGTCTTCCTGCACCCCTGTCTCGCTGGCGGCCAGGCGAGGCACAGCAAGTAGGATCAAGATAATCCACAATCCGCTTGCTAACCGCACTTGCTAGCTGCAACCCATTGTCAGCTTCTCTGCCAACCAACCAACCCCCTAGTGTAGTCACTGCAGTTATATTAGTGGCTAATGGCTAACTGGTAACAGCTGATGGCCAACTAGTTACACCTGATGGCCATCTACTACTCAAGCCAGCACCTTTCCCCGTGAGGCCGAGAACCTGGAAACTGCTCTCTGCGACTGTCCCTGCACATACCATTTTCACACTGTCCTATGGCCTTCTTTTTCTTTCTTTCCTGAGTTCTGTTCATCTCATTCAAAGAACAGTCCTTTGGTGACCTCGCTCAGTTATATTACTGGATAAGAGAATGCCATTTTAGGACTATTACCACCTTCTTTTTTTTTTGCACAGAAGTATTTTTAAACAGACATAATTTGGGGGAACACTGCAGCAGACCGTGATAGAGGGATGTGATAGAGAATCCAGAGCAAAGGAACTCTTCAGTACTCGTTATCATACAGAAGAAGCAACTATAGGGGCTAAACAGCAAGTAATACAATCCTTAGATGACCCATTTAAATTTCCAGCCTTATTTCTGGGCATTCCACCGTTCTCCTTTAGCTAACTACATTGAATTCATTACCTTGCATGATTCTTTGTTGAAGTGTCCTCATCTCCAAATACAGATTTGTTCACAACCTCCCCCACCCTGTCAATTTTTTTTTTTTTTTAATCAACGCATAGTCTTTTTTTCCCTTAACCTTCCAACGGGGCCCTGCTGTCACTGTGATTCCCTTACCCACAGCTTACACCTCCACTGTTTGATCTCTATCTTGCCCTTGTACCTCTCTTAATCACGCCATTGCCCTTGGAACCTCTCATTAAATGCTCTCACTATTCTTCCGTTTCAGAATATTCTATTTCAGTTCCCTTTTTACAAAAGTGTAGGGAAATGAGATGACCTAATTCTCTATCTACCACTTGAGGACCTGGAAATATGCCCAGCAACATTCTCTTGCAGGACAGTCTCATGCCCGGGGACTAGACTTTTTCTAAACAATAGACCAATGCTGAACTTTTCCACCTGAGCAGTTTAACTACTAAGAGAGCCATAGGTCCTCACTCCCTAAATTTTAGGCTTCGGGGGACTTTGCAGAAACTGCAACATGGTTCTTGGGGAATCAAGTGAGCTAAGGGAAGCTAAACTCTCGTCTCTGAAGGAGGAAGTGTAGGAAGAGCCCGGAGATCAATGAGTAACTCCTGCATTAGGTGTGAGCAATTGGATATGCAAAGAGCATCTTTATCCCGCGTTGCCCCATCTTCTTGGCAGGTCTCTTGGAATATAACTAACTAATAGAAGCAGCAAGTACGTTAATCAATGATATTTTCCAGAAATTGAACTTAAAGGTCACGTTAGCTTCTGAGCAAGTGGAAGTGAAACTGAAGAGTGTTCAAGTTATTTTATGGGAAAATGCTTTTCTAATGCCTTTCTTGGTAATGTTTCAGATTAGTCTTTTCCCGTAATTGTCATATTTGCTTATGAATATTCATCAATATACTTTGTAGTAATTTATACATTACTTATATATCAATATTAATTATATATTTTATACATATGTTAATAACATTTTATAAAACCCTCTTTCTATTTCAAAAAAATGTGATTTTTTTTAGAGGTAAGCTAAATAAGATTTACTTAAAATATTTTCTAAATAATTGTAAACCCTATCACTCTACAGTGTTCATCCTAGGAATATTAAATATTTTCATGGTTGCCAACAAATTGATGTAAATAGGTGTCAAATGTTTCATTTTTCTTTTCATATGCAGAGGGAAAAGAGATTGTGTGTGTGTGTGTGTGTGTGTGCCTTTAACATGTTTCATGTTGAAAAATTCCTAAAAATAATTTTTAAAATTTTTATTCAATTTATTGGGGTGACAATGGGTAAATTATCTATAATACATCATCTATAGATTGCATGTTTGCTCACTACCCAGAGTCAGTTCTCCTGCGACCACTATATATTTTACACCCTTTTCCACCCCTCCCCTTACCCTCTGGTAACCACTAAACTGTTTTGTGTGTGTATGAATTTTTATTTCTTCGTTTGTCTTGCTCGTTTGTTGTCTTCAGTTTTAAATCCCACATATGAGTGAAGTCATATGGTTCTCGACTTTTTCTATCTTACTATTTCGCTCAACATGATAATATCAACATCCATCCATGTTGTTTCAAATGGCGGTATTTTATCTTATGGCCTAGGAATATTCCATTGTGTATATGTACCACATCTTCTTTATCCAGTCATTTATCAAAGGACACTTTGGCTGTTTCCATGTCTTGGTCACCGTGAATAATACTGCAATGAACACAGGGGTATGTATATCTTTATGGATAAATGTTTTCAGGTTTTTTGTGCAGATACCCAGAAGTGGGATTGCTGGGTCATATGGTAATTCTATTCTTCATTTTTTGAGGAAACTCCATACTGTTTTCCATAGTGGCTGTACCAATTTACATTCCCTCCAGCAGTGTATGAAGGTTCCTTTTTCTCCACAATCTCTTTAACGCTTACTATTTGTCCTGTTGATGATAACCATTCTAACAAGTGTTAGGTGCTATCCCATTGTGGTTTTGATTTGCATTTCCCTAATAGCTAGTGAAGTTGAGCATTTTTTCATATATCTGTTGGCCATTTGCATGTCTTCTTGGGAGAAGTGTCTGTTCAGGTCCTCTGCCCATTTTTAAATTGGATTGTTTGTTTTTTGGTTGCTGAGTTGTAGGAGTTCTTTATATATTTTGGATATAGCCCCTTATTGAAGGGGTGGTTTGCTAATATCTTCCTCCCATTTGGTTGATTGCCTCTTTGTTTTGTTGATGGTTTCTTTTGCTCTGCAGAAGCTTTTTGGAACAAATCAATAGAAGAAAATAGTTTTAAAGACTAGAACCATGAGCCAATTTAGTTTTTGTTTTCATAAATTCACTCTTATTTTTACCAGTTTTTTATTACTGTAGTGAATAAATATTTATAAATATGCTGGCTTCTCTCTTGTTGGGATTTTCAGTAAAAGAGATGATTTATATTACTTTTCTGATGATTTTGCTGGAATAAGGGGGCTTCTTTTTCAAATAATTACTTTTATTTAAATTTATTTATTGGGGTGACAATTGTTAATGAAATTACATAATTTCAGGTGTACAATTCTGTATTACATCAACTATAAATCCCATTGTGTGTTCACCACCCAGAGTCAGTTCTCCTTCCATCACCATATATTTGATCCCCCTTACCCTCATCTCCCTCCCCCCACCCCCCTTACCCTCTGTAACCACTAAACTATTGTCTGTGTCTATGAGTTTTTGTTTCTCATTTGTTTGTCTTGTTTTTGGTTTATATACCACATATCAGTGAAATCATAGGGTGTTCTGCTTTTTCTGTCTGACTTATTTTGCTTAGCATTATACTCTCAAGATCCATCCATGTTGTCACAAATGCTCCTATATCATCTTTCCTTAACGCCGAATAGTATTCCATTGTGTATATATACCACAACTTCTTTATCCATTCGTCTATCGAAGGACATTTTGGTTGTTTCCATGTCTTGGCCACTGTAAACAAAGCTGCAATGAACATTGGAGCACACGTGTCTCTATAGTGAAAAGCTTTTATATTTTGGGGGTAGATACCCAGGAGAGCGATTGCTGGGTCATATGGTAATTCTATTCGTAATTCTGGGACTGTCATGTATATTATTATTTTGATTTCCTATAATTCTGGGGTTTTATCTGAATGCTCCTTATCTAACTCTTGTCACACCTTCTCCTTCCTCTTCTTCTTACGAATTGCACTTTGCCCATAGTTCTATTCTTTTCTCTTTACAGATTTTTCTCACTGATCCATTCACTTTACTCTTCCCAGTTTTTATTTAAATGGGGAAGACACATAACTTCGGTGTCTTTCAGACACTGACCTCTCTCCTGGTCTTGATCACTCTGGAAGTGCTTTGTCCAGTAGGCACTAGTCTAAGGCAATTCATCATCCACTTAACAAGCAATTTAAGTTCTTATTGTGGGAGAGGAAGACATTTTTTCTACCTGTCTTTTGACTGGTCTAATAATTAAATCAACACAAGACAGATTAACCAGAGAAAATTACCAAATTTATTTACATATATACATTATGGGAACTCTACATACAAGAGAGAATCAGAGACCCTACACACAAGACAGGTTCAGAGACAGAAATTTAAAATGAGGTATATATTGCATCCTGAACTAAGGAATAAAGTAAGAGCCTGGAGCTTCATTGGGGGAGAGGGCAATTCACAGGATGATAAGAAGAGCCAGTGTTCAGTAATTAGAAGTTTGCTCTGCCATATAGATAGGTCATAAAAAGTTATTTCTAGTAATAAATCTTTTTATGGACAAGGCCCCCAATTTACATTTTTTTTAAGGGAGAGATACTGGTTCTATTCAAGTTTTAACACAATACACCATGTTTGTTTGTTCGTGTTTTTGTTTTTTTAAGTCTAGTCTTGGAAATAATCTGGGTGTAAGCCTGATATACTGTTAGTCTCAGGATACATATTTGGAAATACCTGTAATTAAGAAATAATAAATAGCAAAATAATTTTTGTTTAGTTATCTTATAGACTTATGGTATCTCAGAATAAAAACAAAACAAAACAAACAAAAAAACAGAAAACAAAAAACCTGAAAGACTGTCTAGTCTAATTTCTTTATTTTACAGAGAGGATTGAGGATGAAGCAATGTGAATTCTCTCTCCTCTCACTCTTTACCTTTCCCCCTCTGTTCTTCCTTCCCTCCTTCAGTCCTTAAGTTCCTTTCTTAAACATGAGAGAACATCTTTTGTATACTAAGATGGGTGCTGAATATTTGAATAGAAATGGCCCTAGTCTTGAGTGATTCATAATCTATGTCTAAGTGACAACTCCTAGTCACATAATGATGACCATTTCTGAAAGAACAAATTAATATTCTTATCTGATAACCAAAGACTCATGGGATTGGTGTCTAACTGCACCCATTCCCCTCAAAAAATGCTAAGTAATGGATAGATTATGCGGACAAAGATGGGTCCTTTTCTACATTTTTAAAGTAAGAAAGATGGTACAAAATGCTGTCAAACCATTCAACGATAGTGTAGACTATAATCCAAAATAAATGCGCTCATCAAAAATATTCACATTAACAGTGCACAATGAGGCTATTGGTTTATTGTTTTTAGCTCTTTGTCTGTAGGAGGCATAGACTTATCTAAAATGTTGCCATTTTCCATTTATCATCTGGGTGTGAACAAAGAAAAAGAGATAACATTTTTTTATACAATATCATGCTTTCTTGATGTGGTCACCTTTAATAATAGAAACCAAAAGAAACATTTCCCAAAGTATTCATCATAATTCTACCAGGAAGCAGATGTGCATGCCTATTTTTCTCTTAATCATGTATTTATTTATTGCATTACATCTTTTGGTACTGGTTATTTTCCTGTAGAGGGAAATTCCATCCTTCCTGGAATAATAATTCCCCAAGTTTTTATATGTATTTTTTTAAGCTGATGTGAAAATATATTTTCCTTTTCTATGTATATTGGTCTTTTGATTATCTCTCTATACAAGTAGAACTTGTGCTTATAAATCTTCCTGAGGATATTTCTGGGTTATCCTAAAAACAAATTGAGGGAATTTTAGGGGGGAAATAATGATATTCCTACTAAAATATAAACACATGGATCACCCACAATAATATCAGCTTCTTAGAAAATTGTATCATCTAAATGATATCTTTATATAATCTAAAGCTTTATATTTATAATAATTCAACTTCCTATCATTTTAGCTTTTTTCATTTATTTTCTTCACTCCTGCTGAAATGATTTATGTCTCCACCAGAACATCTCCACCCTTGACTGTCCTCCATATTTCTGGGGACTTTCGGTTTCACTTGTCCATGTTCCAGCCTTGATTTCCAGACCAGGCATTTTATACAAAAATTTTCAGCCAATTATAACATCTCATATGCTGATGCTTTGATGTAGTTTCTTATGTAGTGATATATAATATGGCTTGAATTATTTTGTCTCCATGTGGGTTTCTATTTACCTGTGTCTAATGAAATGCCTACTGATTCAGTAGGCACCCATGTTGGTGGATATTTCTCTAGGCCAATTCATTTGTGTTGGCTTCAGGTCATTCTTTAGCCATTTTTTGACAAAGATGGTAATTTATACTCACCACACCTGTCATTCAGACAATGGTATGGCCTTGGCCATAGTTTGTTATACCCTCCAGTACAAACCCTCCAACTCGTTTCCTTATCTACCTTTATATCTTCCTGGCTTTGAAACACAAAATATGTAAAATAAAACAGGGTTTATAAAAGATTCATTTTCTTTACTGAAATTTTTAGCCCCTTTAAGTTTATTATCATCATCCAACTAGTAATCTGAATTTTATACAGCAGTCATCTCTAATGCAAGGTAGAATGTCTGTTTTGGGCCTCATCAACCTGGATTCCCATCCTGACTCTTTTACTTATTGGCTTGTAGCTTTGGACACCTTATTTAATCTCTCTGTTTTAGTTTCCACATCTATAAAATGTGGTCATAACATTTAGTGGGTTACTGAGGGGATTAAATAAGTCAATATGAGTTCACAACTTAGAATAGTGTCTGTTCCTTAGTTATCCTTGCGTAAGTGTTAGATGCTATTATTATCACTTCCCTTTGCTCTCTATTTCCACTTAGTTCAGCAAGTTTTCTTAAATTCCCCACCTTTGTATTCTCACTGCCAACACCATGATTCAAACCTTTATGATCTTTTGCCTGAATTATTTTAATAGTTTTCTGTTAAATAGTTTCTAGTTTATAACTCATATCCCTCTTCTCATTGAATCATAAACCCTAACTGACTGAGGATGTTGCATTCCAAAACCTTTATCTTGGTTAGGAATACTATACTTGCAAGATCAAAATCTTATAGAAAAATATATAATTTAAGCAAGACTAAAAATGACAGTAAGTACTATGTGTGTCTGTATGGGTATGTATATGTGTGTGTGTGTATATGTATGAAATCTTACGGTAAATAAAAGTGAAAGCAACCTTATTCTAACCCAATTAGATAATCCAATTATCTGACCCCATTATCTAACCGAATTAGATAATCATGGTTGTTAAACCTGCTGATACTAACCATTTTCTTGGCACCTTTTTCGATTGATACAAAAACTACTGAAGCATGTAATATGCTCAAGAATATACTTATATAACTTTATATCATGGAGACTATCTGTCCTTTTAATATTTGTGAAGCAGTTTTCATTCCCTTCATATAAATGTATAAGTACATACACAAAAACACATGCACGCACACACAAACACATACACACACGTACATTTTTCTCTACCACAACTTCTCTTCAAAAATTGAAATTCCTTACACCACACACTTATTCCTATTTTATATGAGAGGAATCAGAATTAATTGATGCTCTTTTTTTGTTCAAAGGGGATGACCCAAAGTGAACTTAAATGTTGTGGATTTTTAAAAATTGAAATACATATGCATCAACTTGTTGAAAAATAAAAAGTAGTGAAACCATTGAGAGTAAAGCGTGATTTGCTTCTGGTAATATGATTCCCTCATTATCAACTGTGCTCAAATGCCACTGCTGTCATGCACTGCCTGCCCTTTGTGATGGCAGAAGCCAGTCTAAATGCCGTAAGTTGGCATGATCTGGCTGTAATCTAACTTTGCTGCTTAGATCAGACTTATCTTAGACACATGAAACTATGACATCACTTCTTTTCTCATGCCATATCTTATGTGTCTCTTGAAGTATTACTCACTCTCCAATTCAAGCTTAAATGACATCCCTACTATGAAATTTTCATTGATTCCACTCCATTTCCCTGCCATCTAAATCAAGAAATAATTTTAAACTATTTAGTTCATATGTATATCTCTTTTATAGCACTTACCTCTGCCTAAATGGTAGCCATTTGTATGTAGGTTTTCTTTAAGTACACTGTTATCTCCTTGAGTAAAGGATCACATTTTATTGACCAGCTGCAAACAAAATATACTAGAGTGTAATCTTATACAGATTCTAAATTCTAAAGTCAGTATTTAAAGTTGAAGTGCATACTGTCAATATCATTCTGAAAAGTCACTAAAGTAATGCATAAAATGTATTACAGCATTTATGTGCCACATTAGGGGCTGATAGTCAGTCTTTCAATAATATATAACACTGAAAGCTTTTCCTCTGCATTGGATTAAGTCACTGTTTCCTCACTTCAGCACAGATGAAGTAATTGGCTTGTATTTAGAGCTGTGTTGTATGAAGAAATCCATGCATCTTTAAACACGAAAATCAAAGACAGCTTGGTGAAATGCTCAGACTATGAGAACTGAGAATGACTAAGGGGACTTATTTTCCTTAAAATTATTTTTAAAAGCTAAGTGGTCCAAAAATTCTGTCTCCTTGGTTTTCATGAAATTTGATTGCTCATATTCACAAGAGTTTGGGTAGATACATGGGCAGGTAGGAAGGTAGATAGATGATCGATAGATATAGATTTGGGTAAAAAATGTACTAGTTTTTGGGACTATATCAAACTTTAAAACTTCTGTGAAGCAAAGAAACAACAAAGCGATAATGCAGCCTTTGGAATGGGAGAACATAATTGCAAATCATGTGTCTGAAAAGGGTTACTATCTATAATATATAAAAAACTCCTACAACCCAATGACAACAATAAAACAAACAAACAAAATAACCCAACCTGATTGGAAAAAAAAAGCAATGGACTTGAACAGACATGTCTTCAAAGCAGATATATAAATGGTCAAAAAGCATATGAAAAGATGCTTAACATCATTATTCATTAGAGAAACGCAAATCAAAACCACAATGAGATATCACTTCATACCAGTTAAAATGGCTATCATGCAAAGTTATAAAATACAAGGATTGATGAGGATGTAGAGAAACTGGAACTCTTGTACACTGCTGGTGGGAATGTAAAATGATCCAGCTGCTTAGGAAAGCAGTTGGAATTTTCATTAAAAAATTAAAAATATAATTACCACATGATTCAGCAATCCCACTTTTCATACGTAGTAGTTCCCCTTTATTCACAGTGTCAGTTACCTGAGGGTCCAATAATATTAAATGGAAAATTCTAGAAATAAAAATTTCTTAAGTTTTAAATGACCTGCTATTCTGTGTAGCGAGATAAAATCTTGTGCCATCCTGCTCCATATTGCCTGGGATGTGAAGCAGCCTGTGTTTATGCTACTCACCCATGAATCATTTAGTAGCTCTCAATTATCAGATCAATTGCTGAGGTATTGGTGTTTGTGTTTTACATAATAATGGCCCCAAAGTGCAAGTGTAGTGATGTTGACATTTCGATATGCCAAAGAGAAATTGTAAGCTGCTTCCTTTAAGTGAGAAGGTATATATGTATAGTAAAATACACATGAGATATGACAATTAAGTTCACAAACTTGCTATCCTGATCTTACATTGGCAGCACTGTACCAACAGCTTGGTAAGGTTTCATAACCCTGGTATAGCAGTGTCTCACAGCTGTGTTCCTGTCGATGGTGTGGCCAAGTCTTGCTGAGTGGCGTTCATTATTGTTGTTGCTTGTTTTTGTGTGCCGTCATGAGAATGTCTGCACTTGAATTAGAGCAATGAAAAAACATTAAATTTCTTGTTAAAGTTGGCAAGAGTGGAAGTGAAATCAGGGATGTGTTAGTCCAAATCTGTGGGGATAATATCATGAAGAAAACGGCAGTGTACAAATGGATTAAATATTCTTCTGAGGGGAGAGAATGTGTCACTGATGAAGAGAGGTCAGGGTGGCCAGTAACAAGAGTAACTGATGAAAACATTGCAAAATTATGTCGAATTGTGCATCGATATCATTGGCTGACTGTGAGAAGCATAGCAGACCAAGTAAACATCGGTAGAGAGATAGTTAGGAAAATCTTAACTGAAGATCTTGGCATGAAAAGGTGTGTGCAAAACTGGTCCCAAAGGAGCTCACAGATGAACAAAAGCAAAGAAGAGTCAAAGTTTGCCAAGACCTTTGGGAGAGGCAAGATGATGTTTTGGGCTGTGTTATCACTGGTGATGAAACATGGGTGTGCCAATATGACCCTAAACAAAGAGTCAAAGTGCACAATGGAAGTCAGCCAATTCTGCACGACCAAACAAGTTTTGTCAGTCCATATCAAGAATCAAAACGATGTTGCTAACCTTTGTTGATATCAGAGGGATTATTGATTATGAATTTGTACCAACTGGACAAACAGTTGACAAAGTTAACTATATGGAAGTGCTGCAAAGGTTGCGTGAAAAAGTTAGAAAAAGTTAGTCTTTTCTCCAACAATTCATGCCTCTTGCATCATGACAATGCACCAGCACACATAGTGCTGTCTGTGAGGGAGTTTTTAACCAATAAAGAAATAACTGTATTGTAACAACCTCCCTACTCACCTGATCTGGCCCCCAATGACTTCTTTCTTTACTGGAAGATAAAGGAAATATTGAAAGGAAGACATTTTGATTACATTCAGGACATCAAGAGTAATATGACGACAGCTCTGATGGCCATTCCAGAAAAAGAGTTCCAAAATTGTTTTGAAGGGTGGACATAGCTTCCCAAGGGGAGTACTTTGAAGGTGACCACAGAGATATTCAGCAGTGAGGTATGTGCACTTTTTCTAGGATGAGTTCACAAACTTAATTGTCATATCTTGTATACAGGTTTCGGTACTAGGGAATCCACTGGGTGTCTTGGAAGGGGGGATACTGTATATTTCCAAGACTTGAAAAAGCATCTTGAGATATTTGCACACCCATGTTCATTGTATCATTATTCTTAATAACCAAGAGGTGAGAACAACCTAACTGTCCATCATTGAGTAAGTGGTATGTATGTACAATGGAAAATTATTGTCTTAAAAAGGAACAAAATCCTGTCACATGCTACAATATGGATAAACATTGAAGACATTATCGTAAGTGAAATTATTCTATCACAAAAAAAGAAAAATATTGTATGATTCCACTTACATGAGGTATCTAAAGTAGTCAAATTCATAGAAACAGAAAGTAGAATGGTGGTTTCAGGCTGGAAGGAGAGGGAAATGGGGAATTATTCAGTGTGTTTAGAGTTTCCGTTTGTAAGATGAAAACATTCTGGAGATATGAATTCACAATAATGTGGATATGCATAAGAATACTGAGTTACAGTGTACATTAAAAAGTTGTTTAGATGGTAAATTTCATGTAACATGTGTATTACCAAAATTAAAAAATGATTTAAAAAAATAGTAGTTTAAATGACCAGTTTAAATCTAGGATGATTGGCATTATATGATGTAGTGGTCGTACAAATTATTATTCAAGAAAGTCTTCAATATAGAAGCACTGTTAAAAGAGTAGACCTTTACTTAGTAGGTAGACTTTCATTCAAATGCTCTGCTACTGACTAGCTATATGACCTGAAATGGTAGTTTCTCTGACCATAAATTTCATCAAAAGCTAATTTGGATTAAAAAATAATATCTACCTACAGGAGCTTGAAATGACATGTGTGTGGTTTAGCACATGTTAAGCACTAAAAAATGGTTGGTTATTGTTACTATCATTATTGATGGTTCTATTTAAAAATAAATATTTATAACTTATAATGCAAGTTTAAGTCTGCTTTGTTAGAATAGGCATCTGTGACTTTACTTAATTCACTTCATATTTGGAAGATAGGCAGGAATTACTTTTCTATTCTGAAAGGGAATTTAGACATGAAATGCTTGATTATTTACTTAAATCAGTATTGGAACACTTGGCTGGTTGAAGGCAATTCTGGGAATGAGAAGAAGGGCGCCTCTCAGAATGATTGAAGCTGGATTTCTGAATTGGGTCTTTCAGAAATAAGGGGCTTCTCTGCCCATTTTCCATGAATTTTCATTTTTCATAGTTAATTGCCCTGGATCAGATACATTTTAAGTAACATCTCTTATTTTTCATTCCTTAAAAAAATGAAGCTTAGATCATTTTAATCTTTCTCAGTCTTATATACTTTTTTGGACACTTGATTCTTTCTTATTTTGTTTCCTGTCATGTTTACCATTTTTATAGCCTTTGTTTTTTTTTAGATTTCATTTCTTATTTTTCAAATATCATAAATACTCTCATGAATTTTGGTAAAGTTAGCATTATTTTACTGTTTACTCCCTCACCAAGTGTTCTTTGCTTTGTAAGAATTTTCTTACTGAATTACCATGATTCTGTTGTGTGTTGCGTGATATTGTTTTCTACTTTTTACAGGTAAGGAAACTGAGGCACAGAGAGATTAAATAATTCACCCACATTCCCTCCTACCAAGTTGTGAAGAAGCAACGTGGACCCCAGACAGTTTGATTCCAGAGCTCAGGCTCTCAACTGCTACACAAATATTAGCTTGCTTTCTTGGAGAAGGACTTTCCAAGGCTGTCTTTTCTTTTTCTTTCTTTTATTCTCTATACATTTTACATTTCTGCACATTTCTCTTAGGAATTTTCCTCTCCCTTTCAAAATGTAAATTAACATTTTAAAACACACTGCTTTTCCCTGTCCTATTCCTCCCATTTAATACCAGTCTGTCCTTCCAGTTCATTAGCTCACTGCTTGGGACGTCCTCAGCCTCTAAACCTCTGCCCTGTGACAGTCAGTCGCTGACTCAGTTCCTTTACTTCTTCCAAAGAGTCTGAACATTTTAAATGTTATTTTTCTTTCAGTCAGTTCCAAAATGATGTTTGCTTCTGCTAAGTGTATTTTCTTTCCTTCAACTACTGGAACCTCCTGTTTTGCAGATTGCTCCTTGGTGCATTTAGGAGGAAGTTGCCAAGTTTCTTTTTGTCCATAAGCTTGTTTTTCAGTTCCTGGAGACTTGACAGAGTTCCCACCCTTTTTCTACATTCTTCTTCCTCAGGTTTTGCCTCACTCTCCTAGTACACCTCTGCCATATTGTTTTCTCCCCACCCCCCTTCCACTTCAGAATATCCTCTTGCTCTGAATGCTTAAATCTACCTGAACCTTCCTTTGTCTTTTTTTCCTTATAACAAAACTTATATTTTAATCAACTATGTATGATACGTCATTCTGTGAAATCAAATGGCTATATGTTCTGGAAACTTAAACAACTAAGTGGCTTTTTTTTTTTGCTATATTTTACCTGATCTATTTCATCTGCTTTTTTTCATTCCTCTTATATAATAATTGTACTTTAATGACTCATAAAAAAAACTCATGATGAAGATGTGGCTTTACACAGCAATCACTGTTTATGGGAGCTCTGTTTCTTGGTGCTGTGATTGAGGGCATGAATCATGTAAGAAATCCAGGGCAGTAGAAAGAAAGATCACAGGGCATGTAGTCAAATGATGCTGGTGTTTGCTCTTGGTGGTTTTTCTTTTCAACTTGACTCTGGCTTCTCGGTAACAACTCTGATTCTCAGCTTTGTTATTTGTAAAATGGAGAATTAATAACACATACCACCAAAGGTGTTGTTCAAATGAGATAAAAAGCACATGTGTTTTAGAAACGGCAACAGCTACCCGACAGGTACAGATTATTATTATATAATGCCTCTCAAAGCACAGAGATGAAAGTTTGTCAAGCACACAAAAATTTAAATGAAAACAAACGGAAAATAGGACTAGCGCAGTATACAAATTTCATTTATTCAGTTTTCAATTGAGCATCAAGAGTTTTCTTAAAAAACTGAAACCTGCATTTTGTCTTTTATTTAATAAAAGAAAACTTCTAGATAGCCTTGTCGATATTTGAGTGTGTGAAGCAGGTGGGTAACAGACCTGTTTTGCTAACCCAAATACATAATCCCAAAATAATACGTGTGTGGGTAGCTCACAGTTTCTTCCTGTGATAGGATGGGTATTCCAGTGTGATTCACAGGAAAACACACACGGCCCACGTGGACGTGCAGCAACCTGTGCGGATACTGATCACCTTCCACCTGAGAATCATTTGCTTCCCTCTGTGACAAGCCACCTCACTCCCACAGGAATGGTGATTTCAAGATTTTATATCTATCTACATGTCTAATTCTGTACGTGATTCATTTACCTTTTGACCTTTAAAAATACCACATTGTAAACCAACACGTAGAATCACTGGAGACAATATTTAAAGGAGTCATTATCCCATTTTAGTCTCTTCTGGAAACTGCTGAATTACTTTACTGTGTCAGGTCATTACCTAATGAAGACCATTGGATGGATAAAATGTGGAGAGTAAAGCTAAATTTTTCAGTGCTTTTGAAAATCGAGCTTGAATTATTAATATTCCAATATTTCTTTATTCTGTTGATTGTGTTATCTTTTAGAATTATAGTAATGATCTGCACGGTTAAGTTTCTTATATCTTATACATGCAGCCTAATATCAGCTGTTTTCTGGAACAGTGCCTTGTCTCCATAACACACAGATATATCACTGTGTGTTTATACTTCCCTTTTTAATTTTAGGATTGCCTTCTTTTCTGCCTATTCCAGTTTTCACTATAAACCTCTCCTGCTGGTATGTGGTTGAATAATAATGTTCTTCCCCTGGATTATTTATGTCTTCCGCCTGTTTGTAGATAGCTATTTTGCCCATCAACTTGTTGCTCAGCCAAGCTGGGCTTGTTCAATGCTTTAATCTTTCATCACAAATCATTTTTCTCTACATCTTAATCATTCTTCCATCATGTCTCTGAACTCCTTCCAGCTTATCTGAATCTTTTGGATGATGAGATGCCTGGGTCTGAACACCAGGTGCAGTCCCCCCAGTCCTGTCTAGGAGGGCCCACGGCCTCCACTGCTGCTAGGACGTCTTGTGTTCCACCAGGTACTCGTGAGAGAGGTGATGTCTGGCTCTGCAGGCTGCATCGCCCTCATTCTTTTGCAACTCCCTTCTGACTTAATCCTTTTTCCACAGTAAAAATTTCTCTCTCTCTCTCTCTCTCTCTCTCTCTCTCTCTCTCTCTCTCTCTCTCTCTCCCTCTCTAGATCTTATTAGAACTCTGTGTTCTTTCCTATTTTCATTTTACTCTTCCTGCCTGACTCCTGATGTAATTTATCTGTGTCTTTTCCTATTTCTCTTTTTTCTTGATCTAACCCAACATCTTCTCAGTTCCACAATTTCATACTTGGTGCTAATAGCAATCTCTGCCACTCTGATTGCAAGTGCATCCATCCCTTCATCATATTAACTTCATTTCCACCTCCATGGGGAAAGGTACACATTTCCCTTACATTTATCTAATGTCTTACCTTTTCCATTTTTTAAAAAAATCAAATAGATAAGTTAGTTTGGCATTATTCTGCTCGGCTTGAAAATTTAATTTTATCATAGTTGATCAGAGAATTGAGCTATCAATTATTTTCACACTACTACTTGCAACTTAACAAAATAATATTTAGTTCACTTTTATTGACAAAATATATATATATATATATATACATATATATATATATACATATATATATGGAAAAGATATAATACCTTTGAAATATTTACAATGTAAATTATAGCTTACGTTTCTTACGTACTAGTTAGTCCTTTCTTCCTTCAGACCATCCCTTCCTGTGTTTCCTGCTTTCTTCCTCCAATCACATAATATTTACTGAAATCCTGTCATTTGCAGGATAGTGTGAGGGACAGAATACAGCACCTGTGTTGTAGACACTGCTCTAAGAATGATTAACTCTGCAGCTATGTCAAATCACTTACATTCTGTCATTTGTGTTCTTGTACATAACAAGTGGGATTCAGAAATATGATGATTAAGTAAGAATGAGACAGCATTTCATTCACAAATTATAGGAAAAGTGAGAGATAGATCCCAAATAAAGTTTTGGATCAGAGTGAGGAGGACCTTGAAAACTCAAAAAGTTGTGTATAAAACAACAAAAAAGCTCCCCATTGCCTGCCAAAGAATTTTATCAAAACACCGTCAGGGTATGAAAATGGTTTGAGTATATGAATAGAGAATTGAAGTGAGGGAGTGTGTAAAAGGAACTAGGAAAATATAATAGTCCATGAATTACATAATAAAGACAGATAAGGATTAACGTTTAGAGAAACATTTGAGTCTGATACTATGGATTTGGGAACCAACTTTAAAAATGGTGGCTGTCAAAAGTAGTTGGAGCGATTGTTACCACCTGGGGTGTTTTCATGGTTAATCCAGTTTCCTGAGGACCCCTCTGTGATTTGCTGAAATGGAATATTTGGAGATGGGGAGTATGGAAACTATAATTGTTACATTCCCCTCAGTTGATTCATATGCTTATAACTGGTTACAAATTTTTCAGATGAAACAGCAGTCATTGTCAACATAAATGAACTTTATGGTCTAGAGTGAACAGGAAAAGAAGGAATAGCCAAAGGGGGGTCACTGACTAAGAGACTAGAATCACGGAAAGTAAAACCAGTAGTTTCATGGAGGGAGTGATGTGATTAATAAAGCAGGTAGACACCATACACACAGTTGGTGGGGACCAGTTAAAAGGCATTAAAGGGATTTGTAAGAGACTTAGGAATTCTGAGCCCTTGCGCTTAGTGGAATAACAAAACTTCTGAGTACTGTTGCAAATATCAGGATGCCTTGGGTGACTAAAGTGAAAAGTTGAGGACAGAATATTGTTGGGGAAAAGGAACTACACCTCTGGCCAGCAGAGATTTTGTTTTATTTGTTTCCTCGAAATAATAGTGGTGAACGTATAGCTATAAATTGATGTTTTTCATTTACTTATAAGTCTTGGGAAAGAAAAAAATAAAGATTAAATGGCAGATCATATAAGGACATAGTGCAAAAGACCCAGGCATAAGAATATCAGCATGAGCACTTTAGATAATATATGTATACAGGGTTGGGGCAACGGTCAAATAGTGGAGATAAGACAACATAAATTGTATAGTGGGGAGCTGTTTAGGTATACCAAATTGTTAACTTATTTATAGAAGCATCTTTTTAGGAACTTAGTCTCACTTGGAGAAATTAGTTAAAAATCTTTCTGTTAATATTTTGAAAATAACCAGAATCTTTGATTCAAATTATTTTCATTTATACTACACCAGTATTTTAACATTAATATTGAATTGTTACCTTGTTTGATATTTACATTATTGATGTACTTACTGCCACATTTTTAGTATTGTCTGTCATTATTCAGCTAAGCAAATAAGCCTGAATCTTTATTCTTATAAAATGAAGAAAAAGAGTCAAAACTGAGATTTTTTTTTTTTAATTTTTTAATCTAACTACAAATGTAGGCTTGTGTGTTAGGGATAATGACACTTTCTATATTTCAAAGTGGCATTAATTCCTGAAGCATTTCAGCTTCTATGCACAGTAATTTACTGCATTTATCTTTATAAAGAGTAAACTGTTAATGTAAACTCGCTTCCATTTGGGAACTGTTGTGCCAAGTGTTAATGGCATCATTATTTCAAAATGTGTTAGAATCCTTACTTTTGGTGACAGGTTTCTTGTGGGAATTGCAATGAAATATTTGTGGTGCATTAGATATCTACATGCCATAACTACATTTTTGTTAATATCTATTATGCTAATACTTTTCTTGATTGAAAGGTTGGTCATTTCACAAAAGTTGTTCAATTTCTTCACCTTTGCCTGCAATCTTTTTATATGTATCCTCCATACTAAAGGAACATAGATGTGATAGCTTTGGGGGAAAATGTAAACAACACATATGGGGATAGAGTTTGCTTATAAGTTGGTAAGCATCTTAATACTTTTCAGTATTTAATTAGAATGTTGTCAAGACCATAAGTCTTAAAAATAGACTTTTTTTTCAAGAGAGAATTCTGGAACTTTATAGTCTTGAAAATCGATTTATTCCTTCAGGTTAGTAGTAGAATCAGTGTCTAGTATTCTATGAAATTGTAAAAGTTAGAGGCTGTTTTATTATATTAAGAATTACTTATGGCATAAATATGAGATATAAATATATTAACACCTTATTTTGTCTACACGTAACATTTCTAAGCATATACATACATATATATATATATATATATATATATATATATTCATAAAAAGTACCGATCTAAAGAAGAAAAATCAAAATAATTGAATAAATCCAGATAAATTTGGACTTAAAAGCATATCAGGTGAAAAATAAAGGGACTTGTACAAGTGTAATGAGTCACATTGTTTATTCATATTTTCATCAACTCAGCATTAAATTGTTAAGATGCCTCAGATTTCTAATGAAAAATCAATGACTGCTTACTTGTTCTATGAGAGATGCAAACATCACAATATTAGACTTTTACTAATTTGCGTTCTGTTGAAGAGCTAATCTACATTATAATTAAACATCTAAAATAAAATAAAGCATTCATATCTGTACATAGGGTACACCTGCAGGGTAAATAGGCTATGGTTATTTTATTATAATTTTTCAAATAGTAAATGTTTCACAGTCACTAACTAAATATCTTTAACACCATCAGTAGGATCTACTCACTGATTTGCCTATAACTAAAGATTTGTGTACTCTTGCAGTTTACTCCCTTGTTGAATATACATTAAGTTTCAGTATTACTAAGTGTTATTAGGAGTTTAATATGTACCTGGAAAAGCAAATTACTGATTGACCCATCAGGTCTTAAAACTAAGACCATTACCTCATAAGCACTGAATTCTAATGGACAAGTTAAATAGCCTCCCAGTGATTTTGTGCACAGTAAGAAATGTATTATGTTAAACATTATTATCTTTTAACAACGTATTTTAAATAACAAGAGAAAATAGAAGTATTTATATCATTCTAAAGTATTTAGGGGTGAACTGATATCTTCATTTCACTTTGAAAAACTTTTTTTTTTAATTAGATGGATTTGGCTGGATGGATAGATGTGTGATAAAGTATATACAGAGCAATGTTAATTGTAGCACCCAGGTATAGGTATATGGGTGTTTGCTGTACGTTTTATCTTTTATGTATATTTGAAACATTTTGTAATAAAATTTTGGAAAAAAACATTTGCAACCTAAGAAAGGCTATTACGTCATTTTGAAAACAATATGATAAAGCATGAAGGTAAATGCCAATAACATGACACAATTCCCAGTAAGTACAAAGATAAGCATGCTATGTTTTAAAATGAGAAGTATATATTTTAAGTAAATGGGAACGTTAGCTAAATTCATTTCAGATTCATGCAGTTTTTTGAAGAAAGATTTTACTCTAGATTTTGTGTTTAAACCTAATTATTTTTTATGGTTGTCTATTATTTAGTGCTAACCTGAAGTTATCACCTTGTGTTGTATTCTTGTCAATGGGCTTATTCACGTTTATGGTTCTCTCTGCTACATTTACAAAGTGCACTTTATACTGCACTTCTAGTTCCCTATAAACTAGGAAACAATCTGTACTACTGTATTTCAAATTATTGCCATCCCGACCATTACTTCATTTGCAATAAAAAGCACAAATAAACTGAGCAAGTGTAGTTCATAGGTACTCATTTCCAAAGTGTTAATAAGTAAATGTCTGGTCAGCTTCAGCATAGAGGAAGTGGCAGACCCCCCACATGGTGGGATTTGTCTGAGGTTTGTTGGAATGCCAAGAGTGTACCTCCCTGCCCATTAGCCCTTCCGGGTTTTGTTCATCTTATAAAAATAAAAATTTTAAGGGGTTTCTGAAAAGGTAAATGTTATCAGCTACTATGAGTTATTAATATTTGAACTTTAATTAATGTATATGCTAGAGAGTCTTAAGAAAATGGGGCATAGAGAGAGTTTGGAACTTAGAGAATCTCTGATGTCTGTAACATCTGAACATTTCTCAGTTCAGTAGGCACAGAAGGGATAGCAGCTGGAAGGCTAGGCAGTCAGGCGCATCCAGTAAGGAAGGCACAGTGTGCTGAAAAAAGACAAGAGAAAAGTCTTTGGGTTGAGCTGATAGAAAGAGAACAGATATGTCTGCATGACACCATGTTTCCCCGAAAATAACACCTAGCCGGACAATCAGCTCTAATGCTTCTTTTGGAGCAAAGATTAATGTAAGACCCGGTCTTATTTTACTATAAGACCGAGTATAATATAATTAATATAATGTAATGTAATGTAATGTGATATAATGTAATATAATGTAATATAATGTAACAACATAACATAACATAACATAACATAACATAACATAACATAACATAACATAACATAACACAACACAACATAACATAACACCGGGTATTACTATAAGACCGGGTCTTATATACTATATTATAAGCCGGGTCTTATGTTAATTTTTACTCCAAAAGATGCATTAGAGCTGATTGTCCAGCTAGGTCTAACTACTGGGGAAACAGGGTAGCTCTTTTAATAAAGAACTATATACTTTCTGGAACTGATTTTGAGAAAAAATTTATTACTGTTTGTTAAGAACATCACACTGTTTTTGTTTGTTTGTGTGTTTGCTGTGTTTTGTTTTAACTTGAGATTGAAAAGGATTTCCAGAAATTATTTTTAAATGTGTAAACGTGGAGAAGTTTACCTAGTTTTATTGAAGATTCCCAAGTGAAGAATGAATGAAGGAAAGAAGACAGACTATGCAGGAACAAAAAAAGGAATGAGAAAATGAACAAACTTCATGAATGGCAACACTTTATATTCTCTGTTCAATTTTTATATAAGAGTTCTGTGGCAGTTTCTTTTTTATGTAGCTTGACTTGCCTTTTAGTATCAGTAATGTGAGATAACCTCCCTAATTGCATAGGGGTGTGTGTGTGTGTGTGTGTGTGTGTGTTTTCTGTGTTGCAGGTAACAGTGCTATGTAAACATGTATGTTACTTAGCATTTAAAGAAAGTTCAGGGTGATATTAAGCTTTTAAATATTATAACTGGGTTAAATTATTTTTAAAACTTTAGAAACGTTATTGTGAAGTATCATTTTGTTTATCCCGTATTTACAATGAAAGAAATTGACAAGAAACACAGAATAACACCATCACCACAGGAAGAAGTGAGTGTAAAGAAAGTCAGCCTTGGACTCTTTCCAGTGGGGATTAATTGTGGTACTACAATAAAGACATTGTTATACCAGGCTTTTTCCTACCTGGTGAACACACTAAAAATACAGCAACATACAAGAGCTTCAATGACTATAATTTTCTGGCTATAAATGTAACAATAGCTGGAAAATACGAGAGTAGACACAGTATCAAAATGAAGGTTGGAGATTAAGCAATAAATTGATTAGTAAATTGAATACACAAATTCTCCTTCAGATATGATTTGGTGGGTGATCTTACATACAGTAATACATTTTCAGATTTTCTAGAAAAGCACTTAGAACAGAAGTTTCCAAAGTTTATTAGTTCATAGTACCTTAACAACTCAGTAATAGTTTCTTAGCACCACTTAGGCCAACAAACAACAACTGTGTTTATTAAATAGTTACAGGCAAATAACTTATTAGTTACAGCCAAACAATAAGTATTTATGTCCTGATAACTTAAAGTGAAAGAAAAATAGAACAGATATTTTTATTTTATTCTTAAATAACCACAGGTACTTATTAATATGTGTGTGTGTGTGTGTGTGTGTGTGCGCGCGCGCGTGTGCGCACATGTTGGGAACTGCACAACTTCTCAAATCTTGGAAATGGATTGAATGCTATCAATTTTATTACCTGTTTCACATGAATTTTTGGCAGTTAATTGCTTTTTATCACATCACCTGCTGAAAATTCAGCTTCACACATCTGTGATGTCCTTGATAGGAACGTTGCACTCTCTAATGCTGAAACTGTGAAATACCTTAACTAATAGTTTGTATTGTGTCTGACAGATGTTGAATGTTGTTGTATTTACCTGGAAATTTTAAAATATCCCACAGCAAGCCCTGTGAGTTTACGTAGCATTGCAGGGTGCCTTGCCACACAGTTATGGAATCACAAATTTAAACTATTAGCTGCTAATGCGAATCATAGCCCCTGAATTTTAAAGTTGAAAAATCAAAAAGCCTCCACTATAGTGAAAGTGAATGGAAAGCACTGTAAAACAACTATAAAAGGCTCACATCTTGTTCTTTAGTCTGTGTTTTCTAGTTTTCTCAGTCCATTTATCACAAATATTTCTCAGTATTCATACTATAATTTTCTGTGGCTTTAGAAATTTGATGTTAGCAAATGGTAGAAAATGGAACCATCTTCATTGCTTGAGGTGTTACTTGTATACTTTTTAAGAAAACAGTATTATCAGTGTCTATTAGGACTTTTTAAATTTTGACATGGCATTTCAGGAGTTAGACTAAATGTTTTTTTCAAAGTTTCTAACTATACTTTTTTCATTCAGAAGAGCTAGTTAGTTTTTAAACAGCTCACATGAAATGTACTGAAAGCAGATGATCTATCTTCTTGTGTATCTTCTCATGTATCTTAACTGCAAATAAGTCCAGGGATTTGAATTATTCGTTTGGTGCACAAGTTATCGTGGTTTGAAAGGTTAAAAATAATTGCAAAAACCGCAGTTAGTTTTGCACCATCCTGATAATTTCCCATGTTATCTTATTTTTGCATTTCAGTAACTCAGTTAACTATGTCAACATTATTTAAAAAAAAAAGAAAAGTTTCTTATGGAAATATATATTGACTTTCAGCTAAGGAACTCAGTGGATCTTATCTGGATTATTGAAGAAATTAAATATGAGAATTTTAAAACTAGGTGATGTACGTTTTCTGCACAATAAACTATGAGAGCTATCAGTGTCCGCAGAGAAGGCTCAGGACAGAAAACTGAAGCAATAAAGTGAATTGTCAAGAACATAAATCAATGTTTAAGTGAAAAGAAAAACAGAAAGCTAATAGCATAGAGCTCTTCTTATATATCTCAGGCAGGGCTAATGATGGTTATTAATGGTGATACCTAGTTCCTGTTACTGACAGTCTTGAGATTTTGATTTCAAATTTTGAGTTATTAGTTTTTTTTCCCCATCTCTTTATTTTTAATCCAAATTTCCTACCACTGACTTTCTTGATGAACTTCTCATAACTTTAAATAGATTAAGTCATCATAATTTCTGGCTGTGGTGACAAATTAGCTGGCTTTAGTAACAGGGACAATTTGTTTAATTTTTATATTTATTATCTACTGGACAATAGGTATTTGAGGGAATGAAACTCAGAACTAGTGCTGGGATGGCTGGTTTGTCTGGGACCTGGTGAATTCTCTCAGCTGAAAGACTCTTAAAACTCAATAGGGAGACACTGCAGGGAGTTAGTCATATGAATGAATGGAAACTGTAGGGAGGTAATGGAAAGGGCACTTCACCTATGATATATGAACAGGACTGACTGATTATTTCATATCCAACTGTAAGAGCAGAAAGCAATAAATTAGCTGGTAATTGTGGTCTGCAATATCTAAGGAAGGGAAACATGAGGAGAAAAAAATAATGTTAATCATAAGCTACTAAAAGAGAAAAATAATTTGATTTTTTTAATCATTTCATGAAATTTTATCACCTAAATGTCACAAACAGATGTGTGTGTGTGTGTGCCTGTGTGTGTACACGTGTTTCCAGATTTTGCCTTTAAATTAATTGTGGCATTATAGTTTTCATGTTTGGCATTGAATTGCTTTCTAGCTAAGTAGCTAATAGCAGGTGTACAGACAGAGGTATATTTAGATAGTTAAAGATAAGGATGATTAGAAAGATGGACTGAAACTCTACCCCAATGACTGGAACTGTGAGGAAATAATGTTAACATTGTGCACCACGAATCCTATCCCTGGAGGAATGAATGACATTTTCTTGGTTCACTTACTTCAGCCTAATTGCTATACCAAAGTGCCTTCATTTGGACTTTCTCTTCCTGAGCCTCTCTCCTTGAATTGTCCCTATAAATATGCAACTCCTCTGAGCTTCCACACAGATTTATTTGCAACTTCCTTCTATAGCCAGCTTCAAAACTTGGTTGCCGTGTTATCAAAAGTATCTGGAGATTTTTCTAGGTATTTCTCCATAAATATATATTTATAAACATATGAGACAATTGGTTCTTGGGCCCTACTCCATTTCGTTTATCTATGATAACTGCCAATATGCTAGATTTTTTTTTAATATAACAAATTTCTTTTTACCAATATAATGGCTTGCAGTCATAAATGTAGAATTAAGTAAAGGATTTTAAAATAGTACGATACTTGAAATGTGATTGTGTGTGTATACATATATTTATAATGAAACTATAAAGTACTACACAAATATAAGCTCAATTGAGTTATTCATTCATACCAACTGGTTTTTCTTTTTGTATATATATTTGAATCTCTCAAAGTTTTGTACTCATATCATCCAAACTAACTTCTTTTGCAAATACATTATAATTTTTCCCCAAAATAGATAATTCTTCCAACAAGATTTTTTTTGTTTTGTTTTGTTATTAAACATATTTCATTATCTTGTTCAGTGAGAAGGTTTCCTCCTGATAATTTTCCGATCCTTTATGGGAGTTCTTCCCTTTGAGTTGTATTTTCAGTACTCCCAAGGTTTCAACAAGGCAGCTTTTGTAATGCCAAGTTCTTTAGTTTGTCATTCCATTCTTAAATACCTCTAGTACTAAAAATGAAGCAATAGAATAAAAATATGTCAATATCCTCTGCTTATATCACTGTTTGATTTAAGGATTGAACTTTCATCTATAACCTTCAAAAACAATGAGACATTAAAGGCAACTCTGATATGTTCTTTAGACCATCATATCTGTGTCAATATTTCATAATTATATTTGGCTCCATTCATTCATGTACTCATTATTTCATTCATTCCGTGTAAGAAATCGAACGTATCTTATGTGCCAAGGGTTATGTCACACTAGGGAATAAAATAAGTGATAAAAAGTAAAAGTGTCTTCATAATTTCTATACTGAAATGGAACCATGCCAGGAAGAGGTTAAAAATTTGGGAGTTAGATTGTTGTGATGCTGTCATTTATATTCAACAATTCACAGCCTTGAAACACTCTTAATGAGGTTTTCAGGATTATATTTTTCCTCGTTGCCTTATAAAGGAAGAAATTAAACCAAACTAAACACTAATAAAAGCCAAGCTAGGATTGTGTATATTGTCTAGCTGCTCCAAGATTTCCCTCCAAAACTTATTTGTTCTCCTTAGAAAAGTTCAGTGGCCACCAAAGCCATGCTGATTTCTAATGACAATTTCTCTCATCTTTGAAATGTGAATCAGTGGATCGACATAAAGTAGGAATCCATTACTATGGATTCCTAAACAAATCTTGTGAGGTATTAGTAATATCTGCTTTATGTTAATCGAATATTTCAAAGTGTGGTGAGGTGCACAGGGCAGATAAGAATAAAAGCAGCTTTAATTTTGAGCTTTAGACTGACTTCAAAGTGTTAGATATTGTAGGCTAGTTCTTTAAAAAAAAAAGAAAAAAGATATTCTGCATATAAATGCTTGGAAACCTTGCTAAATAAAGATCCTCACAGAAATTCTGGTGGTTGTGTAAATTGTTCATTTTTCTGCCATGTAAAGTATAAGGCAATATATATATACTGGGAATTCCATCTCCTCTATCTCACATCAAAATAGGTTTTCTACATCTGAGGGCAAGGATGAAAGGTGCAGATTCCCACGTTAAATGTAAGTTTCAATTAAATGTAAAAAGTGTTACTAGATTCAATTATTAGAAACCTTTTAAATTTGTTTGAAACCACTTAATTGTTGGTTCAATTAAAGGAGATTGAGCTATCCAATCTCCTTTTTCATTTAAAATTTTATTAAACCTGAATAGAGACCAAGTATTTCTAATGAGAATTTTGCATCCAAATAGAGAAATGCTGAAAATAAAATGCACAGCTGATGTTCAAGACTTAGTATGAAAAAAATAAAGTATCTGATTGATACTTTTTCTATTGATTACATGTTAAAATAATATTTTAATATATTGGATTAAATAAAATCTAAATATTTGTTTCATCTGTTACTTTTTACTCTTATTATGTGGCTACAACAATGTTTTAAGTTACATATGTCTCTCATTATATTTTAATTAGACAGCAATAGTATATATTTTAGAACTGGATTGCACTCATATGCATTCTACTTTTATGTTATTTTTTATCTATAACCATCCTGAAATAATTATAATAATGAAATTATTAACATTTACTGTAGAGGTTATATTTCAGGCACTCTGTTAATTACTGTGCCCATATAGTCTGACGATATATGTGTGCTCAGCTCATCTCATTTTTATACCCAGTTGCATATAGCATCATGATAGGTATGTAGTAGGTGCTCATTATCATTCTTGAGAATGATTAATATTTAAAATGATCTTTTTGTAGATAATTTTTGCGTTTTTGGTAAAGGTCTGAAAGACAAGGTTATTAAAAAGAGGAGAAAACTTTGAGCAAATTGAAGCAGACTTGCTCTTGATGTTATTTTTCCCAAGCAAGGTGTCAATGTCTCAACATTTGGCATTCCCAGAGAATTCATGATATAGCTCAAGAGAAAAATATTTAGTAAAAAATGTATAAGATGGGTGGTATTTATTTTGAGAAAGCATTACTCAGCCAAAAAGAGAAAAGTTTATTACATTCACATCATATTGCTTGTCTGGGAATCTTTCTATGAGAAAGCAAAAGGAGCCATAAAATTAAAGAAAATATTGACAGGGTTTTCAGACATTAAGAAATGCCTTCCCCCTTTCCTTTTGCTATGAAGAACCTCTTTCTGGAATCTCTGAAAACAAACAAATATCAAAAGCCTTTATTCTTCTTTTTAAAACTTCTCTGTGTCCTGTTCTGTAAGATCTATGATGAATGCAAATTGGGGAAAACACCTTATTAGCAGGGAGAAAAATAAAATAAAAATAAGACCCCCATGAGATAGTTTGATTCCTATTTCCCTGATGTAGTCTGTCTTTTATCAGTAAATTATAACATCTTCAGAAAGTTTTTATTATACAGTTTTAAATAAGGTAGTAATTTCATGTCGAGAGAAATACATTTTGACTTTTAAAACAATAAAATTCATATGGAATTAGCTCTAGCTAATAGGGAAGTTGAAGATAAAAATAAGCACTTTCTCAACATTTTACTAGGTATTTTTTATTCAAAAATCTGTTAGATTGGTAAAGTAATGACTCCTCAAATTTTAAGTAAACAACTGAATAATTTAAAAATTGGAGGCGAAACACCCAACAAATTATCTTTCTTTTGGTGATGTTGATAGTATTGTAGCTTAGAAATTCTTACATACCAAAACCAACTAAAATTTTTGCCAACTTCCATATAATGCACATAAACACATTTTTAAAATATTTTGGGGGGCTCTTAAATTTAAATTGTTTATTAAAACTCTGTTTAAATGCATATTTTTAAACTCTTTTTCTGTTCTTTTTCTTTGAGTGCAAAGTGCATCCCACACTTCATAAATTAATACTGAAAAGTCCAAATTTACCCCAATAGGGTCTCTCAGTGATGACTTTATAAATTCAGTCCTTGTTTATTCTGTGTGTGGCCACTTTGGTTATTAGGAGGGGTTACACTGACTGCCTTTTCCCAGATTTATGAGACTTGGCAAAAACCTTGAGAAAACAGAGCCCCACTTCTCTTGATAGGAAACATTATTAGATACTAAATAAACATTAATTTAGGTAAACTGGTACTACAATACGCCTTTATTTAGATTTCATGTTGCTGGGTGAAAGAAGACATCGTGAGGGGGTTGCTTTATGGACCACAAAGAAGGAACATTTAAGTGCTAGCTATGACTTTGTCCTTAGAACACCTTCATGTTCATTCATGAAGGGCAGTGCTCGTCTCCCGGGGAGGCATGCATCATGTCCTTCTCCCAGTGGAGAAAGATCAAGAGAACACTCAATCTTTTTAAAATTAGCACAGAATCCCTGAAAGCAAAATGATTAATTTTCTCTGGATTACAACAGATGCTTTGAGAAATAGGCATACTGTGCAGTTACTTAACACATAGTTTTCAAATAACTTATTAACTCTTGATATCATTGAAATTTACGAAGAGGTTGAAGCATCATTAAAAGAACAACTTGAACTTGTCTCTTGCGAACAAGTTAATGTCCTGTAAAAGAAAGGGGGGGGTAATTTGTGTGCTAGATTAAAAGTTATAGACATGCAACAACTAGGTACAATGTGTCACACTAAATTGGATCCTGAGTTGGACAAATCAGCTGTAAAGAACAGTTTGGGGACAATCCTGAAAATTTTAATACGGACTGGATATTTAAAACAAAAGAAAATTTATTGGCAAAATGGAGATATTAATAATTAAATTACAACTAGGTTACATAATAAATATTTGTTATAATCTCATTGTGATAAAATATATTTATAACTATGCATAGAAAAATATGGAAAGATGAACAAGATTTTAACAGTGACGATTTTTGAGTAGAGTGTGAATAGAAATATGATGCTTTTTTTTCTTCCTTTTGCTTTCCTGAGGTTTAACTATGTAGACTGCAAACATACTACTTTTGTAATAATCTATTATTGATGAAATAACTAAACAGCAGTAAAATTGACCTTGCTGTTGACGCTAAGATATTGTGTATTCTGAAAAAATATAAAGGACCCCTATTCTTTAGTCAGTGCAGTAGGTAATGTCTTTATTTTATTGTATAGAATCCCATAGGTTTTTTGAATAATACAAAATTTGTTTTTCCTGATACCAAAGTAGTTGGTACAAAGAACAACTCTCAAACTTTGCTAGGAATTTCAAATCTCTTTTAATACAAAACAATTCAAAACAGTTGTTTTCTTTTTTGAGAATTCTAAATGCATTTTGAATTTTGTCATTTTTAGAGTAACAAAAACTAAAATCGTTGCTCTAAATAAGAGTTTTTCAAAGTGCTTTCACTTCCATCCCTAGTCATGTTATGCATTCATTCATGCAGTTTAGACGATTCCTCAGAAAAACTTCATGAAACTTGGATTAAATAGATTTGGCTCTTAATAGGGATCTTAATGGTGATCATCAGAAACTGTTAATAATGGGTTTGTGTCTTGCAAGTTGCAGACTATTGATTATAGGGAATAAATGAATGACAGAGTCAGGAAAATAAGTGGGGGAGTAAATGAATGACAGTCAGTTGGATCGAATTGTGTGCTGATGTTTGATGTGACTATGAGGGAGAATACCTCCATCTTTCTTTTTTTTTAACGTAAGTGATGTCGCACTCAGTGAAACAGTAAGACACCTTAAAGACCACCTGCACTTGTGCTTTCATTTAAAGGTGAAGAAACTGTAATTTACAAAGATGGAGTCATTTGCCAACAGTAGCACTATTTATTGGCAGATTTTAAATCAGAACATAACTTACACGATTTCTAATACTACGCATTTTCACTCTGGCACACTAAAAAGTTTTCTGTATTGGAGGGAGAGGAGAAAATGCCGAAGTGTGATTCACTAAATCAATATGCAATACAGAAAATCATATTGAAATTACAAATGAAAGCGTGATGCTAAACTGATTTCTTTTGGGTGACCAAATAGCTCCCTTTAAAAATTCAAGAACAGAAACCTTCAACACATTTGTTGATTTCCGTTGGTGCTACAAATTTACTCTAGCCCATTATATAATATACAACATTAAATAATACCATTTAATGAATTAGTCCTCCTGTTCAGAAATATGGAACCCTTGTAAGAATTGTAAGTCCAAGTAGTTACTTATTACTCATCTCAGGATTGATTATGAGTAGGCTAATTATATTTTCACTATAATTGGATTTCAAAAAGAAACCACTCTTTGCTGCGTTCTGCAAAAACTCGTTTTGCATTTCTCTTTTCAATATTCATGTCAACTGGGATATTATGGTTTTTAACCATTTCATGAAAATACATTTGGACACTTACAATTCCACCTGCTATATCTAAAAAGGAGCAATGCTAGGTATAAAAAGAGAGGCCCAAGGCTACTTGACTTCAAAGCGAATATTGTTCTAGTTACATTGAAGGAAACAAGACCTTGTTCTAATACTATAAGCCAGTAAGCACAAAGCTTCAAATGAGAATTAAGTCATTGCTTTGAAGGCAGTAACTCCGTTTCAAAGAATAGAAATGTTTTCAATGTTCAGAAGCTACTTAATGCCACTTAAATAAGTTGTCTTATTTAGATGGCAACTTCCCCATCCCACTTTTTTGTTTTTCCATTTTTCTCCATAGCACTTATCACATTCTAACACATTATATAATTTCCTTTGTTTTTGTTTGTTTTCTGTTCCTTCTTCTGAAATCTAAATTTCTTGAAGAGAAATCCCTTCTTTTGTATTCACTCAGTATCTGCAGTGCCTGGAAAGGTGCTTGACACTTAGAACACGATCAATAAATATTTCTTGAATGAGTAAAACAATTAGTAGTCATCGAGTAGTGGTTCAATTATTGTTTTAAATCAGATAAAATAGAATATTTTTCTCCTGATGTTAGCAAGTATTATATATAAAAGATGCTATCATCTCTTAATAAATCATCTTATAAACTTAATTTACTAATATGTTAGCAAATATTTTTCAGATATGTACATTTAAAAATTATAGGACACTTATTAATACTAGCTTGTAGTCTTCTGTTAACTGCTTAATAATTCATTACAGCCTACAACAAAATTATTTAATTTTACCTGTTTTGATAATTCTTCCTTGTCCTGGTATGCTGATAGTTTACAGAGTTTTGACCTTTACCTGGGGATGTAAAAAGGAGTGATTCAGTTTGTTTTTTGTTTTGTTGTGGGGATGATTTCTTATTCTGCAAAAGTACTGTAAATTATAGTGTTTACCATTTGTCTTACTTTTGATTAAGAAAATAGAATGTACATCTTAGCATAACCACAGAAAGGAGATGATTCTATAACAGTTCCTGAAGTCTAAGATGGGTATTTTTTTCCTATTTTAAGATCTCTGAAAACAGGATGCATCTTACACTCAAAAGCATGCCATAGTTTGGCAGCATTTTTTCTTTAGTGAGACCTAACATAATGCATACTGTAATAGCTTCTTAGGTTAGATTATATGAGTTATAATAAATAATATAGGTTGATTTTTTAAAAATGTTTTCACAATATGTTTAAAATCTTCATTCTTAAAAAAAAACAGCATTTATCTATAGACTCTGAGAAAGGCAGAAATATTGTCTGGTTATATTGATTTTAGGTTCTAAGCCTTAAATTTAAAGCATTTGCTCATATAAAATGGTATTTTTATTGGGAAAAACACATAGAATAAATATCTGTTTAAATAACAGTTGATATTTTTATGTATTGCATAACTCTTAATACCATTTATGTCCACTAGTCAGATCTCACTTTTTGACGTATGCGTATAATGAAAACGTTAATGTGTTCAGTTGAGAATATTATTACTATAGTGTTATTTATGACAGTATCAGAATGATGTACTTATGATAAGAGTATAATTATAAATACTGTTATTATTATTTTTAAATATTTTTAAATATTTTCCATTTAAATATTTCCATTTTTAAATATTATCCATTTTTTAAAATGTGGTTTTGATCATTTTGCTAATGGCTTCTCAGATTGACAAAAACAGTCAATCTAGCATTAGATATCATGTCTAACGTTTTAGGAAATAAAATTCCAGTCAATGCAGATCAGCAATTTTCTTTCTGTTTTTCGTTTTACAATTGCTTAATATCCTTAACACATAAATATACCATGTTTGAGCACATGATTTTCTAGTGTTTCTATAACTGACACTGCTGTAGTACTAAATTCATTTCATTTACACGTTTAGGTGGAAACATATAATAATATCAAAACAGTAAATGTATTGCTTTTTGTCACAAATAAATTTATTACAAATTCCTTTAACATACGTGTTTATATTTATTTGTTCCTTTCAACCAAAGCCACCCTCGCTATTTAAAGATTCCTCTTTATTTTCTTTGCTACAAGTGCCCAACCATTTCAGATATTATTGGAGATTATATAACAATTTTAAAACGAATTACTATATTTTACTTTGCATCCCATAGCCATTTTTGTGAGAAAAGCAAAAATATTGTCACAATGCAAGCAGAACAGGTATCTTGTTATGTTGATGTCATGTTGTTGTAGCTGTTAAGTTAAAACATTGGAAAAGTAATGTGTTTTCATTTTTCAAAGCTTTATATAAATGCAGTTTATTTGAATAATAGTTTTTCATATTTTATGAATCCTTATTGAAACTTCTCATGGGGCTTTTTTCCTGCCTGTCTTGAAGTTCTTGAATAATTGTGTCTGTGATACCCTTTGTTTTCTTAAGTAAACCTGAAATTTTAAATCCTTCAACCATTTTGACAAAATCATGTTCAACACTGTGGGCAGAATCTAAAAATAAAGGTTATCACTCTTGTTGCTGATAAAGTTTTCTTTCAGACTGTCTGTATGGCTTTTTACTTTGGGGAAATTGGATGCACTACAACATGACTAGATCTGCCATACAGGGATTTTAGATTTAGAAGAGATCTTAACGTTCCAATAGTTCTCGCTTCCTCATTTTAATGAAAAGGGCAGTAAAAATTACAGACGTCTGTCTTACTCTGTTCAGGTTGCTATAAACCAACTTAGGTTTATAAACCAACTGGGTGGTTTATAAACAACAAAAATGCATTGCTCACAGTTCTGGAGGACGGAAATTGGTTGCTTTTTTGAGTGAGGGCCTTCTTCTTGGTTCATAGATGACACCTTCTCACTGAGTCCTCACGTGAGGGCCCAGGGATCTCTCAGGTGTCTCTTTTCATAAGGCACTAAACTTATTCATGGGGGTTCCACGCTCGTGACTTAAGCACCTCTCCAAGGCCCACCGACCAATGCCATCGCCTTTGGGGATTAGGATTTCAACATTAAAGTTTTGGGGGACACAAACATTCAAACCATAGCAAGGTCACATAAATTATCTTAGGAGAAAAAGCTTGTTGGTGGCAGAACCTGGTCTTGAATTAATGTCAGGAATCCATGTTGGTACTGGTTTCTTGGGACTGATAGTCAAATGTTTGGTTATACCATGATGTTTTCCATTAAAGACCATTCCATCATTACAAAAAGATGTACTGATTGCTGTTTAAAAAAATAGCAAATTCTAAGAGGGTGAAAATAAAATTTCCTGAGTTTGCCCCTTTTTGTGAAGACTATGCTGATTACACTAAGTATGTTTTAAAGTAATGGAGTTATTCAAACAATGTGAGTGTTACCATACAGTCTCTCTCTCTTTCTCTCTCTCTCTCTCTCTCTCTCTCTCTCTCTCTCTCTCTCTCTCTCTCTCTCTCTCTCTCGGTGCTATCGCAGATTAACTCATAGAGCAGTTTCATGGTGCACCTTTCACAAGCATTTATCGTGTTTACAGATAAAACATGCATTGTCTTTCAGCCATGAAATGAAGTCATGTGTTATATTTGCCCATTCTTTCTTTTTAAATTTCTAATAAATTCTGTTGATTATCGTTATCAGATTTTTGATCCACTTTTTAACACTTCATTAACTAGTACTTCAGCAGTAGCATTATCTTTGTAGTTACTGTTATAGAACATGTCTGTGAAATTCCATAGCAAAAATAAAGAAAGAAAGAAGGAATAGCATCTCTGTGCTGAAAGTAAGACAGAAACATAGTAGGCTGTTGATTAACTACTGTTGAAATATGTTTGGCCAAGAGAGCTGGAATTGTACAAAGAAGAAAGAAAATCTAATCTGCTAATTCTTAACCTCTGATCACATAAAAGAGATATTAAAACTTGACTTCTTAATAATTTTAGAGTAAATATCATTCTTTATCTGTATTGTTTTAAAATTATTTTATTATGAAATGTGTTATAAATAATAAAGGAGAGAAAACCTATCAACGGTTTTATATCTGTAGGTTTTAAACCAATATTTAAAATCAGTTTTAAGGCAGTAAAATGAACATTCATTGTTTTCCTGTTACATGAAGACATCCAAATGTAGTTCTCAAACAAAACAGTGCTGTGTTTCTCTGTTTCACAGGATTGATGTAATCAAGGGTTCAGGGTGGGTAAGTGGCTCTGTTATGTTCTCAAATACTTTCCGTCTCGTCTCGTTGGCCTTCTTGTTGCCGTCAGCTGCAGTTTTACCGCAGCTGGCTTTCATGCACCTGATCCATGTTCTAGCCTGTTTGAATAGGGAATGAAAAGAAAGGGAGTCAAGCAGTTTATTTTAAAGTAGTGTCAAGTGCATCATACACATCACTTTGAATTAGTGAGACTATATGGACCCTGTCTCACCAGCTGTGAGAGGGGATGGGAAATGTAGCTTCTCCCATGTGCCTTGCTCAAATTCAGGACTGATCCATTTCTATTCCTAACATGAAGTAGGGATGTTGGTACTGGGGACAATTAATATTTTCTGCCGGACCCATGTGGCCATTCCCATCATAAAACAGAAAATTTTTTAAAATATACTTTCTCAAGGAAAACATGATTCGTAATGTTAGCAGCTAATTTTTAATCTTTCATTATGACTTTGTTACGAATTTTCAATCAAACCATACTTTACTAAAAACCACAGTAGTTGTTTTGTGGGTATACATGTAAATAATAACCATGACTGTGGTTATCTTGTCTGAAATGTGATTTATTTTTAGGGTGAATTATATTTTGAAGAATAATTTACATAAAAAATTGTTTTAAAATAAAATCACCCTGTTAATGCCTAACATCTTATGGAAATAGATACTATCAGCGTGAATTAAAGAATGGTTCCACTCTACCAGACATCTTGGGAGTGTGATTTTTTTTTATCCACCCCTAAATGTTTTTTGTATTCATAAAGCATAATCTATGATTTTTTTAAATTCCTTATAATAATTATTCAATTTTGTCAGGTTCTTCATGACAAATTTACATGTGATCCCCAGGTTATGAAAGAATATTATTTATTTTTCTTAGAAAATTTATAGCACCTTTCATCCCCCAAATTCATTTAGTGTATACTACGACAGAAGAATAGATAGTTTTATTATGTTTTCCCTTTATAATTGTTTCTTATCTATCTAATAAATAATTATTAGGCTTCTACTCTGAGCCTATTTAGCTTTTATCGGCCATTTGAGGTAGATTTAAAATAATATACATTTTCTATGTTTAAGCACACGTCAGTATTTTTGGAGAGGTAAGAAGTGCCTACAATTCAGGCCACATACAAGATAATTAACTGTAAGTTAATGTGGCAGAGAAAAATGTGCCATTTATCCTGATAGAGAGTGAATGTTTTTACCTGGAATTTATCCAGAAATGCTGTTTGGATGAGATTGGATCCAGGAGGGCAGGCCGTTATGCACAGGGAGAAGACAATGGGCACGTGACTCGGATGGTATATGTTCATTGACCAACTTGACTGAAACATGGAGTGCACATTGAGAACAGAGAGAGGAAGTGATTTATGTAAAGAAGGAACTGTCATACCAAGCTAGAGAGTTTATCTTTTAAATTAGAGATGACATTTTGAAAGCAAACACTTTAAGAAAACAAATCTGGAAACATCAGGCACTCCCAGGATTGGAGTCTATGGGCAAAAACCAGAATATCAATTGTAGTAACTCAGGCGTGCAGTCCTAGCAAGTTGGGGCTTCATTAGTAGCCTTGAAAATGAAAATGCTAGAGATAAAATAACATGTACATTATTAAAAGACATCATTGACATTGATGACAACCTTATTTGGTCTTTAAAAAACAGATAACCCCTCACCTTTCCCCCTGGTATACATGTTACTTCTCTATTTGAGAAAGATAAATTAGAATAGATCTGAAAGTAGGCTTATTTTTGCCTGGCTGCACTAGATAAGATCCAACGACAGTGATCCTCGAAAAAGCAAAATTGAATTAAATCGAAAAAGTTAATCTCTTTCAAGGAATAGGTTCATATATGTTGTCTATTAATCATTTTAAGAATATTTCCATGCACTTTACTAGAACTACGTAATATCCCTGTTAGGTTGATGACATATCAACACACTACATTTACATAACAGAATTCTCACACTCTGAGTGGTTAATTAAATTCCTGGAGACGAAATGTCCTGTATGAGGCAAAGCAGGATTTTAGTCAGGTCTTTAGTCCCTTAACTCTAAAGTCAAGTGCTCTTTCTGCTATAACATGATTCATCCTTGCTCATGATCTCTTCATCCTTTATAAACTAATAACTGGAGAAGCTGATATATACTTAAAAAGTCAGATGTTAATAGTTAAAGTTCGGTGACAAACTATTGTAAATAGAAACATATTGAAAATGTCCTCTTCCAGTTGATGCAAATTCATTTTTAACAGCAATAAGGCACAATTTGCCTTCTGATAGTAATGATTTTACCTTTTTTATAGTATTTCAAGTAAAAATATATTGTAGATAATTGTATAATTTAATTGCTATAAACTTAAGCAATCTTTAAATACTGTTTGCAGATTATAATTTTCCCTAAAGTATCTGAATTTACAAATTTGCACTGCATAGATGATATATATTCTTTTAAATGAATCAAACACAATTTTTGAGAAATCAAAATTGCATGTCTACTTAATACTGATGCTTATCACAGTTCCTGGCAGTCAGCCCTTTTTGAGTGAATAAAGAAAATACGCAAGGTAATGTTTCAAAAGAAAACTCTTAATGTTATTAGAGTAATGAAATAAGAGAGTTTTCTTGAAGAAATGTCTGAAAAACTGATTTTTTCAAGTGCCCTGGATAAGAAGATATCTTTTTTCATTGTTTTATAATCAAGATTTTTTCAGTTTTATTGAGATATAATTGATGTACATTAGTGTACAAGTTTAAGTTGTACAATGGCCAACAATTTTTTGCTCTTCTTTGACATTCCAGAAGATGCGTGCATGCAGTATTACAATTGAACTCTTTCTTTCTTGCCCAAGACAGCAATAATGTTTACATCTCTGCTTTTTTCTTTAAGTGGCTTGCATATTTTACCACTTAGACACTGCTCTTCCATTCTTTTTTAATCTAGATGTGAACTTACTTAGGAAAAGGTTTGTGCTGTCATTATTCTTGGAATGTGGGGATTATAGAGATAGGATGAGTGCTTCATGAATTCTTAAATATATGCTTAATTTCTGTTAATGTTCAATTTTATGCTTCTTTTGGGGAAAAAAATCAACAATTGACAGAGGGAGAGAAAGGGGAAGTATAAGGAGACAGTAAGAAAGAATCACATTAAAATATAATTTTCTTATCATAAAAGTTTCTTTACTGAGACTATGGGGCTATTACAGGGGAAAACTTAACAGAATTTCCCCAATGGCTAATGAGCATTTGCTCACTTCCAAATGATGGGTATCAACAGAATTCTTTGGCAGACCACACCCAGCTGGGGTAATGGGACTATCCTAATTTGTAATAAGGAGTAATCACAATGGCCAATGTTTATTTTATACATACTATGTGGATTGGGATTTTAACATATATTATTTCAAATTGTGTAACATAAAAAGAGTTGCCGTTATTTCCTAAATTTGGAAGAAATGCTTGTCCAGGAAGTGGTAAAACTGGAATTCATACCCCAAATCACCTGACTCCAAATTTCAACTTCTTCACTATTTCATGGCCCCTCCCTACATAGAGAGGTTTTCTGTAACATTCTTAAGTGAGGTTAGAGAAAAATATGATTCTGAAAATTCTTGAAAAAAATAATGTAAAAATACCAAGAATGTGCTTAAACCACTCAGTCATTTGTTATAGTTTTCTTTGGGTAGGAAGCTTTGTAGCATCCTTGGGTCGTTCTAGTTTGATACCTGCATTCCCATATGTTTCTGGTACTTTTGAGGCATCACAAGTTTGTCATGTCTTCATGATATCAAACACAGGGATATAGTATAGAGATTTTAGCTACTTCATCATCATACACATCAGGCTGATAATTGAAAAAAGAGATCGACTACTGTCATTTATTTAACAAATCTATGGCTCATCTCCTATGCTATTAGGCTTGGGAGATACATTGTTGAATGTGATCGATGTCCTTGCCTTTGTGTGGCTTAAGAAAAGTATGTGTCCATAGATGGAGATCACATTTGTTCTGGAAGGTACAAATGCAAATCTTATGAGATGTAGGCAATGATCTAAATATTATTTGGGAACTGTGATTTTACTGTACTATAACAGTTTATTGTTTGAATACTCTGAAAAAGTACAGCAGTTATAACTAAAGCTGAAGTTCTTTATGTGTATAAATTCTTTTGACTCTTATAATATCCAAATAAGCTTTCAGAAGTAACTTTAGGTTGGCTTACTATCAATCTGTTTCCAAATATTAATCTCAGTTCTAAGAGTGCCTTCATAGACTTTTTGTTCAAACATATTTAGTAACCTCAAATTGAATATTCTAAAATAAAAACATTTCTTTTTCACTCTTATTTTATTTTTATTTTCTAACAATTTCCATATCCAATAAAGCAATTAAATGTGTTATTTTGTTTAGGATTTCATTTTGGCAGGGCATAGGCGCTCAACAAATTGGAAGTTCAGAGAAAATAATGTATTATTATTGCTGTAATAGGGATCTTATCTAATTGTGCATTGAAAAAAATTACATTATGGAACGAATGTTGGGAACTTTAATGCCAAATTACACAAACCCATTTGTAAGCATGATAGGAGAACATGGGAGTTTCCAGGTTTCCTTTTAAATTTCATATTCACTTAATATCTTTGGAAAAATAGTTGCTATCACAGTCCATGCAAAAATGGCAGACCTTTAAGCTAACATTTTTTGAGAGCTAGCTGTGTGCCAGACAAGGGACTAAGTGCTTTCCCTGAGTTATTTTATTCTCACAACCATCATATTTGATAAGAACTGATAATCCTGTTTTATAGATGAGGAAACTGGATTTAGAGAAATTAAGTGAATTATCTCAGGGCGTAAAGCTGATAAGTAGTAAAACAGGAATTACAATCCAAACCATCTCATAGCCAGGGCCTGAGCTCTTCCTAGGCTATTACCCCTGGGAGATTCAAGACTTTTATCCCAGTTGCCATAACACATGGTAAAAATAAATGAGTTCAATTATTGAGGGTTTTGAGAGATTTTATCTAGGGTGAATTCTGTATTTTAATATCCAGACTACAGTGCTAGTTTTACTCTTGAGTCAACTTCAGAGGTCATATACAATATGATATGACATTTTCTCTAAGAGACAAATAACGTGAAAAATAAAAATGGAGAAATGTCCATCTGTAGCTGTGTGCTCAACTCAGAAATCCCCTGCTTATCTTAAGTGAGGCAGAAAAATTTGGGATGGTCGTTTCCATCCAGTTTTTTGGATATAACTGAGGACATAAAGATGGGATTAAACACGTCTCAGAAACTGATTAAATTTACACAATGTCAATTATATCTCAAAAAGGATGAAAAAATGATACTAGTAGATAGCGAACTAGATAATGAGATGATGAGGGTGGAAGGGGAAATTGGATAGCTACATATTCAGCACAGGGTTTCAACAGAGTAATTGTGCACCCCCACCCTGAAAAAAAATGGCAGGATATGTTTACATAAGGAAGACCAGAAGGGTGTTTAGAAATATGGGGCTGCCTGATAAAGAAGGTGAAATTTCTGGTACATACATACTTTATCAGTCTCATTTCATACATCAGCACCCCAATCGATTTTTTCACAGACATATTGTTCATGCACTGTGTGATGGCAGATTCCTTTTTAAATACAAATGTGAGTCCAGGAACTACTGTCTTGTTTGTATTAAGACTATGTAAATAAAAGGGATTAATTCAGCTCTACCCATGAGCTCTTTCACACAGTCTACACTGTGCTTCTATACTGCATATCTAATGTGTCTCACAGTGTTTCTGAAAGTGCCATAAAGTCATACTTTAAAATATAATATCTTCATATGACAATATGCATAAATTTTAAACTTGTATTAATTGTAAAACAATATTTAATTATTTTACAATAATGCTATTTGGTATTATACAACATATCATATTTATTTTTAGTTTTATTAGTTTCTGATTAACATGAATTGAGATATGCATTTTTATAACAGTAAAGCTCATGTTATATAAATATTAAATACTTAGGCAAATATGTATATGAGTAATTATTAACTACAGAGGGAATTTTTAACATATACTTTTAATATTCCATCGTAGGGCTAGCAGGTACATTAAAATGTTCTAAGAGGTACAATAGCTCTTCGAATCTGGGGAGAGAGAGTCTCAGATGTTGGTATGTTATAAATACAGTAATTATGAAAACTGATAATTTTTTAAAGTAATACTTGGCATGTTTACAAGTCTGGAATGGTTTAAATGTAATTAAACATTGTTTTTTACTTACTAATAAACCTGATTAAATATTAACATAACATTTGATTTTACCTTGCTTTTAGTCATGAAACATTGCTTTCCTGTTTTCGGGGTTACTCTGTTTCCCCAAAAATAAGACCTAGCCAGACCATTAGCTCTAATGCGTCTTTTGGAGCAAAAATTAATATAAGACCCGTTCTTATTTTACTACAATATAAGACTGGGGATAATATGATATGATATGATATAATATAATATAATATAATATAATATAATATAATATAATATAATATAATGTAATAAATATAATATAAAATGGGTCTTATATTAATTTTTGCTCCAAAAGGCATGTTAGAGCTGATGACCCAGGTAGGTCTTATTTTGGGGGAAACACGGTATTATAACCAATAAACTAAAAATTATTTTCGAGCTCCTGCTATATACCAAACAAAGTTTTGCAATATTATGATAGATAATCATAGGATGTTAATAATGAAGTTAGATCAACCATGTTTTGTAAATTGGTATGAATTTAAAAACGACTTTGTAATAAAATGACAATTTTATTGTAAATAAAAATATAAAAATACTTGTAAAAATGATCTTGAATAAAACATAACTGTTCTTAAATGTGATTATTTTTCATGTGGGGAAATTATTTAAATTAATTCTTTAAATAATCCTATGCGTATGTTAAAGGATGTCAGCAACATATAAAAATGTATAAACTTCTTAAGTGTCATCATATTTAAACAGAGCAATTTGTTTAAAGAAAATGAAAAACAAATAACTTTAATAAGAGTTAACGAAAGATCTTTATATCTATTTAAAAAATAAAAGGATAGAGGTGGGAAAGGAAAAGTACCACACTGAATTAAATAGGATAGCTGGATAGAAACATAATAATTAAAAAGTGTATGTGTATATATAGAATGTGTTAACATCCATTACAAAGGATATATAGAATTATAGATATGTTATTGCTTTACTTTAAATATCTTTAAATATCTCTCAATTCCACATAGCCCAGAAGGTTATTTAAATTCCCTATTTTTCCCCTTTAAGGCTAGTATCCTATCTGGGAAAGACACCAAGAGAAGCCTAATGCTTTTAATCTTTTTAATACAAGAGAAAATTTTAATGTCAAGTAGTAGACATATTCACCAATGTGTATTCTGTTTTTATTTTAAGGTTTTACATGAAGTTATTATTTTGGGGGGTATTTAATTATTTCCCATTCTTGAAAAATTGCATGTTTCAATTACATGAGTAGCATTGGAAGTATTCCATATACAATTATGTCTCATCCTTCATAACATAATTGTAACTATTTCTGATCGTCTTCTCTTAAGCCATAGAAATCGAGTCTATTTATTTGCTTCAATGTTCATTGGTTTGTTTGGGTGAACTCTTGGAATTATCTTCCTCATTTGCATTCATACTCTTGGAGGTTATACAATATTTTTCTGAAACCTCTTTATTTTACAGGGGCATATGTAGGCATATGTCCAGGTCATTATTAAATGTCTTTAAAACCATAATTTGCCTTTGTACTTAAAATAATTTTAAAAGAAAATTAAAACAAATTGAATACAATAATTTTAAAATGGCTAATACTCATTGATCACTCACTATGTAATGGGTATGGTGTAGTGCTTTACATCATGGTTTTTGAAGCCTTACACCAAATAAGTTAAGTAACTTTCCCACTGATAAACAGGAGGCAAGTGAGAGACCTGGGCTTTGTGCCTGAGTGCTCAGTTATCATGCTACTATGCTTCTGACAAGTACTGGAGGAATTACAGAAGATTTAACTGGAGACATTTAGAAAAGTATGTAGAAGTAATTTAGCAATGCAGTCATATAAGGGTACAAAAAATGAAAACTATAACATCAGTTTTTTTGGTTTTTTTTTTTTACAAAAGTTTTAACTTCATTTTAAAAATTATTTTTAGTGTTTTAATAACAGAACTAAACCAAATGTGAGAACCTTAACTGGGTTGGGGTCTTGGGGACTCTTGAATTTCTGGTAGTAGCTAGTAGATCATCTATGGCATAATTCAAAGAGCTCTGTTATGCATAATTGTCTTCCAAAGATCTAGCCCTTTTCTGGTCTAGCAACCCCTACAACAGCATGGAGAAATTTATTTTGTAATATTCACCTAAGAAAGACACAATTAGAAATAAAATGGTGAAATTAGCAGTAGTTGTTATATAACCAAAAATTAGTCTTGTTTAGCTGATAAAAATTTGTTTCAAATGCCACTGAATAAAATGATACATCTTTATTTCATTTTATTTCCTTCAATAAAATGAAAATATCTTTGTCACCATCATATGCAAGTTTAAGAAGAAAGAAAATGGAAAAAATTAAGGTTAATCTGTTTAGTTTTGCTTTCAGAAGTATAGAATAGGTGAATTGTGCCTCATAAACTCTTTCAATCAATGCCTATATTTTCTTACCAGGAAAAATAGCAGGGGAAATATCTACTATTTTGTTCTGTGCTTACTTAACATTTATGTTCCAAAATTAAGGTTACTATTGTTATTATTACATAGTAATTACTACTTTTACTACTTTAGGACACATATTCTAGCCTCTGGACCTGCACATCAGCAAGAGATGAATCATAATAATAATAATAATAATAATAATAATAATAATAATAATAATAATAATAAAGTTAAATTGTCAGAAGTCAGCAAATTCCAGTTTCTGGGTTGCATGCCTTTCAATTGTTCACTTGCTGCATGAGACTCATGGTTACCATGTTGTACAACGGGATACAGAGCATTGCCCTCATTGCAAATGTTTTATTAGGCAGTGCCAGGAGAGAGACTGCGGGGAGAGCCCATAGTCATGGCCACTAGGTTGAGAGCCTTACTCCACCTGCAAAGCATTCCCTGGACAATGTGGACCCCAGGAATGCGTCTCACCTGTCCCCGCCCTTCCAGGGAGCCCGCCTAATCTGTACTGTTTTGCAGAGTTTTGTATATGTGGTCACACAACACTGTGTTTGATCCTGGCAGAGAGACATTAGCAAGTGATGTACTTTCTCTTGGCTTAGGTTTCCTCATCTGCCAAGATCAAAACTGTTGAGTGCAAAAACACACACAAACAAAAAGGAAGAAAAAAGAAATGCAAATGGATTGGAATAATGTCATATGAAGCATCCTGAACCAAGATGAAAACCAGTACTAGAGGTCATTATCACTAGAAATATAAACAACAATCTAAGTGCTGGACAATTTTTTTATTTGTTGAAAACAGCTTCCTTATTAACAGTCATTAGTTGTTGAATTCAATATGCTAAAAATAAATAAGATAACTAATATTTTTTTACATTTAATTAAATTCAATTGTTATTTATTTAAATTTTTGTAGCTGAGTTGGGTCAAATATCATGAAATTCAAATCTGATATGAAGATTCGGTTCCTAAATTCTTCATATGACACTAAATTCCTTTCACACACTGCCTACTCTTAATCCAGATAGGATTATGTTTATGAAGTGAATTATTTAAACTCTTCTGCTTATACAGATGAAATGCCTCACCTTGCTAGAAATGCTTATTTCCCTAAGGTGTTTCATTAAATAGTGAAAAAAAGAAATAGTAATAGGTTTAGCATATCTTTTTCCTTTAAAAACATAAGGCTACATAGGAGTCATTTAACTTATTATGTTTTTTGATCTCAAAACTACATACATTCCTGGAGAATTTATGTGAATATGAAGTTCAAGGTCACATTTTTCCTGCTATTCACTGTTTTTTTTTAGATTAGTTTGCTGTTAAATGTTGGAGTTACTGGGAGATTTGATTGAATTTCTTGGTTTGTTTATGAGTTTTAAAGAGAATCCTTATATTGTTCTATATCATACGTGTCTTAAAAACATGATTTTATTAATTCATTATTATTTGCTGATTTTCAATAACTATAGCTTTAAGATTCTAAAGTACAGTGCGTACCCATATTATAACTTAGATTTACTGTAGGAACTTACTTAACTACTATTTTCTATATGTAAGTGACTTTGTATAATAAGTTGATAATCAGTTTTACAAATGGCAACTAATAACCTCCATATATTGTTTTTGAGGAGATGATGAATTCCCTAAATCATAGTACTATAAAGTTTCCAAGGGCACAGTTATTTCTTCTGATACAGAAACCATGGGGTCACTAAGTTATAGTTTGATGTACACTATTTTGTATATTTTATCACTGAAGAGTCAATTTTTAAAAACATTTTAAATTCATTTATTGCCCACATTAGCGGAAATGTTAGATAGATATTATAAAATCTGGGAAAACTTTTATTGGACATATAACTCAATGTTTAAATTAATAACTAAATGTGTATTTCAGGAAAGAAAATTAAAATCTTTGTATATTTACCAAAACATCACTCAGTTTTGGTAATAATGACGTTCCCAGGAGACAAGGAATAAAATAGAGTGAGAAACCTTTCAATAATAGACACATACTCAATTGTTATTTTATTATTCAAGAAAATATAATTGTTTTGCCTTCTTAATTTCAGTAAACCCTGATCTGCTTCATTCAACATTTTACATATAAACAAACAAAAAACAACTCTTTCAACAGTAGACAGCACATATATTCGTGCTGGAGGGTGTAAAGTTTTTAAAAAAACAATCAGGTTAAATCATACACAGTTCTATTTTGAATAGAAAAGTCAGACATTAAAATTTGACAAATTTTCTAAAATTTTAAAAATGTTTCAATAGAACATAAATATTCTATAATTCTCAAAAACCATATCAGAATACTAAAGGGTGAAGAATAAGATGATCTTGATCATGAAAAGGTGCATGGATTAAAATGCTGTCTACAGTGTGAGAATTTGAAAAGGAAAATCTTAAATCTTTGGATTGTGGATTAAATTGAAAGAGACCAACTATAATTATGTTGGTGGTACTTTCTCTCACCCACAAATTTTAATTATCAGTGCTCTGCTTTGAATATTTAATTTACATGATTTTTAAGGTAAGGAGGATGATTAGTAATAAAATCATTTACAATTGTTTTATTTATTTATTTATTGTTTTGCAAATGTTAGTTATTTGAGCAGTTGGCACCTTAGGGAGTCTTGATTTGTTTAGGACCTCTCTACAATATAAATATTGATTTGTTGTTACTGTTATTTTCAAGAAAATAAATGGAGTCCATAGTATTAAATCTAGTAGGTTGCACATATATGCTCTGAAATCTCAGTATTACATTATTTTCTATTGAGATGGTTTCATTAGGGGTAAGATCTTGAAGAATTTCATCTGGTTGTAAGTAGAAAGCTGTGAGGCATGCAAACCCCAACCACATGTAACAGTAGTGTTTTGTTGATCAGGTATTTACACAACAGTATACATTCAGTGTATTTTGGAAACAGATGGTTTAAACCACTACAAAATTAAAATTTATCTTTACTGACAAAGGGTTACTGACACCTGATTACTGATGATGTTCATATTTAGTTAAGTATACAGTAAAATATCACTGGCTGTTATCATATGGATGTGAGGAAGTAGATTAACATTTAATTAAATATAAGTATCTTTATGATATCTGAAAAATCAGATGTCTTCCAGACTCCATGGGAATATATCAATTGCTGAGGAATTCATGACATATGAAAGTAGTGAAGTCCATTAATGGACAGTTAAAATTTTTCAATCAAAAATTGCTGCCCTATAAATTCTACTCATTGGTGTCAGTACTGTACACTCGAGCAGTGACTGCATATCCATGACTGTACTAAAGTGGCAGGGTATTATGTATATTAGAAAACACACAAAGAGAAATTTGGAAAGGATGAGATCAAATAAATGCATATGGACATTTTTGCGTTCCAAACTGATCCCAGTGGGTGATGCAATTTGCATTGTGCTTTGACTTCATTGCCCTTGATCAGTGGAATATAAAATTACCTTCTGCTAACGTAAAGTGTCTCTTTGTTTACCTACATATTCCCTTTGGCTCTCAAGTTTCTTCCATAATTTCTATTTGGTTTCTTGTCCATATTTGTGTCATGAAGTAGTAATGTTCTTTATAATTCAGTCTTGTGTATCCTACAGGAAAACCATCTAATCAAACAATTACTCAGAAGTATGAGCTGCAATTTATTAGACAAAATTGAGTTTATAACAGGTACTAGCACTTTTAATTTGGGGGTGGTCATAGCACTTCGTTTCTCTTGAGTTCAAAAAAGTTCTCAGGTGAGCCCATGAACACCATAAAGGTATGAAGAATGAATAGTTCTTTATAAGTTAAAAATAAATCAAGGATATGTTTCTCACTTTCCCAACCTACACACACACACACACACACACACACACACACACACACACACAGGAAAGAACCCTAAATTTAATTGTTCAAGGTTTTCACGTGAGAAGGCCTATTGTGTATTTTAATTCTTGATCTATGCATAAAATATACTTTTTCACTATGATTATTGTACATTATCTTTCCTTAATGCCTGTTAGAGCAAATGGATATAAATATATAGGGCAAATCAGTGAAGTTTGCATATAAAATTTTATATCCCTTGCTCTTCAGATAATATTTTTGACAAGTTATCATCCATTTAATAAGTTCTGGACTCTTTGTATTCCTTTGGGAAATGGCACAAGGTCTTTTTGAGTGTTAGATTATGCATTTGGATCTCTGATTTAGTGGAACAGTGTAAAAGTCTCTCATAATCAGAGCACTCCCTATTGGCTCCACATCTGAAGATCCCCAAGAGTGCTGTTTGTCCCAGTGAACATCTGGAATAGATTACATGCACTTAATTGGCTCCAGGTCGAGCTTGTTACAGACAGTAGCATGCAGTATAACCTATGCAATTCACTAAATCCACCCACTTTAGGTTAAATCACACCTACTTCTCTCTATAATTCCTCCCAGATGCAGGACACACACGCACACACACACACACACACACACACACACACGTGCATACAGAAAACACACGTACTGGAAGATAGCAAAATATCAATAGATTAGTGGAGAGGTTGACAATACATTTAACCCATAAGTTATCGCAATTAAAAGATTAACTATTGAATTCAAAGGATTGTTGGGAAGAAAAACAAAGAATCAGGAGCAGCAGATTTTAGAGAGTGACCGTTTTATAGTAGAAAAATATTTAAAGTTTTAAAAAAAGTTCCAGCAGGTTTGGGTTTTTTGTTTTATTTTGTCCCTCACCGTTAGCATGTGTTTTAGCACGTGTAGGTACTTATCTGAATGTCATAGTAGCAAGGAAAGCAATGCTTTGATTTTTGACTTATTTAACAATATTAATGAGTTGGGTTACAAGGAACAGTATAACTACTGTTCATTGAAAACCAAAACATCAATCTTCTTAACTTATAGTGTTGGAGGCACAGGGCATGTCATAGCGATTAATGACCAGTTGGAGGAGTAGATATCTCAATACATAGCCAAGGGCCATTAACCCCAACTGGCCATTAATTTCCAGGAAATGTCCTGTACTGAGGTCATTATTGCTAATAAAATGCACACATGGAAAGTTTCCTCTCTTTTTTCCTCTGTACATAAACATACATTCACATTATATGCATTGTTACACGTCATGAAAAAAAGTAGTATTTCACATGGCCAGAGGTTCAGAAAACTAAGCCTAATGAGAAATGTAATATAGACTTATTCTCTACATTCAGTTTACCTTTCACTTTTTTTTCAGAGGGTATGGTAGGTGGAAGAATACATGATTGTAGGTCAAGACTGTGGATCTGCTGCGGTCAGTCACCCATGTTCTGTTAATATATGGATATAGGGAAAAGTGAAAGGAACAGGCAAATGGGATTAGAGAAATGTGATGCATGTGGATGGAGCAGCACACATGACCTATTTTACCAAAGCAGTGTGGGCTAACAGCATGGTTTGCATCGTAATATATTAGGTACTACAATAGGTATGAGGCACGTTTAAGAGTTAAGTCAAGGTTCCTTTTTGGTGTCTTCTCTTTCCCACCCTACTGGATTATGCTACACTCTCTGCCTTTACCTCATAGCATCCTAACCAAATCCGTCATGCTACTTGCTTTTCAGGAACCTTTAACAAGGTTTCACTCTTTTCTTGAACTGTCTCTTTGCTTTCCATGCTTCTTTATCTGTCTTCCATGAAACTATCTTTGTCTTCCTTAAAACAATGTGATACTCCTTTCAGCTGTCTTCCATAACATTCCCTAAAATATCTCAATGTTAGGAATTATTTCATGGTACTTTATTTGTATATAATCAACTGCTCCTTTCAGAAAAAAAAAAATCTTACCTTTTTTTTCCATTCAATAAATGTTTGGTGTTTAGCTATGGTGTTAATGACCGTTAAGTATATATGACCACACACACACACACACATACATAATATGTATGTATAAGTATATATGAATGCATGTATATAATAGAAATATGTATTTGTATATATTCTTATTTGCATACAAGCAGTATGTTTAAGGAGAAACTGGAAGTCAAAGAATACCTCTGTTTTACTTGTATATATGTCAAAATGAAAAGTTACAAGGATGCATGTTTAAGAGATTAATTCAAAATTTACATAATTTAAATTTAATCCTGTTAAATTTTTCTGTAGATCAGATACACTGACTGTTTTGTGGCAATAGCATAAACATTTTGTCCTCCTAAATTTAAAATAATGCAATTCTTTATTTTTTAAGTGTTTGCTTTAAATGTTATGTCAATAAGGACTTTATTAGTGTTTTATATTAAAATATACATTACTGAAATTTCAAAAACAAATTTTCATAAAGGGATCTTTATGATCAGAAATACATTCTTGCTTTTTATTAAATTATATCTTATTAGTTGAAACAATCAAGAAATATCATATGTGAATAAAATGTGATATGTAGCATATTTAGTACAATATTCTTAAATGAATATGTAAATCAACTCTATCATTTGCATTTATAGTAAACTTCTAAATCAAATAATTAAATATGCATAGATTACACACAAGACAATAGTTTGGTATTTTCTATAGGTATCTTTGAAGGTAATTAAAGTAATGGAAATATAATTTATTAAGCATTCGTGATCAACATTTCATGAAAAAAACGTGAAGTTTATTGTCTATCTTTCAAATGTTCATCATGTATAAAAGTAATTTAATACATCCCTACATTTTATTTTATTTTATTTTCCTTTCCAGATTGATTTTAACATCTGAGATTTAAGATAATTGGAAACTTGATATAAAAAGTCTATGACGCATTTTAGTAAAGAGTTGATCTTCCATAAGAAAACGTCACTTGCTAGACCTTCTCTTTATTTAGACAGAAAGTATTTATTTTGATACTAAATAATTAGAAAGTTGCTTAAAATAAAATTCTTGTTTTTAATATATATATATGGCCAAAGCTGTCCCCAAAGAAGTACAGAAATTACTGGGATGAAAGCTGTAGCTGGTATTCAATGTAGATTCCTCCCTGGAAGTAGAAATAGCAAATCCTTTCTGTGGGCATTGCTTTGTGGTGAAGGAAGAGAAGGTGAAGGGCTGCATCAAGAATTTAAGATCACTTGATTCTGCCATAATGAAAAGCACCCAAAGACTTTGGGGTTTAGAAGGTCAATTTTAGCTGAAATCCAGAATAAAAAATGTTTTAATCTATTTCTTTGCCAAGTGATCCTTGGGAGACTTATTTAATTCGTACTTCATTTTCCTCATATGTGAAGTAATTATCTATCTTTCTTGGCTGTTATTGGCATTAATAAAAAATAAAAGGAGGCATAATACAATTTTTAAGAATCCATTAGAGCAAAACTCAATTTGAATTGGATGGCACCAAACTGGAAGTGGTTAGGAGCACTCCATCATCAAGACTCAGGGGAGATACTTATGTAAGGAAAGTGGGGAAGCAAATAAAGGAACTTATTTGATTGGCTATAGCTTAAAGGCTGTTTGTGATTGGTCATCTTTAGTGTTTTGAGTTCATAACTTTGAGGTATTTACAGGCTTAGATTTTGGCCATCATGTCATTAGAGCCACATCAGTGTAATGGCCTCCTTATTTAAGTAATAGCATTAAGCCATTTAATTTATGTAAAGCACTTTTTTTAAGCATCATATATATAAATGCTCAATGAATGTAACTTGTAATTATTATTATCAAGGTTAATTTGAAATATGTGAGTTTTGATTTACTCCAGATCTTAACAAAGACAATCAAGGCACCTTATTTATGTCAGCCTAGTTAATAACTTCCTCCTCCCTCTTATAAACCCTTTTATTTTACAGTTTGTTTTTCTATTCAGTGATTCCCTGTGTAGGACAGTATAAGGTGACCTGATCATATCCAATTTTCCCAATTTTAGGTAGACTATTACAATATCTTTTTAAGTCAGAAGCAAGAGAAGAATGCCCTCGAAATGACAGATTTTATTTGTTTTTGCTTGGGAATCTTCTTTCTTTCTTTTTTTTTTTTTTTGCTGGGGGCTAAGGGGTATAACAATAGGGGAAAGAGTAGGCTTCTACCAGTATTTTTAACTGACCAAAGAATTCATCAAGTTACAGAAGTAATTGGTTCCCTCTACAGTTGTATTGAAAAAAAAAAAAAAAAGCTTGAGGAGAGGAAGAGATGCTGACTAACATAAATCGTTGATTTTAAGTTAGGCGCTCATCTCCACAACTGAGTAAAGCCACGGCTGAATTTTAGTACTCATTTCTGACTCATATCCCTAGCAACAATTTGTAAGTGCAAAATGGGAGAAGGAGCAATTAGTTTTTAAAATCTATATACATTCATAAATTTATGATTTTGTAAGTCTAGGAAAATCTGCAAACTGCTATATTAATAGTTCCTTTCTTATTTTTAGATTAAATTACCACTGTTTCAAAGAGAACATTGTTTTCATCATGAATGCTAATAAAGATGAGCGACCTAAACCCAGAAGCTACGATTTTTACCTTTTTCATGCCTTGATGGTGCTAAGCATGGCCATGCTGTTTCTTCCGGTCACTGGAACTTCTAAGCAAAATATTCCACGACTCAAGCTAACCTACAAAGGTAAATATGTAAATGTTTTTCAGATTGTCTTTTTGATTCTTGTATTTATTTTATTTAGAAATGCATACTGGTGTCATGGAAATGTTTTTAGTATTGGCATCAGTTAATAAAAATATTATTAGAGAACATAAAGCTGCATTGTTATTTTTGTGAGGAAAATAGGTGCCAAAACTGTTCACATACATACACTTTTCACCCCGTTATTCACAATAATCAACTACTGATTAGCAAAATTAGGAAATTTTGGTCTGCAAGTTGTAATCAATTTTGCATTTAAACCAATCCATAAAAATAAAAAATAAAACATTAATCCCATATAGTTGCTACTAATTACTTTATCAGTCAAGGGAATTTTTAAAACATATTTTTATTGAAAATATAGTTAGTATATAATATTATATTAGTTTCAGGGGTACACAATATTTATTCAACATTTATTTACCTAAACAAGTGATCACCATGATAAGTCCAGCAACCCTCTGATACTGTACCATGCTATCACAATAGTATTGAGTATATTCCCCATGCTGCACATTACGTCACTTAATTGTTTTATACTGAAAATTTGGACTACTTATTGCCCTTCACCTCCCCCCCCATTTAAAATTTTTTAGTTACAGTTGACCTTCAATATTATTCTGTATTAATTTCAGGTGTATAGCATAGTGGTTAGACATTTATATAATTTAAGAAGTGATTCCCTGACAAGTCTGGTACCCACCTGGCACCATGCATAGTTATTACCATATTATTGACTATATTCCCTGTGTGTTACTTTACATCTCCATGCTTATTTTGTAATTACCAATTTGCACTTCCTAATCCCTTCATCTTTTCCACATACCCCCTCAACACCCCTCCCATCTGGCAACCAGATGAGTCTTTCTGTTTTGTTTGTTTATTTTGTTCTTTAGATTCTACATATAATGGAAATCACATTGCATCTCTCTTTCTCTGCTTGACACACTCCACTCAGCACAATACCCTCCAAGTCCATCCATGCCACCAGAGATGACAAGAACCCATTCCCTTTCTTGGCTGAGCAATATTCCACTGTGTATATATATATATATATATATATATATATATATATATGTATATATATATATATATATGTATATATATATATATATATATATATATATATATATATATATATATATATATATATATATATATATATTGGGTTTCTTCAGATAAATACCCAGAAGTGTGATTACTGGGTGCTTCTTTGTCTGTTGTGATAGTCTTTGTTTTAAAGTCTATTTTGTCTGGTATAAGTATTGCTGCCCGAGCTTTTTTTTTTCTTTTTCTTTTTTAATTTCCATTTTTATGAAATAACTTTTTCCATCCCTTTACTTTCAGTCTGTGTGTGTCTCTCAACCTGAAGTGAGATTCTTGTAGGCAGAATATGTAAGGGTCTTGTTTTCTTATCCATTCAGCAACCCTATGTTTTTGATTAGAGTATTTAATCCATTATATGAAAGCAATGGTTGATAGATTTGTAGTTATTGCCATTTTACTATTTATATTTTTTATTTTTTTCCCCATCTTAAAGAAGTCCCTCTAACATTCCTTGTAATACTGGTTTGGTGGTGATGAATTCCTTTCTGGATAGAATACCTTTAATTGTAGGTCCTTGCTTTTCATCACTTTGAATATATTGTGCCAATCCGTTTTGGCCTGCAAAGTTTCTGTTGCGAAATCAGCTGACAGTCTTATAGGGGCTGTCTTCTAAGTAACTAGTTGCCTTTCTCTTGCTTCTTTTAGGATTCTCTCTTTGTCTTTAAGCTTTACCATTTTAATTATATTGTATCTAGGCATGGGCCTGTTTGGGTTCATCCTGTTTGGGACTCTGCACTTCCTGGGCTTGTATGTCTTTCTTCATCAGGTTAGGAAAGTTTTTATTTATTATTACTTCAAATAGGTTCTCAAGCCCTTGCTCTCTCTCTTCTCCTCTGGTACCCCTATGATGTGAATGTTGTTACGCTTGATGTTTTCCCAGCAGTCTCCTAAACTATCCTCGTTTTTTCAGATTCCTTTTTCTTTTTGCTGTTCCTATTGGGTGTTTTCTGCAACCTTGTCTTCTAAATCACTGGTTTGATCCTCTGCTTCATCTAGTCTTCTGGTGATTCCTTCTAGTGCATTCTTCATTTCAGTTATTGTATTCTTCACTTCTGACTGGTTCTTTTTTATGGTCTCTATCGCCTTTTTTATGTTTGCTATCTCTTTGTTGAAGTTCCCACTAAGTTCCTTGAGCATCCTTATAACCACTGTTTTGAACTCTGTATCTGGTAGGTTGCTTTCCTCCATTTTGTTGAGTTCATTTTCTGGAGTTTAAACCTGTTCTTTCATTTGGGACACATTTCTTTGTTATCTCATTTTGGCTGCCTCTCTGTCTTTTTCTATGTATTAGGGAGATCTGCTATGTCTCCCAGTCTTGCCAGGTGGCCTTATATAGGGTCCTGTGGGGCCCAGTGGAACAGTTTCCCTGGTCACCTGAGCTGGGTGCTCCAGGAGTGTCCCTTGTATGGGTCGTGTGTGCTGTCCTGTAGAGCCTCCATTGCTGTTGGCATATCAGTGATGGGATTGACCCTCAGGCTGACTGGCTGTGGGGTTTGGCCAGATCCATATCTTATAGGCTACTGTGCCGGGGGCTTACCCCATGGAGTGGGATTTGCCCCAGCAGGCTCTGGTTCCTATTGAGAGCGCCCTTTGTGTGTGCTGCTTGTGGGACTAATTGGGCAGTACTCTGCTGTGGTCTGAAGCCAACCTCCAAGTATGTTGGTTCTGGAGATTCTTGTCAGGGGCTCGAGTCCAGCCACTGCCTGTGACTGACTGGTTGGAGCTACAAAACTATCCACAGTTGGTAGCTGCCTCTGCTGGACCTGGAGGCATGTGGGAGCGGCCATGCTGTGAACCAAGGACGGCTGCCACTAGTACCGGGCTGCCACTTGCTCCACAAAAAGCCAGGACACCCTGAAGCCTGTTGTCACAGGCCAGCTAACTTAAGGTTCAGCCACTGATAAAGCCTCGTATGGTCTTCAAGGTGGATGCAGCAAGGTCTCAGTGCGTCACCAGAATGGAGCAGTGGAGCTCACCAGGCCAATCTGATTCAGGTTTGACCTGTGGGGGCGGGCTCAACACAGGAAATGTGGCACCTACCTGCTGGATGCATGGGGAAGGGCTCCACACATGGCAAATGGGACTGCCTGTCCAGTCCTTGCCCTGAAGTTACACGACTCTGTCTGTCCCCATATGTCTCTGGTGCTTGCAGAGTAACCGTCCCTCCGCCAGAGCACAGGGTGAGTGCCTGTGTGGGCCCTTTAATAGGGTGTTTGGGTTTCCTGCAGCCTTCCATCCCACCTGGATGATTGGAGTCCTCACTGTTTTTCACAGCCAGAAGTTGTGGGGGCTCTCCTTCCCGACATCAGTACTTCGGGCAGGGGAGCCTGGTGTGGGGACTGGTTTCCTCTCTCCTTCATGGGAAACTTCTGTGGCTGAGATATCCCTCACAACTTTCATCTGCCACATGGAAGTTTGAGGCCCGCCTTTTTTGTGTCTCCGCATGCCCTACCAGTCTTACTTACGTGGCTTTTCTTTATGTCCTTAGTTATAAAACTTCTGTCCAGCTAGACATCAGGTGGTTCTGCAGGTTGATTGTTCTGTAATTTAGTTGTAATTTTGAGGTGTTCAAGGGATGAGGTAAACGCAGCTTTTATCTACTCCACCATCTTGGATCTCCTCTCAAGAGGATTCTTTTTTTAAACAGTAACGCATCTAAAATAATTAACACAGTAATATACTTTGACATCTCAAACAAACACATGTTTTAGTATTTTAAAAAGGCAATATGAAAGGCTTAAATATAGAAATGAAAAAACTACTCTGTTTCCCCGAAAATAAGACCTAGTCAGACCATCAGCTCTGATACGTCTTTTGGAGCAAAAATTAATATAAGACCCGGTCTTATTATACTATAATATAAGACTGGGTTTATCTAACATTATATCATATAAGACTGGGACTTATATTAAGTTTTGCTCCAAAAGACACATTAGAGCTGATGGTCCGGCTAGATTTTATTTTCGGGGTAACATGGTATTTAAGAAATGAAATCTGCTAATTGTTTCTAAACGTTAAAAATAATATAAAAGCAAAGCTATGAGTTATATTTAATCATCTTGTGTATGTGTATGTATAATATGTATTTGCACGTATGTATATGTATGTATAATATATATGTATATGTATCTGTAATATCTTAAAGATAGAGAGAGAGACATATTTGCACTCAAATATTTATTTCTTTTGCTTTCTTTTCTATGATATATGCTTGGCTTCTTTAATACTTAAGTAATGAGAGGGAGGTAGAAGAATCAGACTTCTTTATTCTGAACTTGGCAGGTAAAAATTATGCTAGCAGTTTTGATATCCTCGATCTTCAAGACAACATATTTTCAGCTCAAATTGAATATCAATAATAGAAGCTAATTTGATGTCATGTGGAAGTGGAACTAACATATACTTGTTACACATTTTCTATGTTGATGTTTGTTTGGAATTTATATCTCATGAAGTAAACAGTTAAGGCCACATACTATTTTTGAGCTTTTATTTTTTTCTATAATTTTTAGAAGAAAGACAACTAATTTATCATTTAAAGAAATCAGAACATTGGCTTTGTCTGTTGAAGGGAAGATTGACTGGAAAGGGATGAGAGAGGAAACTTTCTGAGATTACGGAAATGTTCTCTGTCCTGATAGAGATGTGGATCACCCAAGTATATGTATTTTTCACAACCCATCATATTGCATGGAATATTTGTTTATTTTTCTGTATTCAAAATTACCTTAAGAAAAGAACAGAAAACAAATATTAAAAATCAAACAGAAAGTATAGAGTCCGAAAATAAAGAGATTAAAGGAATAATAAGGAATGTTATCTTGTTTCTATGACACAGTGAATGACACAAGAATCTTGCATTGGTAATTGTGAACAATGCAAAATAAATCAGACTTGCAAAAAAACTTTAATAATAGTTAATAATCAGTAAACGTAGATTCATCATGAGTAAAGCATTGATATCAGTACTGTGTGTGAATTATGTCATTTCATCCTCATCAACACCCTGCGAGGTGTGAATTTTTATAGCATTCCCTTCTTATATATGAGGATACTGAAGTGCTAAGAAATGGAGATATTTTTCCAAGGTCTCAAATTAGTTCGTGGCTCAGCTCCTGAGTCAGTTCAGTGCTGCATAGAACCTGGGAACCTAATCCTTATTCTTAGACCCTAGACTTAAGTAGTTCTTCCCTGAGGCATTTACCTACCAGAGTGAATTTTAAAGTTTACAGAAGCATCTTGCTGTTGTTTGACCAGCTGATTTTGACTTTCAATTGTCAAATTTAAATGGAGTTGAAAGACCACATGCTCTGTTTAAGATCACTTGGTGGCCAAAAGAGATTTACAGATTTCTGGGATTTTATGGCCTTTGATCAATTTATGGGGAAAAAAAAAAAAGTAGATTGTCACTGTGATTATTTATGTTCATAATCAAAATTTCATTCGATTGTAAAATATTAAATCAAGTGTGGTAAGCTGATCATTTGAAAATAAGAATTCAACCCTTAAAATAGAAAAGCATCAGTTAATTCCTTATAGCTGCTACTGATTAGTTTATCCATGTATGTGTGTGTGTGTGGAGGTGGTGGGTATTGTGTGAATATATATTTTGGACTTGGAGCCAATCCTATAAGAGTTCAAAATCTTGTTTTATTTATCTCTCTATAAAATCTCACTGCTCTTGGCACCTAGTGCTTTTATAAAAGGAGAACTGGTATAGGTGTTGCATTAAATACAGTAAGAGCTATTGTTTTGAGGGCTCATATTCAGTATAGTTTTGAAATGTTACATTTTTTTATGTTTTTATCTACAAGTAGGTTATCTACACATCAAAGACTGGTAAGTAGTAGCAGGGTAGGAATTATGGAAATGTCCTCCCAGCTTACCCTCAATAGACAAACACATACATGCTCACGCACATGGGTGCCCATGAGTGCATACCCAACACTTCTACTGGCTCTCCATTGCTGCTACTAGCCATGCATTTCCATAGGTATGCTAATAATAGAGTAGTCATTTTTGCTAGGAGAATTACTGACAACCCTTAGGGAAGAGTCCTGTTTCTACTTTTAAGAATGTTGGGTCCTCTCTTGGGAAATCATCAGTTCAGTAAATACTATGAAGTCTACCTATCCCATCCACTTTCAAATATTTCAACCGTTTCCTTATCCACCTCTTTTGTACCATATCTGAGAGTTTAGAAGGGAAGTAGTTCAAATCCTGACACTCTACTTTTGAAAAGTGGCCTATTTCTGAATAAACAAATATATGGCATCTGAATTACTGCTAATTGAGGGTTTGGTGAGGAAAACGGTTTGCATTTTGACTTTTGAGGTAACAATCACAACTCTCCTTTGGTGTTTTCTATCTTTCTTTCTTGTGTGCCTCTAATGAATTGAGATCAGCTAGTACCACACATTGCTTAGATAGTTTTGAGAGAGTCTAATAAAAGTTTGTGCTTGGGCACTGAAACAGTGCCAACATGTGAAGTTAGAAAAATCAGCCAAGATGAAAAATCAACTTTGTTTTCAAAGAAACTAATTTTTATGGTAACAAAATCAGCTTTGTTTTTCTGCTTTTCACAATCCATACTTCACGAGGTGTTGACCAAAGATGCAGCCAGTACAGTATCAGAAGAGTTAGCTACTTTGAACAGCTGCGAGATTATTTTGAGGGATTTCTTAAAGGCCAACAGAAATGTAATAACCATTTTATCCAAAGAATGTTCTTTGATAAAGACTTAGCTTTGAACATTTAAATCCACAGGAGCTTGTTTTGTTCTATTGTTGTATAAAGAGATTTCTATTCAGTTGCATATTTTGAATTCTTGCACATTTATTCATGTTAAATCTGTTTCTTGAGTAATAAGATTAGGATGTTTTATATTTCTGGATTTTCAGTATGCTCTATATTTCTGGAGATATATATCCATATATATATTCCTACAAGATGGGCTTCTCACAGTAACTTGAAAAGTTTATACTGCAGATGTAGTAACAAAAATTGTTGAGATATGACCTACTTCAATCTTGTAATAGTGTTAACCTTTTCTATCTCACAATCATCGTGAAGGAACTCACATAGGTTAAAGATATTTATATGCAGGAATCATTAGTATCTGTAATGTTATGTGTTTAGAAAACTCCAGAATATAAGATAGGTGATATAGCTAAAGAGGAAATGGACAAAAACTTTGAAAAGGTAAGAGAAAATGGAAGTTAACCAATATGCAAAGATTCATCCTTTAAAATTAAAGGATGCAAATTACTGTTTTCTTTTTTATATCTTCTCTTTAGCCTTTCTTTTTCTTTCCTATTTTAGATTTTAGTATTAACTTACATTTGAATGGCTCATTATAGCTATAGATATAATTATAAACCTGCCGTGTGTGTGTATGTATGTGTGTGTAGTTTGTTTTCTTACTACATCCTTTTGAGCATAGCACAATGAGAATTCAGGTATCAATTACATTCGAATATTTTCCCAAAAAACTTTTGCTGTCTCAAAGAATCACAGTAAAGCTACAAAAGCTTCCGTGCTGACTACCAGGCAGTCAGCACGGAACCTATGCATATGAGTCATCAGGAAGGAAAAACCCACATGTACTACTTAATATATGTTCATCCATTCCCCAAATATGTATTGAGCAACTACTGTGTACCTGATACTGTCCTGATTAGGGAAAAGTCACTGTCCTCTTTGAATTTCTTTGCCAGATAAGGAGACTAAGACTGACCAAGTAAACAAACAAACAATATCATTTTATTGGGAAGTGCTATGGAAATTATAAAGAGAGTGGCTGGGTGCAGGTAACCTACTTAGACTTTATCATGTCTAAGTTTTATGACACCCTGAAAACCATGTTATGCCCATTTTACAGACAAGAACTCTGAGGCTCAGAGCCTTAAGGTCTGTCCTCAAACCAAGATGCTATTAAGTGGCAGAACTACATAGTGTATTTGCATCTCTCTAGTTCAAGGCTCATGCTCTTGCCACCTTGTACCCTTGAGGGAAACTTTATATATTCAGGGACATAGTTATCAAGATATTTAAAAAAAAATACAAAGTTCAACTATTTTTGTTTTGGCAATATGCTTTTTTCAATAGTTACCAATAGTACCAATTCTTTTCTGCTCCTCTAAAACTTTCATGAATATGCATAGAAAGGAAAAACTTGAAATCATATTTAATTTTTGTTTTTGCTACTGTATAATGAAACATTAATATATTTGATAGAGTGGTTCTTTGTTAGAATTTTTTGAGAAATGAGTAGGTAAGTCTATATATTTTTTCTTTATTTAAAAATTACTCTATCTGTGAAATCTGGCATGTGTCTCAAGTAGAAGTTCATGGCTATTTGAATCATCTAACTCATTGATTTTATTTGACCTATCTAATATTAGTTTGATTATCTCAATTAGGTATGATGTAGCAGTGGAAGAAAGTAGGTTCTGAAGTTAAACTGCTAGATAGTAACTGCTCTTACTAACTGTGAGGTATTTGGATTTTTATTTTCTGTGCTGCAATTTTCTTGTTCATAACAGAGTAAATCTAACAGTAAACCTAAATGCATTCATTTACTTATTTATTTTTATTTTATTTTATTTATTTTTATAACAGTTTTTTTATTAGTTTCAGGTGCACAAAACCATGCAATAGTTAGACAGTTATCATTTATATCCCTCACACAGTGACATCCCCCCTTCTCCCATCCACTACCCATTACATTTCCACTGTCTCTATTCCTAATGCTGTGCTCCAATTCTTGTAAATATATATATATATAATATGTATATATATGTATATATATAATATGTATATATATGTATATATATTTATAAATATATACATGTATGTGTATGTATATATATATAAAATTGTAGTTGACATTGACATTCATTATTGTTCAGCTTCAGCATCAGGTGTACAGTGCAGTGGTCAGGCATCTACATCATCAATTTGGGGAATGCAATCAATAATTTTGTAACGATTTTGTAAGGTATCCAATGGACACTTGTCTTGTTAGGGAGACCACCTCAGGGATGATGTAGATGCCTGATCACTGCACTGTACACCTGATGCTAATTTACTTATTTCTGATAAGGTTGTTGTGAAGGTACATTAATCCATGTAAAGCACCTAAAGCAGTGTTTGACATAGTAAGCATTTTAATATGTTGCCAATATTTTTTATGCAATGCCATTATCTTGCTAGATGTTAATGGTTGTTCCAAGACTGAAGGTTTCCCTACATAAACAAATTTGAAAAATATTGCATAATTTCCTCTTGGGAATTTGCAACATATATTACAATTACTTCTGTTTACTCCCAAGGCATTTTCTACTACAGTTAGTTTCCCTTAATCAAATACCATCCATACATTGTGAGTTTATTCAAGGTACTTTCAGTATTTTTACCTTTGTTGTCTTCTAGTTGTTAACAAGCTCTTACAGTTAAAAAGTCATTGTTGACCTTGATTAAAGTAGTGTCTTTGAGTGGTCGGTAGCCCTCCGAGTGGGTAAAAATAAATCATAAAATCATTCAGAAGTTCAGACATGATGCTATCTAATGTGGGCATTTTGTGTGATCAAATTCATGGGAAAGAAAATGGCTTGTTCTGAAAACCTCCCCCTAAAGTACTTAATGAAGAAGCATTTTCAATCTCATCATGCGAATTCCCATATTTTATATATATCAAGCCATTGATGATTTAATTTTGGTGAATGTAGTATGTTTCAATGGACTCACTTGTTTTCCCAGACATATTTTCTCTTAAACTGAAGCTGTGCAGTTGGGCTTCCATTCGTTTGAGAGTTCAAAATTAATTTCATTTTGCATGTAATATTCAACTTTCTACAGTTTGTAACAATAGCTTCTGAATGTTCACTATGTTTCTGGACTCATTCTGGCAACAAGGGGCCTGTCAGTAAATAGAAGAGGAAAAATTTCTTGTCATCATGTAGTTTACATTCTGGTATAGAAAGGCAGACCAAACATAAATATATTACATAGCAAGATAGAAGATAAGTACGATGGAGAAAAATGAATCACGAAAGTTAGCTAGAGAGTGGTGGAGGGTGTATTAGTGAAATGTGGTGGTCAGGGAAGAGATCACTGACAGAGTGATGTTTTCACAAATACTTAAAGAAGAGTTGTGAGTCATGCAGATAATTGGGAAAGGAATATATAGTGGGGGTGCCAAAAATGTATACACATCACTTGTATTCATTTTTTGCTATCGGTATATATTAAGTATAACAATTTTAATACATTGTTTTTTCCTTTCTTAAAATGTGTATGCTTTTTGGCACCTTCTGTATATATGCAAAAGGAACAGCAAGTACAAAGGTCCTGAGGTGAAAAGATGTCCACCATGTTCAAGGATCCTAAAGAAAACAGTATGGCTAAACAACAGTGGGATGTCAGAAAGGAGAAGATTGTTTAAATCTGATTGTTAAATCAGAGAGTAAGAGGGAAGAAGGATTAGTCCTTCCACTGTTGCCATTGTTAAAAGCCTCACTTTTAGTCTAAGTCTTCTGGGAATCCACTGGAGAATTTTGAGCACAGAGGTGACATGATCTGACTCTCAGTGTAGAAACTTTAGTTCCAATGTTGTGAATGCACTGATAGGGAGATATCGGGGAAATGGGGAACCAGGTTTGAGGCTATAGCAATAATCCAGGTGAGAAATGATCATCTATGGACCAGATTGGTTGCATTGGAGGGAGGAGAAGAGGATATGAAGGTAAAGCCAACAGTATTTGTTCATGGATTGATTGGATATGAAATAAGAGAGAAGTCAAATTTGACTCCATGATTTTTATCTATTTATTTATTTATTTTTGTGGTCTAAGGATGGAGTTACTATTAATTGAGCTGATGAAGACTGTGAAAAAAGTAAGTTTTGGGAGATGAAGTGGACATAATTTTTTGAGGAGGCTATTAGATATCTAAGTGAGATGTCAAGAAGGCATTTGAGTATATAATTTCTGGAGTGTATGGGAGATATCAATTGGAGATATGATTTTGGCAGTTAGCCTATAGACATTTTTAAATCCATGAGACTCTGTGAGATGACTAAGAGATGTAGACAAATTTGAAGGATTGAGTTCTGGAATACTCTCAAGTCAGGAAATTAGAGAAAGGAAGAATGAACATCAAAGTAAACTGAAAAGAAATGCCCAGGTTTGTAGGAGAAAAATCATGAGTTGTTGTATAGAGGAAGCTAAATGAAGAAAGTAAAGGGAAAGGGATTATCAGCAGTGTCATATTTAGCTAATGTGTTATGAAAGATGCCAAGTGAAAATTGACATTAGATTTAACAACAAACGTTCATTGTTGTCTATGAGAGCAGTATCTCTGAATGTGGGAGCCATAGCACAATTACGATGGATTCTTATGGGCTAAAGGACAATTATAGATAATTTTTTCAAGGACTTTTCCTGTAATGGAGACATGGGCAGTGGTAGCTGGAAGGACAGTGTATCAAGAGACTTGTTTTCTCTTGTGCTAAATAACAACATATTTATATGCTAATTGAAATAATCTAAAAAAATAAATAATTGGTGATTCAGAAGAGATATGAGATTAAAGAAAATATTAATGAGACTTCATTTGTTTCTCTAAAAACAAGCTACTTTTAGAACATATGTAAATAAAAGTGGCTTATTTTGCATAGTAAACTGTTATCTGGTTCATTATCAGTGTCAACTTTTGTCTAGATGGAAAGAGAGGGTAAACAGATATAAAATATGTTTAAGGAGGAATGTGTTCAGTTTGATATAGTGATATAGGCTGTAAGTACTATATATGTTTAGAAAATTGACATAAAAGGATTTGGAAATAAACCCAAAAAAGATTAAATAATCACTCCAGGGTCACATAAATAAATAATTAAAAAAATATATCCAAATCTCCTGCTTTTCAGTTCAATAGTGTTTGTACTACAACTTGCCTGTATCCAATCTTATTAGTTAATAATAATTAATATCTATTTAAGTCTGTGGAACACTGTTCTAAACATTATTGATCTGTGGAGGTTCACAGAGTGGTGGAAGTTACACAGTAATAGGAGGAGATATATGATATCATATCGCCATACAAATATCATACAAAAAGAATTCCTAGAATTAAGGAGCTACATAAAAATCACTGAGGTTTGTAGTGGTCAGTGATGCTGCCCTCGCAGGATAAAGAGCTATACCGTGGGACACTTTGGTTGTGTCTTTGGTTATGCATTAACGTGGAAGGGACTTTAGAAGTGTCATAGCTTAAGTAAAGTCAATATTTTCTGAGATTAAACCCAGTCAACTATTTTTTTTTTTTTTTTTGGTTAAAAAAAGTTTTCTGTGAACAGATCTTTTATGTAGTTGGTTTACTATTCTATAAATTATTGAGGAGATAAAATTTTTTACATGAAACTGCTTGTTTTATGACTTCACTTACCTAAACTTTGGCTCTAATTCCTTGGGTCTTATTAAAGGAATTTTTACAGTGAGATTCTTTCAATACATGTGTAAAAATATAAATTTATGGACATTTTAAAAATGAATGTTGCTGGGTCTTTTAGCACAAAATTTGACAAATGGCTCTCTGTTTCTTGAGAGCTAGTAATATACATTTTGTATTTTTGTAAGAGTCCTTTAACCATGTTGATTTAATCCTATTAATTCAAGAGACACATAAATTAGAACTAAAGTGCTTTTTACTTATAAAGAAAGATACTCATAAAGAGCCTTATTTGACTAAAGCCACAGTGAGCCTGACACAGTAGAGAAAATAAGAAAAATATTTTGGTAATCCTGATGGAATGGTGAAGTGCAAGAAGCAATAGAAGTGCACTTGTCTGTGGGTACATTCCATAAATGTAAGTAGAGTTGTTTTGAAAAAGAATATTGTTTTTCTAAGTAATAGTACATATTAAAATATAAATTACAGCTGTAGTGGCTGATGGATTTTAGAGTTAGAAGACCTAGATAAGTTTCAGCTTTTTCTTGGCGTATACTGTTCATGCTCCATTAGAGTGATTATTTGTTCTTTCTGAATCTAGGTTTTCTCATCTGGAAATTAGTGATAATTCTCGTTCTCCTTGAGGATCAAATTAAATAATATAGGGAAGGCTCCTAAAATATTATAAAACACAAAATGGATGTTATAATAGGCTTCAAAGGGAGACCAAACATAATATATTATTGAATTAATTGAAGCAAGATATGAAGAGAATTGGTCTTTAAAAATATAATTATATTTAGGTATCATGGATAGAATTTCCACGCCAGATAACAGGAAATTTACTTGAAAGTCAATAATAAATCATAATTTGTCATCTTTGCATCTTCCTTCCAGGTTAATGCATATTAGATGAATGTACTTCCTTTCGTTGTCAGGGAAAATTAAGGGGGTGAAGTTTATATATCATTGGTTTAAACTAAGCAGGTCATTTATCACTTATAGCAATTATGTTATAACTTAATTAAGTTAGGGTTATATGGATTTGACCAATGTAGAATTGTAAAGGAAAAAAAATAATAATTTGGCCATCTTGCATAAATTAATACATGCCATCATTTAAAGATTTGAGAAAAACTCTAGTGTGAAGAAGGAAGGGGTCCAGCTCTTCAGTGCATTGGGCCACAATGCACTGTTTCAAGGAGGACCAGTAATATCCACATAACCTGGGAACTTGTTAGAAATGCAGCATCTCAGCCCCCCCCTCCAGATTTCTAAATAAGCGTTGGATTTTCACAAGAATTCCAGTCGATTTGAATGCATGTTAAATCCTGAGGAGCACTACTCTAGAGTATTTTGTTTCAGACCTCTTCCCCTTCCCACCACACACATGAACATTTGGAGATCACAACAGGAACTTCTTATGATTGCAAAGCATAAGAGCCACAATTGGATCTCCAAATGGGAAGCACATTAACCACTCTAAATTATTAATAAGCCTGTAATAAATCTTGATTTAGATGGAAGGTAGATAAACTAAGGCAAACAAGAATAACTTGTTTGAAAAATCATTAGTTAAATGTGTATTAGATTTATGTGCAAGAAGTGGTGGTGGATTACAGCAATGGTTTAGACATTATTCTTATCTGCAAGGGTTTCTAGCCTTTTTAAGGGACAAAATAACTGCAAAAAGATTCATATCATAGGATTGGAGTAAATAAAAGCAAACATTTCAAAGAATTTCAGAGGTGGATGGTTATGACATTGAACTTTGAACATTGGAGGAAACTTACTTAGGATTTACTGAATGAAGTATATGCTGGCATTGGGGGATTTTGATCATGAAATTGACCTAACTTAATTGTGATTTAGGGGGAAAAAAACAGAATAGGCAGCATTATGTGGTAGGGATTGCCTGGGAGCGGCACACAGAAGAGCAAAGTTGTATATGAGCCTGTCACAGTAATTTAGAGAAGTAGTAATATGGACCTTAGCCTGGCTAACAGTGGAGATTCATATTTGAGGAGAATGGGAAATTTGATAGAATCTACAAGGTTTTAAATTTAGCTGAATGTTGGTGTTAGGGAAATGAAATAGACTTAGAGGTACCAATTATTTAAATAAGGGGAAAAAGAGTAAGGGAATATGGAAAAGAAACTAAAAATGACTCTGACATTTTGAGCCTGGGGACTAGGTCATGCCATTAAAGTCAATAGGATGAGATGGCTGTGGAAAACAATACAAGCATGCTATTGGAAATTCTGAACTGTGACTTGGGAGAAGCAATGGGATTTAGGTTTGTCTGTTTTGAAGTCATCAGTAGAAATAACAATTTATGAAAGAAAAACAATTTATGGGAAACATTATTGAATTGCTTTTGCCCTATAAATACTGCCTGAATTTCATAACATTGTTTTATGATGTATTTTTAATCTCCCTCTGGGAAGTCTACATGTGTATTCTGATGCAAATTCTCTGCACACCTATACCAAGAGAAAACCTAGAGAAAAGTTCTACAGATAACTGACATCTGTTTGTTCTGAATGAAAAGCCAAATTGAAATTTTCCTGAATCAATGGAAATTAAATTTCAAGTCAGACATCACTTGATAAGTGAAATGATAAGTGAAAACAAACAAACAAACAAACAAACAAAACCAAGATATATTCAGGCCAATTATTTTAAATTTCATAGTAGCAAGAGGAAGTGACTCAAATAACTACCAGGAAACATAGAAGACACATTTAAAGGCTTGGGATATGGATAACATCAGACTTCTCAAACGTGACTTTGGAAGTTGGCAGGTAGTGTACAAATGCCTCAGAGTGGTGCGGATGAGTGCTGTTCAACCTACAATTGTATAGTTGGCCCAATTATCAATAAAAGTAAATTAGAAACATTTTCACACATGGAACATTTCCAAAATTTAAATCTCAGTCAACCTTTCTTAGGGAACTTCTGGAGATGTGTTCACTAAAATACGACATGGAATCCAGAAAAGATGGAATTCATAATAAAAGAGAGATAGAAGGAAGTTTGAGATAGCTGTTCCTTGGGTCAGATAACAGCCAATCCAGACAGTAAGAAGAGGAAAAAGATAGGCTCTAAAAAGGGCCTTTCCATCTCCAGGAGAAAAACAAAAAACACTCACAGGGAATTTCATTTGAAGATTTTAGGGAGACATTTTTCAGAAAGTATAGAAAGATTTGACCAGGATCTTCTAGAAAACTAAGCAAATGTAACAAGTGGGAAATTACTAATAAAAACAATATTTTGTTTTCAAGAAAGTGTAATCAGAGAACACTACTTTTCTAAGTAGGAAAGAATATTTACTTTGCAATAGTAATGAAATCATTGAATACATGTTATAAAAATTACATATTTTAATATTAGGAGCTTGGTTGGAGGGAAAGTTAGAATAAAAAATCTAAAATTCTTAACTTATGTAAACAGGAATTCAATAGAAATGTCAAAAAATGACATTTTAAAAGTTAGTAATATATACATGAATAGAAAATAAACTAGTAAATGTGTTAACTGGGGGCTAGATTGGGCAACAGAGGAGAAGACGAGACAGGTGGGCTTATATATGTCTTTTAACATTACCTTTTCATATGCATGTGCTTAATTTTGATTAATATAATGAGTTTCTTAAAGTAATATTTTTAAAATACAGAGGGTACCAAAGAAATGTATAGCCATTTTAAGAAAGCAAAAACGTATTAAAATTTTAATAATTAATATATACCAATAACAAAAGAAGAATATAAGTCTTGTTTGACTTCTGCAATTACAAAAGGTGCTCAAAGTGGTTACCAACAGCGTCCAGACATTTCTGATTACGCTGAACTATTGCTTGAGCAAAATTTACCATTTGTATACCTTTTTTTGGCTCCCCTGGTAGTAGTTACCGTTTAAGTTATTCTCATAACTCTTTGCTCTATGCATTAGTTGTGGGGATTTTAGCTTGAGGGATTATTCACTGTCACATTTGTGTTGCTTTTTAGAATCAGTAGTAGGTGGTGTATTAAGGTGATTTTCTGAGTCTTTTTTTTAAATTAAATTCATATACTTGATTGAAAATAAACCCACATTCATTTGTGACATGGTGTTTTGATTTTAAATATTCCTTGAAATATGAAAAAGGAAGAAATTCTCAATACTTTGAAGGGAGTTAAGGGAATAATTGTCAAAGTAGAATCAAACTTCTCCTGAATTATCCTCTCAGCTATTTCTGAGAAGGTGTATTCTATTACGGCATTGTTCTTCTGGAAATGTACTAGGTATTTATAATGCTAACCTCTTTTTATAGGTCGATAGGAAAAATTACCGTAGCGAAGCTTTTGAGAATTCAAAAGGAGTCATTCTTACTCAAAGTAAGAATTTAAAAGTTCTCATAATCATAAATTATGAATCTCATCTGTGATGGATTATATAAAGCATCCACTATTGAAAACTAGCCAAATAAGAACAAACCTGTGATTTAAAAGCATGGATGTAGATGGAAATGTGACAGTTTAAAATTGCCCACTCCTACTCCACATCCTGTCCTGGCAAGAACACAGCTCTGATGATATAACAGGCTTTATTTGTTTCTAATTTATGTTTCCCTATGTGGTATCATCTGATTTATTATTGACAGAGATAATGATCTGTCTAAGACGTAAAAAACTGAATCGTCTCCAACATTCCATTGCAGAAGAGTAAATGAGAATTGTATTTATTTATTTATTTATTTTCTGATTGGGACTTGCATTTGCAGGAAGAAAACAAGGTTGGACTTCTCACCTAGGGAAGTATAATGATAATATAACATAGACATATAATTTTGAAGTAGTCTTTTGTAGGGATTTTAGGTTTAACTAACATTTCTTTATACACTTGATAATGTTTGAACAGTTGGCTCTGGAGACTAAATATACCTACATAGATAGATAGATAGATAGATAGATAGATAGATAGATAGATAGATAGATAGATAGATAGATTAATTGGTATTTTTGATAGGTGGAAGTAACCAGAATCTTTTTATATGATCTTAAGCATCAGAAAACTAATTAGAAGTCATGTTTGGCCAATGTAAGATGAATTAACTTTCAAAGGTTGAATCCAAGAGAGATCCCATGCTTTGCCTTGTACCAAAAGCTGGAGACACAAAAACAAGTCCACAGAGAGTCAAAGGGGCTGAGTGAGCCATAGCACTGGGGACTAATTTTCATTTTGGAGTGAAAAGTGTGCTCCTTTTACTTAATTCCTGATCCAAACTGAGAACAGGCTTTTTTGGGGGGAACTGGGGGTGGAGGATGCTTTGATAGCCAAAACATTTTTGGAAACTATGGGAAGAAGAAATTCCATAGACGGAATCTTTGAATACTAACAGGCAGCATGGAAGCCTTGGGAATTCAAAGCTCAAGAAGGAAAAACTGAATTTATGGTGAAGGCAGGAATAGAAATTCCTTTACTTCTTTTTTTAATTAGTTTCAGGTGTACAAAACAATGTACTAGTTAGACATCTACATGCCTCACAAAGTGATAACCCCCTCTTCCAATCCACTACCCCTTTGACATCGTATTTAGGTGTTACAATGCCATTGACTCTATTCCGTATGCTGTATTCCATATACCTGTACTATTATATATATATATATATATATATATATATATATATATATATAATTATAGTTGATATTCAGTATTATTCAGCTTCAGCTTCAGGTGTACAGTGCAGTGGTCAGGCATCTACACAATCCATGAAGTGGTTTCCCTAACAATACAAGTGCCCATCTGACACCCTACAAAAGCTTTACAACATTATTGATTATATTCCCCAAACTGTCTATCTTAGCTTTACAGAAAACACACTGGAGATGTTACTGTATTGAAGAAACCTCAGAAAAATGGCTATTTCCTTGATGAAAAAGAGGAGTGGGTGGGACAAGAACTTAGGCTGAATATCCTGAGATGGTAGGGAAAGGCAACTGGGTTTTCATCTGGACCACCATTAACTTGTCAGCTTTCTCTGCTGACAAATTCTACTCCTTAGATTGGAGTAGATTGGAAATTCACTTTCCTGAAAGGTGATTTTCTTTTTACCTCATGAAGTTCTGCCTTTAATAACCTTGATTTTCTTCTTTAAACACACACACATACAGATACACACACACACACACAAAACCTCTTCTCTTTCACTGTTTTTTAAAGGTTACTGGAAGCCTTTTTTTTTTTTTTTTAACTATGTAGACTTCTATGAGAGAAACTGTCAACTCCACCCAGTTCAGGATATCTGGCAATAAATGCAGCGTTTCAAGAGTAGGGGATCTCATTCATTTAACAGTCAAACCTTGAGGAAGTCTTTGTTGCTCAATCCTAAATTTATTAGATTCAATGTGACTAACCACTCCCTTCCTTTCTGGTGTGAAGAGGAAGAATGTAGACCATGAGATCAAGTGTTTCTTCGGGCTGAAAACAATTGTATTAAAGGGACACTAAAAGGGAGATACAAATAATACTTTTTGGAAGAAACGTTTATTTCCAACAGGAGCAGGGATTACGGGACCCTTAGCTTTCCCCTCACGTGAAGAAGCATCTGCCTGTGCTGGAGGACATTCGTGGTTCCTGTGCTCGGTCTCTAAGGGCAAATTGTTTTCATGAAGCCCACTTCATTCTTCTGGACTTCACCGAATTGGCACCATGTGAAGCAAACAGGAGAAGCTCTTCTTTTCGCCCTAGTAGCTTTGTACTGTATATTTGTTTTTCCCATGGATTAGAGACTAACTGCTCCAAAGAACAGAGCAATGACCAGGAACAGATAGGTGAATGACAGTTTGCTAAATATTTGATACGTCTTTAGTTTTAACCAAGTTAAACATAAGGTTCTAATGCCATAGAGTTCCAGTGTTGGAAGGAGCTTAGCGATCACTTGGTTTTTCTACCCACACATATTGGCGAGAGAACTGAAATAGCATGATTTGGCTTGCTAAAGGAAATACAGATAGGAAGTTCTTTCCATTTTACCCTGAAAAATATTTAACAACAGTCTACTACTTGAAGAACTGTTATCCTTTGTTACGAGTATATTTTCATTTCCATTGTGGGTGAGCATTTCCTCTCCACTAGGTTGTGCAATCCATGAGAGTGGAATTGTTATCAGTCTTTGCAGCATGGTCAGAGTACCTGGTGATCTTAGATGAGTCAGTTGTTTGCCTTTAAAAGTGAAGTTTTATGAGGGTAGTGACTCACTTTCTTGTGCTAGAAATGAGAAACTATTCTAAATAAGTTTATTAACTATATCTGAGAAACATAGAATTTTCCCTGTGACTTTTGGTAAGACACCAAGAGTTGCTGACGAAGACTCGGGGCATACTACAGAAAAAATATACACACACATACAAACACATGCAGATATCACACTGTACATAGGGTTTTGGACCCTCAGGATCATCCTGTTGCTCTGTAGTAGTTTATTGATCATGGGACCTGAACTCTATGTCTGTGTCATCACTCAATTAAAATCCATCACATGCATAATTTCCATATTGTAACCAGTGGAATAAATAAGTGATCATATCTTTGTTTCATTTATTTCCAAAAGAATCAGCGTGTAGATTTCCCAAGAGTGTATTGCTAGAAGAAGAGTGAGGATTTGAGAGTCTGGACGATTGAGTGAGATGACAAACTGAGAAGAAGATCTTAGAAGACAAAGAGTTAGAAGGAGTGATTATGGCGGATTAGGTCACAGGTTTAGGTAGACAGAACAACGAATGCATTTAGGACCTGGAGGTAAATGGTGCTGTCATCTGAGGAAATGTGGGGCTGGTTAAGAAAGTGCAGAGCTGGCCTCCACTGAAACGCATATGAGAAGCAACACACCTACCCACTGCCCAATTGGGGGGAAAAAGGGTTCCCATTCAAAAAGGTATTAAAGTATGAACAGTCTTAAAAATGCATGCCTGACAGTTGCCAGTTTAGGAGAAAAAAATAAAGCCCTGAAATATATTGCCAGATTATTAGTGTTTTAACTTTCATGAGTTTTCAGTTTGCAGAGCCAGCATCCATTTCTGATTGCTGAAATCCTGGGAGTGTATTCGCTTTAGGTGTTAAGATGCAGGCTCTGGACTTAACCTTTTTTCCCCCCTTGGCTTTAGTTGATGATCCTGTGGAAACAAAAATGACTCTGCTTAGTTTGGCAGAAATGCAAGAAAGATAAGCTGCTTGGGGAAGAGGGAACCTGTTCCAATCCCTGTCCCAAGGTCTTTTCAAAATATGTGCGTCAGCCTGAGAAATTTTCATATGTAATGCCTAAGTCTAATTATTTAGTTTGGCTACAAAGGGTTGGCGAAGCATGCTTTAATCGTTTTGATGCTAACATTGTCACAAGGCAACATTAAATCATTTTGAAATGATAATACTTCAGGTTAGTCACTATTTTTGCAGCTGCTTTTCCTTGTCACATTTGTTTGAAACTAATAGAATCGGTTATGATGAAAGAAAATAAAGCAAAAGACTACGTCAACTTTATATTTCTTCCCCTCACTGTATAAGTAGAAACACAAAATGAGATGGGAAATTCTTAAACATCTTCCTCTTCTGATTGGCATTACCGTAATTCAGAACTCACTGTCTTTTGGAAACTTTCTGTGTAGTTTCCCTTTCTCCACCTTTCCTGCTTCTCATCCTTCATGAACACTGAAGCTATACATATTCTTCTAACATACAATTGTAGTTTTTGTCACTTTTCTGCATAAAATATCTCAGTGGCTTTTAGTTACTTACACAGTAACCAAACTCTCCAGCCTACCATCTAAGGCCCTGACTCTCTGGGGCCACCTTTATGTCCAGCCTAACGGCTCACTCTCCCCACACATTCTCTGTGTGCCAGCATACTGAACTACTTTATTTCCACAAGTATTTATGAAGTACTTACTTTGTCTCAGACTCTGAGCTTGGTGTTGGGTATTCAACGATACATATGATCATTGAACAAAAACCACGATATGGGTTTTGCTCTGAAAGAGCTCACACTACACAGTAGGAGAAATATTAAAAACACAGTGTATGAGTGCAACATACAGTGATATATGCCCTCGTACATTCTAGTATTCCTCTGCCCTCAGTAAACTTTTCTTTATATCGTTCTTGTAAAGCTTCTATCTATCTTTCAAGACTGTTCTCAAATATCACCTCCTTTTGTAAGGTGATTGGAAAGATCTGCTGATGTTTTGTATATACTTCTATTAGAATTTATTTCACTTATGTTTTATTTTGTGTACGTATCTATTTGCACATTGATCTGCGAGCTCCTTGGGGGCAGGATTCAGTCATCCCACAACCTTAGCTATACGCTCAATACCTAAAATGTACTAGACGCTTATAAATATTTGTGGATTGAATAGCTTTATAATATGCCAATATTCTAAAAAAATAGAGATGTTCTAATCTCCATCAGCCATGTTTAATAGAAGATGAGATCGTATTTTTCTTTACTACAACATATTTGGCCCAAATGGAATTTAATAATCATGTTCAAAATAACAGTTTATATTTTTTGAACTTTTCCTATCTTCAAGGCATTTTGCTAAGAATTTTATATAAATCACGTCCTTTACATCATGACAATTATATGAACTGGGAAATATGACTTCCTTTGTATAGGTTTTGTATAGAGTTTAAAAAATATGTCATCATCATCATCATTATAGCTGATAGTTATGGGACACTTACTGTGCACCAGGCACTATTCAAAGCTTCATAGATTAACTCATTTATTCCTCACACCTACTTAATTTATTACATAGTTTCTATTATTATCCCCATTTTATAGGTGAAAAAACTAAGGTAAAGAGAAATTAATTTTTTTGTCCTAGGTCACATAGCCAGAGTTGTGAGGATAGGATATGATGATCCAGGTGGTCTGGACCTAAAGCTGCCTCTCTTACTCATTGGGCTAAGCCATGTTTCATTTTGTAATTCATATTGCAAAACGTGGTTCAAAATAGTTGATTATTACCGGTGGACACTGAAATAATAAGGATTTATATCATATGACCTACTTTATTCTCTAAATTGGGTCAATATATTGTCATGCAGGGGACCCTGCTCACTGCGCCATTTGTCGTGCAGGTCGTGCAGGGCGGCAGGCGGGGTCTCAGCTCCTGCTCCCCACATGGTGAGGCCAGAAAGGAACACCCACGGAGCCATAAGTAGGGTAGCCATATCACTATATTCTCACCGGCGGCATCTGCCTCTCTGCAATCCGTTCTTGCTAGCCCCCAATCTTTTTCTGCTAGCGTAGCCACAGCAGTTATATTAGTGGCCAATGGCTTACGGGTTACAGCTGATGGCCAACTAGCCACAACTGATGGCCATCTCATTACAGTTGATGGCCATTTACTATCCGAGCCAGCACCTTTCTATGTGAGGCCGAAAGTCTGGAAACTGCTTTTTGGGGCTTTGTCCCCACATATATACTCTTGGAAATTCCCTTACATACTTTCCATGTTGTCCACTTCATTCTTTATTAAACAACGGGAAATCCCATGGAAGACACAGAATTGCCTGATGGCATAAAAGTTTGTGTGAAATGTTTTCTCTTGTTAATGCTTTAGATCATACCTGTCTTACCTATTCTCTTGATTCCATTCTTCTTTCCTGAGTTCTACTTACAACTAGTATGGATTTTTTTTTCTTTTTCTTGATATTAGACCAGCAAAAATAGACTTACTTCATTTGGAGATGCTAAAATATATTATTCCAATGTGTTTCTAGTCTGAAAACCTTTTAAAGTTATATTTAGCTTAATAGAAAAATAATTAGTATAGAGTTCATACTTCATCCAGTGTACACAAAGCATGATTCATAAATATTAATAAGACATATAGTTTGGTAAAGCTATACTCACTTGAGAATTCAGATAGCATCATATCTTCTTCAGCATACAGCGTTTGGGTTTGTCAAAACCGAGACAAACTGAGACTAAGGAAAATAACATTTAACCATTGTAAATTAGGAAAAAAGAGTGAAGAGAATTCTCAAAAATATGAAATAAGAATAAAGCCCACAGTTGATGGATGGAATTTATAGGCTTTCAATTTCAGGGACCAAAATCTCCATTTTAGAGAGGTTGAAACTGCTATGATACATTTTAGAAGTATCTTGATGCCTATTTCTGAGATATTATTTATTTTTATCTTTCTTATCAATTTATAATGAATTACTTGGAAATAACGATTAAGGTTTAATGTCCAGTAACATATAATGGAGGTTTTTAAAAAAGTGATTAATGATGTTATTATCTTATTGGTATTTAACTTTAGAGTTGTGAAAATGAGAGGGTATAAGTACTTGAGGTAAAATCTGTTGAAAAGATTTAAGTTCCTATAAACCCAGACCTAAACTTAAATAGGAGTCTGTCCATATCACATTTAGAATAAGATAAAGAATTAAGACCTATAGAATGTCAAAGACCCATAAAGTGTCAAAGAGAAATGGAGAGTGGGACTGAGGTTATATTATCAGCTTTATCATCACATAATTTTCTGACTTTAGAGCATGTGGTTCACCTTGATGGAATTAAACCTTCATTTGTAAAATCATAAATTTGTATTAATTGACTTTCAAAGTCCCTCCCCGCTTTACCATTCTGATTCCATTACTGGTTCAGGATAACGTCTCTTTCACAATCCGTGTCTTTGGATTGGGCTTTAGTTTACATCTTCCTGATAAATATAAATAGGTACAGTGTAATCTTCCAAACGTTGACATCAATCTAAACACTACCTAAAGTAGGAGGAAAGAGAATGTTATGAGATTTACCACACACTTAGCTTGAGGCTTACTTTGCATTTATTGATTAATTTAATCAGTTTGCAAATATTACTGTATTTAAAGTAGTTAATTTGTAACTTGAGGTGAACACAGGGTTGTAAAATATTTCACATTTAATTTCTTTGTATTAACATGTTTTATATTCATTTTAATATCATGCATTCTTCATGTGTTAAGATATTGTATCAATAAAATCAAATACATTAAATTACATCTATTTCTAAATGAGTATGTGCTAAAAACTGCATATATGTATATATATATATATATATATATATATATATATATATATATATATATATATATATATAACTGGAGCTTGTTTGCCTATATATAAACTGGAACTTTCATGCATTTACAAAGTGGGACAATGTATATGTATTGAGGTAAATAAATATCTTGCTTATTAAGAATATTTTTCTTTTATTCCATTCTTCTTTTACTTTCCCATAGACTTGCTGCTTTCAAATAGCTGCATTCCCTTTTTGGGTTCATCAGAAGGACTGGATTTCCAAACCATTCTGTTAGATGAAGAGAGGAGCAGGCTGCTCCTGGGAACCAAGGATCACATCTTCCTGCTCAGTCTGGTCGACTTAAACAAAAATTTTAAGAAGGTCAGTTTATTTATATATATTTGACTGGATGCATTTATTTTGTGCCCTTCTTTGTTTCTGTTTTGTTTTAAATGACTCAATGTTAAAAGCAGTATAGCTCATTTACGTGTCAAAAAGAATATATTGCCTCTGATAGAAGTATTAGGTTGTATAAATGGGAAGGGGTGGTAAATGAGGATTTAAGTACATATACATGTTCTTTGTTGAGAGTGAATGAGTATAATACTATAACCTTTGAAAATATGAATGAAAGGCTTGGAAGAAGGAAAAGGATTGTTTACATCATTCAGATGAATGCAAAGCTCTTGACAGAAAAACTGGTAAATGAGTTCTCACTAAGTGTTAACATTTGCATGCATAGCAATTATTGTAAAATTAATTTTTTGTTAACTTTCAAATAACAAGTAAGCACACTTTAAATTCATAGTGTGACTATGGTAGTATTTTAACACCACACTGTTTCTCCACACTCTGATTTTATATCTAAACATATTTCTCCTATGGCCCAATCACACTCCAACAGTGAAGATTAATAACGCCCCAACTATGGGCTCATTAAAAACAAATTCCCTTTCCTTAAAAGGAAATATATACAAAACACAAAAGGCACTTGCTGCTGTATCCCACATTTTGAACAGCACCGTGATACCCAAAGGAAAGGGTGCAACACTTTAGGACTTATTATTAGCTAGTACTTGAGCAAGTATCTGTTTCTATGCAAGCAAAGATAGACACGAAGACCAGAAGGGACTAAATGACTAATGAGAAGACATACTATATGATCTATTCTGCATCTATGATGCATCTGTGATTGTGTTTCTTCTTCTTTTCCAGTTGTATCCCAAAAGAAATACTAGGAGTCATTGCAAGGTTTCAAGTCAATAGTTCCCAGTATTCAGTTAGTAGAGACTTCTTCCCATTCAAAGAGTTCTTTATAGGTCATATTAGGACAGTGAAGCGTCATACAGCATTCATCTACAATGACCACTTTAACTTCATAATTTTGAGATGTTTTCAATAGCTAAATATCAGTTGCTTAGTTATTTTAATATTATCAACACTCAGGGCTTTAGTCTACGTAGGATAAATGTTTATCTCCATATATATTAATATTGTTTAATTAATATCTGCGTGAGAAACAATTGTTTTTGTTTTTGAATCATTTTAACTTTTATTTTTTTCACACATTTTTTAATCGAGATCCACCAAAGGCAAAGGGGTTATTTATTTTTTACGAATGCTTAGACTTGATAAAGTAATAATAGTCTTTGAATGCAAATGCATATGTGCATATGTGTGCATTTCTTATAATCTATGTTTCTAGAATAAAAGTGAGGGTTAAAATATTGTCAGTAGTTGTTCCTGACTTGTTCTAATCCAAAAATACTTACAAAACCATTGTTATCTTTTTTAAAATTATTATTCTATAGCCTGGATATTGTTTAAAGTGAAATAAGCAGTTGATTATGTGCTAGAATTGAAAAGCTTACCTTTATTCTGCCATTATTGCTCCCTTTCATTTATTTTTAAGGGTTTATTTTTTCTTTAGCATTCTTTTTGAGGACTCGTACTCCTAGGAGAGCCTTTTGATGGTATCAACTAAATATCAGTCATCAGTAAACATCTTAGCAGGGGATGAATCTTTTTATAAAAGAGTCCAAATAAAATCTTAGTCAACTTTGCTGTTTTACTTTAAGAGATGCTACGTAGCTAACAGCATTTTTCCAAATGTGTCTCAGTTTAAGTATAATAGTAAAAAGCAATTCACACTTTTAAGGAAATTTGTTTTTGTGCTGTTTTCTGCCTTCAGGGATTGGAGGAAAAAGTCCATTTATCTGAACGGAGTGTATTAGATCATTGCTTAAAATAAATTCTGATAGCACAACTTCCTTCTGTCACTATTTTAAGCAAATTTCTCTTTGGCCATATTCCATGTTTGAAATCTGCTAATATTTAATAAAATAAATATTTACGAAATATTGATTTCCCTTATGATGTTATTGAAATAAATGGTTATTTGAACACATTATAAAATTAGGGTCTGTACTTGAGATTTCCTGCCTAACTGATATTATTTTATGTCGGTATTCCATGTATAATTCATAAAGGGGTTATGTATGTAAAGGTATGAATTTATGTTTGTGTAGGTATCCACCTTTAAAATTTATATAAATCACTCCAGTGTGAAAAGGTACTCCACAGCAGCAAGTAAGTGTCAAGATGTAGTACTTTAGCAGTGTTTAGACCTACGGAGTTTGCATTGGCTCCGTGCCCCTCGGCAAAAATCCAGACTCCTCTGTGGAAGAAACCACACATGTTGGGACTCTGTGGGGCAGAAGGATGTCCTTTGTATTCCTTGGAGTGAAAGCAATATACAACACATAATTGAGTTATGAGTGACTGTTTGGGATTCTTTTTTCCTCCTCTGGGAAATTAAAAAAAAAAAAAATTCTATAGAACTTGTTCAATTGAAGTACTGAAATTTAGGATATATGTGTACCTAAAGTTTTTGTTGCTTTAGACAAGTAACAAATTGAAAAATAACCATTATCATTTCATATTAGCCACAAGCCTTTAATAGGGAATGACCAGAAATTATAGCAAAATCATGCACAAAACTAATTCAGTAATAAATAGTTCATAATATCCTTCTTATTATCTTTACTCTGTTCAGAATCAATTTTAAGTCTACAATGAATGCTGCGGGTATATGCTCAGTAACTTTGATGAGTAAATGACTGTAGAGGAAGAAAGTCAAAACCAGATTTACTAGGGCATTTTCACAATCCAGAAAGTAAGTAAAAATTAAGTAGACTGAGGTTTTTTGTTTTGTTTTGTTTTGTTTGTTTTTAACTTTGACATTTATAGATACACATAAGAGGGGTAATAACATTCTAATTATTTTGTTTGTTGTTTGTTTTTGAGGGAAAGGATTGTTTCTACAGGGACATAATAGACTTCAGGGCAAGTTTAAGCACACATCATGGGGGATGTGATACCTCATAGTTTAAGAGGCTTTTCAAAATTTGCTTCATAAAGCCTCTCTTTACTTAAGAAATGCCCTGTGGATTCCTCTCTGGGACAGGTTTGGGACATTTATGCACACTGATTTGACATTCTCTTCCCTCAACACTAGACAAAAATGGAGTGTTCAGAAGCAGCCATTCCAAGGGAAAGACGTGGATCTGGAACTGCATTTATCACTCCTGACTGTTTTGTTGTAGGTTGAGTTCCCTCAGAAACCAACTATGAGGTGTAGATTAGCTTATAAGATATTTGTAAGGTAGTATTCTTGGGATCAACATGTGTGAGAGGGTCGCTAAGGAAGTAGCATTAGACAAAGGGAGAGCTGAGCTGTGATACAATTCCAACAAAAGCCTCAGCTGACAGGCCACGCTGATAAGATGGAAAACATTTCAATGTTGTCCTCTAGTGTAAGTGATAATACCATTATTTAGCCGGATTAATCTTATAAAAGAGAATCTCCATTTTCTTCCTATCTAATCCATTCACTATGACCATCAATGTTATCTCTTAAAAAAATAAAAATCTTATATTTCTTCCTGGTTTATACACTTCTGGCAGTTCCTGATTTCTGAAGAACTTGAATAAACTCCAGATTTCTGCTGGCTTCCAAAGCTCTTCTCAACACATTCCTCCCACCCATGTTTTTATCCACTGTTTATATTGTTCCCTCTCTAACATTTTATGGAGATGATACTATCATCGGCTTGATGATGTTATCAAGGACCCAGTTCTTTCTGTCTCTGCTGTCAGTCACTCTAGGTATTGGTGTTATCCTTAGGTTGGCAGCAAGATGGCTACAGCAGTTTTAGCAATCACATACTAACAACAAAATGTAAAGAGGTAAAAGACCATAACCTACTATGTATCTGTCTTAGGAGCAAGGGAACCTTTCCTAGAACCCTCCCGCATAGCAAATTGGCCAGAAACATGTAAATTCTGATTCTTAAACTCAAAAGAGGAGTGGAATAACTGCAATTTGCTTACACCTGTCAATTACCTTAGTGTCACACAGGGTGTCAGGCGAGGTCTCTGTTCCCGCTCCCCACATAAGAACGCAGGACATGGTGAGGCCGAACAGGAACACCCACGGAGCCATGGGTAAGGGAGTCATATCACTATATTCTCACCGGCGGCATCCGCCTCTCTGCAATCCGCTCTTGCTAGCCCCCATTTCTTTGCTAGCTTTGCCACGGCTGTTGTATTAGTGGCCAATGACTTACGGGTTACAGCTGACGGCCAACTAGCCACCGCTGATGGCCATCCAATCACAGTTGATGGCCATTTACTACCCGAGCCAGCACCTTTCTATGTGAGGCTGAGAGCCTGGAAACTGCTTTCTGGGGCTCGGACCCCACACTTAGGTGGCAGAGATGTTCAGAAATCAATCACATTGATCACTACACTTACAGGGAAGGAATAGAAAACAAGCTTTCTGAAAAATGTAATTAGGGAACCAATCTTTTTTTCTCATTAACGTTGGTTACCTGAGACAAACATAAATTTTTCTCAGCCAATGGGGGATAAAAGAGTATATTGTCTATTTGGAGAGAATTATCAAGATTAGCTAATTCTATAAATAAATTTTCTGTAAGGATTCATTTTTCTTTCAGGAGATAGCCTTGGGAAGTATTCATTTCAAGTAAAAATCCTTGAAATAATTTGTTTTTCTCCACCTCACTTTGTAAAAGTTGAAAAATCTGCTAATATTTACAGATACTTCTCTTGCTTATGTAAGAGTTTATTTATCTCTGTAAAAGTTTTCTGTGATTTTTTTAAAATTTAAGCTTTATGAAATCTAGTGTGCAGCAGATCTCTTATAATTTGCTGATACTCTCACTACGATATTGTAACTGTTGTTTGGGGGTGACATTGTCAGTAGGGAGTAGATTGCAATTTGACTAAAAGAATTGAAGACTATATTATTATTCTAGTTCTAGTATTTAGCATTATCCACTAAATATTTAACATACAGAGAATATATTTTTTAAATTAAATAACTAAACAGAATTTAAGTATTTTTGACTATATTTCTTAGCAGAATCATATCTAAAATAATGCTGCTTTGATTCATTTGGATTTGTCATTGTCTGGGGTTGTAACCAATTATATGCATTTGTAGAATTAAAACTTGAGATACTTTTTTAGTGACTGAACTTTGAAAACAATGTTTTTATTCTACTTTAGTCATCGTTTTTCTTTTATTCATTAAAAAATCATGATTATCTTCTGTTGGCACTTAGAATATTGTAATACGAGGTCTGACAATTAAGTCCACAAACTTATTACAATGATGTTGCTAACATTTTTTTGATATCAGAGGGATTATTCATTATGAGTTTGTACCAACTGGACAAACAGTTAACCAACTTTACTACTATTTGGAAGTGCTGAAAAGGGTGTGTGAAAAAGATAGGTGACCTGAACTTTTCGCCAGTAATTCATGGATTTTGCATTGGCATTGTCTGATGACGTTGCACCAGCACACACAGCATTGTGTGTGAGGGAGTTTATAGCCAGTAAACAAATAACTGTATTGGAACACCCTCCCTACTCACCTGATCTGGCCCCCAATGACTTTCTTTACCTGAAGATAAAGGAAATATTGAAAGGAAGACATTTTGGTGACATTCAGGACATCAAGGGTAGTACGATGACAGCTCTGATGGCCATTCCAGAAAGAGTTCCAAAATTGCTTTGAAGGGTGGAGAAGGCACTGGCATCAATGCATAGCTTCCCAAGGGGAGTACTTCAAAGGTGACCATAGTGATATTCAGCAATGAGGTATGTAGCACTTTCTCTAGGATGAGTTCCTAAACTTAATTGTCCGATCTCATAGAATATAAAACTCGGGTCTTGTCATCGCTCATGCCCTAGTTAGGGAGACAAGGCATAACAGAGTGAAATGACTTAGAAGACAAGTCAGAAAATCTTTAAAGATCCAAAATAATGAGACAGATCACATATCATAGGAATTCAGGGATGGGGAAAAATCACATATTTTGCATGGGATATGAATTAGTTCATGGTGAATGGGTAAAATTTGGATTGTTGTTAATTAGCTGGTTAATTAAAAATGGCTTGCATTTGGATTTGAAACTTGAGGTTTATTGTTTCCTTTTTCAGTTAGGGTGAGGGTCAACATGTTTGAGAAATGGAGTAGACGAGAGTTGTTTCTCCCCTCCAAGTGTGTATTTTTCCTAGTTTAAGTTAAAATAGATTCCCCTGCCCTTGCCTTTAACATTCTATCCCATCTCTAGAGTTAGAGGGAGGACATATAAAAATGATTTCAATAGTCCTTGAGAAAGGTGTTCAACTCTGGATGGACATTTGCATCCATTTATCATTCATTTATAAGTGATGCATTAGGAACCTGTTCAGGATAGACATCATGATAATGAAAGTGTTTGACATTTGTGCAATATGGTTTAAGGACCTATGATTTCTAAACAAATGATTCTAAACTACATGTTATCTGTCACTGTGGCTGCAAATGAACATTCTGTACCTCAACCAACTCTATGGAATCCTAGCAATAATTCATATGAAATCCAGAGTCCTTTCTATGTAAACTTCGGGAGTAATATATACAAGCTGAAAGTCTCTCCCTTTCTCTTTCTCTCTCTTTTTTTTAATGGATTCGTAGTTGACATTGAATAAAAAATGCACAGTACTCTCTGTTTGGTTATGTTACTTAGTTGAGCTTCTGAGTTAATGAATTGTTGGGATCCTTCCATATGAAAATGTTACTCATTTTGGAAGCAGTTCAAACCGTGCATGGATGTAGTGAATTTCTGAAACAGGATGTGAGCAAACAGGTCACAAAGGGAATGATTTATGAAACTAAGCGCTGCTTTTGTATCTGTTTTAGTCAAGCATTTATTTCTTGTTTTTCTTTCTTTTTTCTTCTTTATCCCTGTTTTTCTTTTTCAAGTGGTCTATAGAGGCAGAAAAGTAGACCGGTGAGAAATAAACTTACTCTGAGACTATGATTATTATTTATTTCACCTACTAATCTAATAGCAACCAGTATGTCAACTCATAGAGTATAATAATAATCAACTTTATTTTACTTTCCACACTCCCTTTCAATCTACTGTCGGGGACCAGTTCTGGACTTCTTTGTTAACTCCAGCAGGCCCCGTGGTTTTTGAGGTCAGTTTTAGGTAGTACAGATAATTGTTATCCAGCAATTAAAAGTTCCCATCTAATGTGATAAAACTTCCAATCTCACTTAAAATCGAACGTCTGCTCCCTCTACCTATCCCCGATTGAGCATGCCATGGGAGGGAGTAGGGAGATGTTCTGAGGCTTCTTCTCTCTTGTCCCTACCTAGCACTCTTCCTCTTCCCTAAGCTTGTTAAACACTGTATACGACATCTCTGGCATCCAATCAAGAGAAGGGAAGAGGAGAAATGTCTACTGTCCTTGTCAGAGGGACCTCTCAACTTTCTGGTCTTGTCAGACATTTAAAGGTGACTTTTCTTTCATAGGCACCTTTGTGAGTTTTTGGAATTTCCTCTTTCTGAAATTCTTTGCCTTGCCGTTCTCTGGATCAGCATGACGGCCTTTCTCCTCGGATTGGTATGTTGTCATTCTTTTTCCTGTGACAGATTGCACTTCCTACAGGTGTTAACTTCTGAAGTCTTTTCTCAACACTCTTGAACAGGACCTAACGTGACCTTATGCCATCCCATTTTTGAGCGACCATGGTTCCCATCTGTTCCATGGGAAGCCATCTTGTGGAGTTTCCTGCACACACTCTAGAAGTTCAGGCTGATATGCATGTAGCCATTGAGCCTGTCCTCTGTTTTCCCTGCAGCTTGTCAGTCTCTCTCTCACCCTTTAGACGTTAGTCCTCCATGTCCCAGGAACTGTAAGTTCAACAGCAAGTGCGTCTCGAGGGCCCGTCAAAGCCCCTTCCCTGGCACCTACCCCTCACCCTGTGGGTTGTAGGACACATGATACCACTGTCTCAGACGAAATATTCTTCTCAAGGGAAAGGAAAAACATTCTCATCTCCAGTTTCTAACTATTTTATAGTTTAAACATGGGTGAAATCATCTAAATGGATCTTGGCCACCTCCTTTGAAATTTTTCGCATCTTGAACTTGCATCTCAGTTTGAATGTTTTCTCAGCTAAAACTTCTTTTCGCATCTCGCTATATTATCAAAGCCATAAAATGAGCTCTCAAAAGAATGTTTGCTTTACCTCCAAATGTAATGGGCCAGCTCATTGTATATCATTCCTGAAGTATACACAGTAGAATTATGGACGTAAGCAAATGGAGAATGTTAATATTATTATTAATATTATTTACCTTCTGGATATCAACAGCCTCAGTCAAAATGTTTGCTGTTCTACATCTTGTTTCCTGTGCTTTTCAATAGTATTTCTGTTAGGCTCCAGCAAGGTTAAGCTATAACCGAGAATCTAGATCTATATTGATTCCTTTTTAAATAATCTTCAGAATCAATCTTTAAATAGTTTACTATCATTTTGAGATAATACTTAATCATCTTTATTCCTTTTTATTTGATTAATTTATTTCTATTGAAACTGATACGTGTCAAAATTAAATATTGCATATAAAATGATCAAAGAATTGCAATGTTAGCTAAACAGAACTGAAGGGCTTTAACTGGGCCCCAACAAAAACCTATTAGGTAACCTTATAGTGTTGAAGGCAAAAACAGCATAATACTTAAATTTTTCTGTTTAAAGTTATTTACATTAGTTTTTAATGTAAAAAATCATCAATGTGTTTCTGGGGTTAAAATAAAGGAAGTTTTCCAATGGGTTTTAAAATGAGGAAGCAATGTGCCCAAGCAATATATACATCATACAACCTATTTTACTCATTTTCATGGAATAATTTTTATGGAGACAATTTCATTTCATCTTGCTAAAATTTAGGACCCCGTATTTGCTTAAGAACTTTACTCTGAGAAGATGAATAAATTCTGGGGATCTAATATACAGCACGGTGACTGTAGCTAGCAATATTGTATTATGTACTTGAAAGTTGCCGAGATAGTTCATCTTAAATGTTCTCACCACACACACACAAAGGTAACTATGTGAGGTGATAGATGTGTTAACTAACCTTATTGTGGTAATAATTTTGCAGCATATAAGTGTATCAAATAATCAGGTTGCACACCTTTAACTTATACAGTGTATATGTCAATTGTATCTCAATAAAGCTGGAAAAAATGCAACATTAAAGTATTTTTCTTGTATCTCTTTTCTCCTATACTGAAAAATCTTGGTTCTTAATAATGTCAAAATAATGATTTATTTGCTATATCTTACAATGTACGTAAAATGATTTTGAAACAATAATATTGATATTACCACTAATAAACTGGAAAAAGTTAAAAAAAAGAACTTTTTGGTGATTTAATGGAAAAAAATATCAAAATTATTTAAATGGAAACATTGGATAAACTTAAAGATGAAATATTTAAGCCAGAACTAGGATATTTTAAGAGGAATGACTTTTTTTAAAGCAGAATATTAATAAAACAATTTTATGTTTACAAATATGATCGTTTCTTTCTTCCACCTAGCATTGGTGATTTTTGTCTTATTTTTCTCCTTATTGAACCTGAACAGTAGGCCTATAATTACAGCAGTTAGTCAGATTACTTGAAATTCACCAAACTATGACTCTATTTTAAAACACTTTTATTAGGAAAATAAAATAAATGAGTTTATAATTTTAAATATAATAATTTTAAGTGGATATTTAAATGCCCTTTTTGTGTAGCATGAAAAGGACTTTGTTACTTTTCTTTTCTCATGGAAGTCTAAAACAAGAGGGTTTTCATACACAAGGATCCTGTACTTGCTGGGTTTATATGAGTATAAGCAGATATGCTTTTATAAATCAGAATGACCTTCTGACTCTAGTTCATTAACTTGCTTCATGGCTGAATAAGATATTCCCATCTAATGCTTTTACCCTGCAAGGCTGTTATTTAGGGGGAAAGGCTCAGAATAAATAATTTCTCATTTAAAATCATGTGATTGATAAAAGAACATTGCCATGCTTTTTATTCTTAGTTCATACTTGAAATTAAGAAAATATAAACACTTGGAAGCCATGTGGACATCCCAATAAATTAACTTTTTGTATAAGGCACCCTGCTTAGTTTCATGGTGATTAATCTCTTCTTACTGCCTGCGGAACACATGCTGTCTAGTAATCACAGAGGTAAAACAATTGCCTCGTTCATGGATGTGCTGGCTCCCCAGCCCGGGTGCTGATGTGCAGGTCCCATCTGGTCACTGTAACGGGATGTCAGGATGTTGTTAGACGGCTCACACTCCTGCCAGCACTCTGACAAGAACTCTTTCTCTGTCTCCATTTTAAGGGATTCTCCGCAGATCACTTTGTAATAATTATGGAGTGCTTATGGTACATGTGATACTGTGTCAGGTGCTAAAGAGGATAGGAAGAAGAAGCGATGTCCCTTGTCACTCAGGAAAAGTGGCCAGTAAACCTCAATGAGTTATATGCTCCTTTAACAAGATAATGGAGCCTCTGACCTGTATTCCTTACAAAATTTTGAAATCTAGACACCAGCACAATTGTACCACAGATTCAAAATTACTAATTCATTTGTGGATTCCTTATTTTTTTTTTTTAATTTTTACGATGCAATAGCATTTCTCTCACTTTCTTACGGTACATATTTATTGAAGCCCTGCTATGTTTCTAGCACTCTTCTAGATGCTGGGGATATCATGGAGAATACCTTTAAAATGGGGAGTGGGGTGATGGAGAAGAAAAAAAGGAAACAAATAAAATATCACTTAATGCTGTGTTATTTTAAAAACCGTGTTATTCTTGGAAAACTACTTTAGATTGGTCTCAGAGAAGGCTTTTCTGGGGAGATGATATTAACATGGACACTTAAGTTTTAAGAAGGCACCATCCAGAGGAGGTCAGATATATTCCAGGTAGAAAACATTCATTCTGAGGATAACACTGATGTAATATTTGAAAGCACAAAATTAGTTTTTAACAAGTATATTAGAATTCTGAGATGGTTGGTGGATGAAAACTAAATGTGAAAGAAGCATTGAGGGGAAAAAAAGAAAAAATAAAGTAAAGAAGGGAGAGACTATTCTCACTCAAGACTTCCAGAAGGAAGCTACATGGGCAGATCAGACTAAAAACTTGAGAATTTAAACTTCTCATCTGTAACAATTTATTCCCCAGACAGTTTTAAGTATGCAGGCTTTCCCTTTGGTGTTCCTGTCCTTATTTTTCAATACTCCGTTCTTTGATTTCAGATATCTTACCTCTCTCTGTCCGTGGAACCCAAAGTAGTCATTGCTCTGTTGATTCAAATACTTGTGCCATATGGCATTTAGAGAAAAGTTTATCCAACTTCTTTGCAACTGTTCAAAACTCGAATCCTGTTCTTTGATAGAGATGGCCACTTGCATTTGTAGGGCTCTGAATTTTTTTTCTTTAATTAGGTTTTATGAACAAGTTGTAATTTCCTCTTGTGTATTCCAGTCAGTCGTTTTGGCATCTCTGAATTAGGCTAAAGGGCGTTTGACTGACCTTGGACTTGCTAACTTGAGTCAATCAAATTGCTTCTCCAAAGTTGAAACAAGGAGCAGATATAATTAGAATTTCCTTAGGATGTTGTTATAGGCCTTATCACTATTTGAATGTTTCTTGATTAAAATTAAATAATTAAAAATGAATTCCCTGACACTTTCACCTTACCAAATGATAACTTAAGGAATTATATAAATTAGGAATGACACAATAATTTTTAGAGACATTGCAATATTTTATTTGTGAGTTCCTCCTACCTATTTGTATTCAAAGTCAAATAAAAATGCTTCAACAAGCAAACAAACAAAAAACATTTTGTATTTAGATAAAAATAAGCAAATTAAATCAAAAGATGATAACTAGATCCAAGGTTGTGTTTTTAAATGAATGCAGCTCCCACTATATTTTCATCAGAAAATAAATATTAAATCTCTTTTGCAAAAATGTGTTTAAAATATAACTACAGCAAATGAACACATGTAAAATGATTGGGAAACAATTTTCATTTCATTAGGATGATATCTTTTCATACTGGTAATCTGTATTCTATAACTTTAAAAGAAAAAATATGTACATATATATTCGTACTCTCATTCTTTTAAAAAAATATGGACTGCTTCACAAATTTGTGTGTCATCTTTGCTCAGGGGTCAGGCAAATTTTCTCTGTATGGTTCCAGTATTATTATATGTGCTACAGAAGAGAACACTACATATACATATATATTTAGAGGTTAATATTTGATTCTTCCCAGTATCACATACAACAATTAATCCTTTGGAAATAATCAATTTCAATTGTGAAATAATATGAAAACAGCATCAACATACTAACAAGATTAACTCAGTAAATTACAGAATGTGGGGACTGACTTATCAGACATACTTGTTTTAAAACATTAACCCCATAAACAATCACTTCCAAGTGGAAGTGATTTTAATACACTTAATACATATTTAAATATTTAAATAAATACAAATTTATTTACTTTTGTTTCCCACAGTAGTTTTCTTATCAACTTGATTAGCACTCAAATTAAAACCAATTTACAACCCTTTAATTATTTAATAGTGGTTAAAACCCTGGATGATTATATTGAGAGGGATTCTTGGGCTCATATGTATCTATAGAGATCTGTTTGATTTATGATGTCTGTTCTGCATGGAGAAGGAGAGAGCAGCAGTAAGCTTTCTACATATTTGAGATCCTTGATCTCTAAGCTCCAAGGTCCCAACAAGTAATCTTCACCAAAACGATAGCCTTAAAACGTGTATCTGGTAGATCATACATTAGTTAAGAACTAGTGTTCTGTGGGAATATTTCAGGACAATTAAATATGGCAATTATGCAAGTGGCATCTCTGCCTCTGGTATGCCCTCCTTTGATAAGTGAAAGGAAAATATCTGTGGGTCAGTGTCTAAGGGAGTGGTGCAGCTGTATCAATCTTCAGGAAGGGGGTATGTGTTTTGTTTTGTCCTGCGTAATGTAAACTTTTAACGAGGCATGATACTGCATGTGCAAAGCTCTAAAGTACAGGAAAACTGTGTGTGTCATTTCATTGCTCATGAATTCCGAGAGCAGTGATAATATTGATAATCACTGCCTTAAAACTGTACACATTATCCAATGACCAAGAGAACTTCTTATAGATACCGTGGACATTGAATTTTTAGGTGAGAGGTGTGATTTCTCTCTGGGAGTCAGGAAGTCTCAAAGGTTACTGACTGGGCTACTGAAATAATCTCAGGACTTTAGGTATTTCTTGGGCATTGTGTAAACTGTGCTGAAACTTGAGACCCTATGTGAAATGTGTTATTTTATACCCAGAGTAAACATGTCTATATCTTCCTCTATGTAACTGCATGCCTCTGTATTTCTTTATTACTGTTTTGCCCCTTTATTTATTGAAAAACAAATGTTACTTGAACATATTTCTTCAAACCCTATAGAAATATGAAAGTGTGTCATTTTTTTTTGTTTGTTTTGCTTTCTTTTGTTTTTAGATTGAATTATGGAAAATTCTGTTTCTTTACATTCTTTACTAACAAGGAATCAAAAGGAATATTTTTAAAAAATAGACCCTTTATTCTAATGACTAGGTGGCAAGTAAGAGAAAATCCTGCCATAAATCATAACTAAAATTATATCTTTTAAATATTGGCACAACTACAATGATTTTATTCTTTTTAAGTAAATGTTTAGAGTCTGGAAGATAATCAGATATCTGCTAGGTTGTTATTATTAAGTAATTCTATTTATGACTTCTAGATTCTTGACAGCATTGTGTCAAAATAAGCCAATATATAATCCCAACTAATCTTTATTTTTAAAGTTTGAATGTTACCTTAAGAAGTAAAATTATCTTTGTAATACTATCTTAGAGTCCCGTGCAATAATAATAATAATAATGATCCAAGGATAATTTCTAATTTTAACAGGTTCTAGACTTTATAGATTGAAGGTAAATGAATAAAAATGAGATAACATTTTAGAAAATAAAGAAAATCTGCTTTGTAAACAGAAAAGACAAGATTTATTAAAATTGGTTTCTGGAGTCGAACACCTTATATAACATTTACCCACTGTTCAAATCCTGAATACAATTTTAGTTGTATTGCTTCATTAACTAGGATGACACAAATTAATTTACAATTAAATGACTTATCATCAATAATTGAAAATGTACAAAAAAACCATTAAAACATCTTTCAGAGATTTATATTTCTTTGCAAAGAGAAACATAGAAAAATGTACAATTATTATTTTAATGATGAGTCCTTAAGACAAAATTAGAGTTGAAACTTCAAATTATTACATTACAGTTGAAATTATTAAGATAAAATTATTTAAAACAATAGCTCAGAAGTTGGGACAGCTACACACTTTGTTTACGACTCTGCTGTTGAGGGTTCTGAGAGGGGCTCTATCTCTGGGCTCTCTTCTCACTTCAGAGCTGTCTCTCCGACTCATATCTTAGTGTGTCAGTGCCACACCTTCCTAGGCGTACAGAAAACCCATCATAATTATGTGCGTAGTGAACAAATGATTAATGAACAGCAGTTACTCTGTGCCAACGTTGAAAATTTCATTTAGATTTCAAAATGATATCAAGATTGCTTCCACATTTTGTCAGTCTTTAACTGCCTCTTTTTGAATCCCCCATATATGTATTCAAAATACATTTTAGAAACATTATTTATCTCATAATTTACTTTAACTCAATCATCCAATACACAGGTTTAAAGTAAAAAAAAAGAAAAATAGGATGCTGTAATGACCTTTATTTTCTTTAAGTCTCATTTACTTAATAAGAAGGAGTTCTATATTCTCCTTTTCTCTTTTTTTCTGTAGTGTTAATATGAATAAGATATTCAGGTTTCAACAAATCTATAAATATTTGTTCTAAATTTATTGCTGAAATGTGATTAAATCTGACCATCTTCTAAAACAAAAAAATAACAGGATCTGACATACCGAAAGGATTCAAAGAAATGTTAATCTAGATTAGAGGTAGAAGAAAATGAACTAAATATTAAAGCAACTGATAGATCATGGACATGCATTCTTTGTACAATTTAATTTCATTCCAATGATACAAAGTTGTCCTTTGTAAGATCACTTATAATATTCATTAATCAACAAGTATATCTGCAGTTGATTCTAACAATAATGAATGTCAACTACAATTTTATATATATATATAAATATTTATATATATATATTTATATATATATAAACAATTATATATATAAACAATTATATATATATGTATATATATATATATATATATATATATATATATATATATATATATATATATATATTTACAAGAATTGGAGTACCGCATTAGGAATACAAGCAGTGGAAATGTAATGGCTGTGTGCGATGTCAGAGGGGTAGTAGATGGGGGAGGTTGGTTATCACTGTGTGAGGGGTATAAATGATAAATGTTTATTACATTGTTTTGTACACCTGAAACTAATAAAAAATAAATAAATAAAATAAAATATAAAACGAATAAACAAACAAAAAAGCAAGTATAGAGTTGCAGTTTGCAAGATGAAAGAATTCTGGAGATTGGTTGCCCCATGTGAATGTACTTAATACTGCACTGTATTGGTAAAAGTGGAAAATTGTATTATTTACACTTCACCACAATTGAAGAAAAAAAAAGAATCGGCCAGAAAAAAATGTGCGAGGATTGAGCTCACAAGCTCAAATATGAGCTCACAAGCTCAAATATGAAGCCAAAATTTCGTAAATTCACAATGTAATTTTTAAGTAGAAATAAAGAACACTTAGTTCAGTATTTTTGCTACCAGTGCTTCAAAAACAACAAACAAACAATAAAAAACAACTTGAAGAAACTTCCAAATTTCCTACCAGGTGCAGTTTTTATTTGCTATTCATTTATTCCTTTATTTAGGACTTCGTGATTCTAGGTTGATGACACACTATTGTCCATTGGCCTAGGCATGGTCTATTTTGGCATATTTATTTAGTAACATTACATAATTGTTTTTAATTATGTATTAAACACCAGAAAATGCCCCATCCAGAACAAAAGCTAAGATCTGGTAAATAATCTATTTCTTAACACAAATTTACCCCTTTTCTTTTTCCTAATCTTGAGTAACCATCTTTCTGAATCCTGTTTATCACTCTCTTGCTTTTCTTTTTACATGTCTATTGCATTTACATATGCACCCAAAAACTGTCTGGTTTATTTTAGTTGTTTATTTTTAACATTATTCTAAGAGGATCATGCTGTTTGTAATTTTAGGGAATATACTTTTTTCACCTAATAATGAATTGTTCAGATCCATCCATACTGCTTTTCATTGCTGTAGTCCATTCATGTTTTACTGCTGGCTACTATTTAAGGTTGTGTGAAAGTATAATTGCACTGATGTAAACCATGTCTGAATAAATAGCATCTTTGGGTCCTTATTGTGAACCACATCAAAGTTAGCTTGTCATTTCAGCTTGCTGCTGGTTCAGCCACCCTGCCTATGTACACCTTTGGATTGTAGGTTTTTAAAATGTATGCAAAATGAACAACCTTGCTTCATTGAAAGTTTTCAATAATTTCATTGTATTTATCTAGTAAGAGAATTTGAGTGCTGTTCTCTGTTCTTTATTATTCAGACATAAAACCCTAAAATTTCACTATGAAGATAATATCATGTAAACATCGGTGACTTCTAAATAATTTGTTAATTCCAGGTTTAACAAGTCTTTTTCAGTGTACTCCCTCAGGATATTTTCCTTTTCCTCACCTATTAAAACATTTTCTGTTAACATTGGTGAGAACCATAATAAAAGTTTGTGAGGAACTCTTGGAACATTATAAGCAACTCAGAGCTTGCTTTTCTTGTTTCTTCTTGCCTATAGCTTAACAGAGGGCATTTCTTTTTGTAAACTAATGGAGTAATGTAGCTGAACCTTATTTTGCAAAAACTTCCAGACAGAATTCCTAAATTTTGTTAGTTTTTACTTTCTGACAAATTCAAGACTGTTAAAGCATGACTAAAAGCTACCAACTAATGAGTTTGCTGCCCTTGTCCTTAATTATTTGCCCAAATATTATTTATTGTGCAGTGGTTGAGACTGGTCCCTTCCACACACACACACAAGTTCAGGAGACGAACATTGGGTCATATTTTGGCTCTGCTGAGAACTAGCTTCATGGTCCTTGACATGTTATTTAATGGCAATATGAGTAAATTTTCTGATTTGAAAATGGAAAGAGTAAATACAGCAAACTCATGGGGTCATTGTGAGATAAAATAAGGTAATGCATGCAAAATGCTTAACTAAGTCACAGATGCTTCTGAGCTCCATGCATGTTAAATATTGTCAGCAAATTCACACTGGTCTTTGACTTGGAGTGATAACTTACACTTGTGACAAAGAGCTCTTTCCCACACCTCATTGCAAATGTTTAGAATGCACTACCACTCTAAGTAAACATAGAAACACAGAATAAAATAGAATCTCTTACTTAAGTAAATGCTAATCTGAAATTTTATTGTCATCACAATAAGAATTTATAACTTTTCCAACATAATTTACCTATTGTTAAATGGATTTAGAAATAAATAAGGTTAACAAATGAAAATGGATAATTGTGTACAGTTTTTCTTAGAAATTATTTTTGGTGACTTTGGAAAATACTTAAATCTAAAAATTCTTACATCATACCTAACAATATGTTCTTGGCTTGGTATCCACTCTTCAACTTCACACGCTAACTTCCCTAATGAGAATTGTAGGGTGTTTTAGATATTCAGATTCTAACACACCTTTAAATGTTTTACAGATTTATTGGCCTGCTTCAAAGGAACGGGTGGAATTATGTAAATTAGCTGGGAAAGATGCCAATGTAAGTATGAGACTTAAAAATATCTTTGTTAAACTAGTACTGATATGATAATATATTTATATTGGATTTTATTGAATGAATGGCATTAGCATATTATGTGTAAGACTACACTAACTTATTCTGTGACAAGATTATGGTATAAAATATTTCTACCTTGTCAAAAGGAATAACATCATTCTCAAAAATTTAGAATTACTATACTTTCTATAATGTTAATTCTGAATATTACTATTTTTTACCAAAAAAATGTCAGAGTACATTTAAAATATTAAAAAATGAACTATCAGAAAATATTGTATTTCTAGGGTTGTGTACTTTTCATTTACATGCATGCACTTTGTGACTGTACACAAGACCATAGTTATTTTACCATTGTGAACATACAATTGTTATTTAATTTGGGTTGAAATTAAACTTATAACATCTAGAAGGATTCTTTCAAAAGCTGACGTTACAGAGATATTAAGAAGGATTGGTTGAAAATGAATGGCCCACATTCTGGAATAAAAACTAGACATAATTTGCTCTCAAATGTACTTAAGCCTAATTATATGGAATAACTTATAAAGGATAAATAGTGGGGTTCTAATATAAACTTGTAGTTTAAGCTGCCTTAAGGACCAGAGACAACCTTTCGATAGGTGTGACTAACCTAATCACCGTTGGGGTGTTCTGTCTGGATTGCTTTGGCATTGTCCAAGTTGTCCTGCGTGCTCCCCCAAATTGTGTCGCCTGTTTTATCTCCAGCGATGACTGCAGAGTGCTGTGGCTCAGCCTGCCTCTTCTCCTCATCCAAGGGCTCTGATTCAGGCCAGATGCTCTGTGTGTTGCCCTGACATTTTGCACTGTGGTGATAGGGAGGACTGCTTTTTTCCCCAAATAAATCACTTCCTGAATGTAACTCAAGATGATAAAAGGTTCTAACTTTGGGTAGAAACGTGGACGGACGTCTTGAGGCTGTTTTTGCAGCAGTCCGTGGTGTTTCCTCCAACCACAATACCCAGGAGGATTAAACAGAGCAGGGCCTCTATATGTAATAGCAAATAGTGCGTGTTCCATGAAAGTGTAATTAGATGTAAAAATTCTCATTTTATTAATTTGATAAAATGACATGATGCTTAATGAATTGAGGGGAAGATCAGAAGACTAAGAACCTGATTTGTTCACTCATTTGTTCAGTCATTTATTCAACTAATAGTTATTAAGAGCCTGAATATGTGTACAAATATGTGTACGAAACTGATACAGTAGCTGCTTACTAGGAGCTTTCACTCTAATGAGGGATACAAATATTACTCCCATGATGACTTATACACAGGGTACTACAAAACAAAATAATTAAAACAAACTTTTGATTATGTCTGATTTTGTTTTCAGTTAGTGTTAAATGTGATCTTTTTAGGCATTTATCTTAGTAGAGATACATCGGGGAATGTTAGCATCAAATGCAACAGGAACCAGTTTTTACATTTCTTTAAGAGGAATGGGAGAGATTAAACTATTGCAAAATACATTCTTCTTTTTCCCATGTCTCTAATCTCTTTACCCTGTTCACTATTCCATCTCTGAGCAGGTGCTCAGGTCTGCAAAAGCGTCAGTAGTTTTTTGAAATCGTGGGGAAAAGATGTTTTAGCTAGGAGTGTTTTCAAAATTATTTTGTTGATTAACAGTAGAAGCATGTCATAAACAGTATGAACACTGTAATATTTTGTGTTTCACCAGTACTGAGTGTGTGATATGGAGGCAAGTAGGAAAATAATGTTTTAAATTTACTCCAATAAACTAATGTCAAGTTTCCCATGGAGTAGATGAAGGATAAACACTCAAGGTCAAACAGTCAGTGGAGGTTTTAATTGTGACAGTGTTCTCATCTCAGTATATTCACTAATTCTAGTTATATAGTAACTCAGTCGCCTGTATTATTAAGTTAAAGCAAAGTGTGATAAACCTTTCTGGAGGTGGCATCCTAGAGCCAATAGGACTCTGCAAATGGAACCTCTTCTTCCAATTCAGTTGTGTTTGGGAACTAGTAATAACCTCTAACCTTTAAACTAAACACATACTGCCACCCAGGATTAGAGATTTGAGAAGCTTTTCTCTTTTTACTGAAGTCTGTAAAGTTTGATGTTGAACCATGAAGGCATAATACAAATATCTGTCTCCTTTTTAATTTGCCCCTTTTAAATAATATCATATTTTAGAGTTACTAAGAATAGCTAACACTTTTATAGCATTTACCCTGTTCCAGGAGCTGTTTTTAATGTTTCATATTTATAATTTTGTTTTATCCATACAACAATACTAAATGATAGATTTATTATTATTATTATTATTATTATTATTTCTCATTTTCCAGATGCGAAGACTGAGGCTATAAAAATTAAATGACTTACTCAATATCATTGGTCTTGTAAATAGGGAAGCCAGGAATTGAATCCAGAAATCTTGCCCCCACAATATGTGCTCTTATATATCGCTATGAGCTCTGCCTAAAGGTCTGAACTTTACAAACAAGGTCTGAAATCTGTATCCTTCAAAGCGTTTCTCTCTTCAGTGACAGCATAGTGTGGATCCTCCTCAGTCAGTGTTGCAGAGATTTTGGCTGACAGAAAACGGAGACAAATGTGTGTGGTTTTATTGACATTTTTTTACTACCTTTGGCACTACCCTCTCTTTTCCCTTCTCTCTAGTAATTTTTACCTACTTCCCAAGAGTGTGTTTAGGATTAACAAGTGTTTGGAAAGGCTGTCCCTTTACACAAAGGTACTATATAACTGAAAAATAGTGAATTATTTACCATAATGAAAGTTAGCTAATTGGGGTTGGGAGGGAGTGGAAGATGAGGAAACAAAAGAGAACTATTCCTCTTTCTTGAACACAGTGCCCAGTTTAAGCCATGCAAGGAAAGAGATGACAGGAAGCTTTTTGTGGAATTTTTGCTAAGAATATTTTTCAAAAGAAAGTCACTAAAGACATGTCTTTAGTCCTGGCTATGAAGAGTGTGGTAAGCAGGTGGGTCCAGGCAGAAGGGTGCACAGTGTGTGGGTAGCCGGTGCTGTTTGTCAGCTTAACTGCTGAGGCTCAAGAGAGACATTACATAGAGTTGAAGAATCTTGCTTCTCTTACAGTTCTGTGATTACATTTTTTTTTAGAATGTCTAAAAGTAAAACAAAGTGTTCTCTGTAGAAAATTTCCAAATTATATAGAAATCATCTATAAATATTTCCTTCTCCATGAACATTACCCAGAGATAGCTGGTGACATTTTGATGTTTACTCTTCTATCTTATCTATTTAGTATTTTTCAGAATGAAATCATTGTATACATAGTCCCTTAAAACACTTTTTTTCCCACTTCACAGACTGCCATGAGCATTTTCCCATGTCATTAAATTCCTTTTTATAACACTACTTTTAATAGCTACACTGCATTCCTCTATATATTATTTCATCAATCCCCTATTGGTAGAAGTTTGGTATAAGTCCAGCTTTTCCTATTGTAAATGATGCTGCACATGAAAAACCTTATATATAAATATTGTGAACATCTTTGACTACAGAGTAGAATTACTGGTGAAAGGATATAAATTTGTTTTATACACATTGCAAAATATCTCTCCAGAGCTTATGCCTCTTACACTTTAACCAGCAGTGATGCTCATGAGAAGGTATATTTCCCTATACCCTTGCTAATATTGGACACAACATAGAATTAATATGTAATACTAAAACATAAATTTAAATATATATATGTATAAAATATTTTCCAACAAAATAAAATGCTTTTTGTGTTTCAGCTTGAAAGTTTTTTCATTACTATGAAAACTAAATATTTTATGTAGTTGCAAATTGACTATTTTTTGGAATGACAAATTTGTTCCTTTTTAGATTGAACATGTTTCTTTCCCTTACTGATTATTTTCAGAGATTTACAGATTGTATATAATTACATATGTATATAATATAAAATACATTATCTCTTTTGATCCACTTATGTAAAAGTGAATATTTCCCAGTTATCCTGTTTGATATACTCTTTAATATTTAAGTAAGCGTATCTCTCATTTATTTTTCTATAAAATGTTTTTCATGGCTCTTCTACCACAACTAGGTTTAGCTCTGTAGAAATCTCCAGTTTGATCTTCCACTTTTAAGAGAGAAATGTGATATTTGTTTTTTCATGTGTTTATTATGAAGTGTTAAAATATTTTCAGTACTTTTAATCTAAACAGATATCTGTGCAGACTGGATTCTGAGGTCTGCTAGTCAAACCTAACATGTAGTACAATGATAGGCATGTGATGAATGATCAAAAATATTTAATGGTCTACAATATTCTGAAAAACGGAAATCAGAAATAAAAACGGATCAGATTCCCAAATCATGAGTGTCTTTTCATATATGACCTAAATAAATTAAATTTAACAATTACAATTCAGTTATCAGAAATACATGTAAAACTTGATTGGATTTAATTGTACTATATACATAAGTCCAGAGAATTACATGTACTTCTCTTTTGTTAATACGACATACCTAGGGAGAGACTAAAATTCCAAGTGTTAATATATACTTGTCTTTTCTCCAAAAACTAACTCAGTTTTATATTTGTTTTAGTTATATATATATATATATATATATATATATATATATATATATATATATGCATATATGTGAGAAGAAATACTGAAACAAATAATATCACGAGAGAAATTTTAAAAGTTGATACTGGGTCTTAATCCTCTCTCTCTGTGTCTCTCTCTCTCTCTAATAGTGAGGGTAGGGAGTAGTTACAAAGAATAAAAGAAAGAAAGATAAATTAAATCTTTTTTCCAAAGTTGAATATATTACTCAATGCATTGAACTGTTTGGTCAGATACAACAACCCTTGTCATTGTGAGCAATAGGTGACAGATTAGCCAGCCTTCAGGGAAATTTATAAAGTTGCTTCTAAAGTTATCTTTCTTCATGCCTCACAGAATTATGCTCACATTAATAGCCATCCAAGTCGCTAAGTGAATTAATTCAAGTGAATTATTGTTCATGCTATTTAAGCAAAACATGAAGTCTTTGTACATAGAAAGCAAACAGCACAGAATCTGAGGTATAAATAAACAAACAAATAAATAAATAAATAAGTTACACATTAAAAGGAAAATAATTGTAAAGTTTTTGCCTCACATCACCAGTTTGCTGAAATATCTACCCCAGGCCATATTTGAAGTAAAAGATCTTATCTTTTAGGAAGGCGTGTCTTTCCTTCAGACAACCAGTGCCTTTTCATTGCCCCTAGGCTGCTTAGAGAATGACCCTTTATCAACTTCACTACAGAAAAGTTTGAGCAGAAGTGACTTTTTTGTAAACTGTGTCAGATAATTCAGGACTCATCTATACATTCATATAGTCCATGTCAGCCCAATCTGAGAGTTTCATAAATAAACCCTTGGTAACATCATACCAAGTCAGAAGCTAGTGTAATAGGTTACTTTCCCTGGCTGGCTGCATTTTAATAAAGTTCTCCTAGAAAAGTTAAAGCATGCGAAATGTTTTAGGTATTATTCAGAGCCTTTTCTTTATAATCACTAAACTTGTATCTCTTGTGTGTATGGAACTTTATCCTAGGCCTCACTGGCCTTTTTAAACAGTGTTGTGTCTCTCAGAGTCCTTAATCTTTCTGACTCCGTAATTTATAATCTGGAAAAGGAGTTGTTTTATTTCTTTATACAAATATTTAGTTCAGAATCTTGTAAAATTAATGCCTTTCTTATTAAGCGTGGGCTACTATAACAAAATACCATAAACAAGGTGGCTTAAAAAACAGACATTTATTTCTCACTGTTCTGGAGGCTGGGAAGGCCAGACTGTCAGCTAATTTGGTTCCTGGTGAAAATTATCTTCTTGGTTTGCAGGTGGCCATCATCCTGTGGTATCTTCACATGACCTAGTGAGAGAGCAGGTGCCCCAGTCTCTTCTTAATCCCATCAGGAGGATCCCATTCTCCTGCTTCTTAAACTGATTACCTCCCAAAGGCCACATCTCCCAGGACCATCACACTGGAGAGTTGGGGTTTCAACCTATGAATTTGGGGAGCACACAAATATTCAGTCCATAACAATTACCCTTAAATTATATGACTATTTGGTAAAACCGAGCTTTTAAAAAAATGGTGAATTGACTGGCAGTAGGTTTATCCCACTTCACTTCAGTCATATAATTCTATTCTTTTCCTCCCTGTGTACTGTTTCTTGTGTAGTTCCCACCCTTGCATAAATCTCTTCATGGGGGAAAGACCAGGAAATGAAAGTCCCTTCAGTGAGCATCAGTGAGCAAAATAAAAGAGAATATTAAAACCTCTTACCGTTGCAATGAAGCCATCATTTCAAACTTATCTGGTGACCATATACAGTTTTAGACTTTACCCTTAGTGTTTCTCACACTACTGTCTCCATTATTTGTTCAAAAACATTAGCACGGCATATTTACTCTGCATTAGGTTTTCTTTTGAGATTGCGGAACGTGATGTTAAAAACCATGAAGCTAGTTCCCTACGGTGCCTTTGTGAAAATAGAAAAAAGTTCTCTTCATCAGACACCTCGGCACAAGAGAAGTGACATAATATGATTTTATTACACAATACTATCTGCCAGAAAATATTCTTAGTGAATATAAAATGTTCCTTTTTAAGGAGTCTACATATAACAATTATATGAGAACATATACTAAACATATGAAAATATTCAGGATATTGAAGACATCTGTACTGTGATTTACACATCCTTAGACAAGACTGTGGGTTTTTTGTTTGTTTGTTTGTTTGTTTTGCGTACATCCTAAGCAACCACATGCAGTGGCCCTGCTCCTATTAGAGAAGCTGAATAAACAAGCAGAAGTGTAAAAATCTCTTCAGTGATTGGGCTTGGTTTAAAAAAAATATTCATGGGAAACACAGAAGATATTCTGGGAATAAGCAGGAATTAATCTGACTCTTAGTCTCTGTGACACTGAAGATAAATGGAAATAAAGTGATAAGGAATTCCATCCAATTGGAATGGAACACATATATAGGCATAAACACCTGTGTTCAGTGTTTTGTTCGGTGTAGCTGAGACAGTTGGTGTTGCAAACAGTAGAATCTATATGGGATAGACAATATGGGAACATCAGAACATGAAGGGTTTTGTTCTCTGGGTAATTATTGGAAGAAAGTATGGATACTTCATTAACATTCTATGTATATTCATTCTCTAGGCCCCACTGAGTACTAGTTTAGAGATGTGCATTCTAGCACTCTGATTCGTTCAAAACTTTTAAAATTTCAAAGGCTTCAAAGTCCAGTTTCTAATTTGTTTTGCGTCCTTTGCTAAGTCAGATGTTTAAACATTTCTTGTAAATCATTTTTTTCTTTTATTTTTGATGACTCATCTAGTTTGAAAATAGGTGGCATGGATGATAATCTTTTAAAAACTTGAATTGTGTGCTAATAATGCTTTTATTTATTTTTTTTTATGCCCAATAGACAGAATGTGCAAATTTCGTTCGAGTACTTCAGCCTTATAATAAAACTCACATTTACGTTTGTGGAACCGGAGCATTTCATCCCATATGTGGATATATTGATCTTGGACTCTACAAGGAGGTAATATGATAAAAAATTTATTGTTTCACCTTGTTACTTAATGCCTATGGCATTAGACAGGCAGATTTGCATATAAAGATGGAAACATATATGAACTGTATAAGAACTCATGTTCCCAACCACTTTAAGGATTACCATTTTGATTATACTTTATCTACCTAATTAAAATTTTTTCTATTAAACGTTTATTTAGTGAGATGATCAAAATTAATAGTGTAAAATGTTGAAAGTGCTTGTTTTCTATGGGCTCTATGTATGTCTTCATTTTCTCTTGCAGTTCCTTTATACTAGATTTGTACAGTATGTTGCTGTCGGTAAAAATCCATTTCCCATAAGACCTTGCAATGGAATTATATTTTATAAGTAATTTCGTTTTTTGTATCCAACAAATTTAGCCTGTTACTTATGTTTACAATAATGGATGTTAAGTACAGAAAAATTTAATGATTTATCTTTTTAAAATTGTATAGATAGTCATATTAGCACATTGAACTCATTATTTCTGCTGGACCAAATTAACATAGTGGAGATAAAGGATGTATTCATTAGGAGTAATGTATCCCTGCTATCAATGAGCATTTCAGTAAATGAGAAACATGGAGATTTTAGTAATTAGTTAATAGCTTAATAGGTTAGAGTGGTTTCTAGTGTCGTGGACTATTTCAGGCATTTGGATTGTTTCTTTGGAATTTCACAACACTCTTAATGAAGCTGGTACCTTTATAACTCCAATTTACAAGTTAGTAAAAATTGTCTCAGTGAAATTAAATAACATGCCTAAGATCACTCAGCTAATAAATGGTCTAGCAAGGAACTGAACCGAAGCAGTCTGTCTCTAGAGCAAGCATGCACAACTGAGTTTTAGATCGTGTACTCTAAAGTGTATCTTTGTATGAGTTGATGGGTTGCACTATCATCCTTATGTTTATGTATATACTTTGAATAACTGCACATATTTGCAGGATGATTGGCTGTGTGTTTGAACTTAAAGTCTGGGTTTATGGAACAGGTTTCTTTACATTGGCTTAATGGAGTCATGCAGAAATCAAACCCACAACTGTAGCTGGGTAAATTTTCCTCTCTAATCGACTTGTCTAACCAGCCCAGATTCAACTGTTTGAAAATAAAGCAACCCTGATAGTGAATTCTCTGAAGCACTAGGAGACTTGGCAACTTGAATCCATCATTCTTTGTTGCTTGTGTAATGTTCTCTTGCCTAGCTTTGATGAAGGGTAATATATAATAGTAGCTCACAGCATTATGGTGTAAATACATGAGATAGACCCACAGCTTGGATGTGTTCTGAAGCCTGAGGCTAAAGGCCAAACTCACAACCTTGCTGAAGGGTGAAAATAGTGTTTTTTTAGCTCCTAAAAGTCACAAGTGCTAAAAAGGAATTTAGATGGAGCTAATTACTTAGCTTGGGACTGTCAAGAAGCCCAGAGGCAGTCAAATTTACAAGTTCTGTGAGTAAGAGAATTGAGTGAGCAGGGGTATTGAGCCTTGTGAGTTTGCTGCTGGTCCAGGGTACAGGTAATTGTATTCAGCCCTGCTTGAAGATTATTAACTTTTTAAATGCCAGGAATTTAATGTCCTTCCAGAGGGAGTTTAGAAGGCCTTAGGGTTTGCAAACAGATAACGTTACTGTAGTGTGGTTGGGAAGAGGGAACAGCAATAAATATTAGGGACGGAGGAGAGAAGTATGGGAAGTCCCCTTTCTGGGGACTCCTGTTCAGTGTAGTTGGGGCAATGGGAAGAAGCATAAAAAAGCTAAAATGAATCCCAGATTTCTGTCTTTGGCAGTGAGTTGGAGAGTGGTGTTATTTATTGAGGTGAGAATAGTAACATTGTGGGGAGCATGGTGAGTTAGTTTTGTATGTTTTGCATTTGAGAAATATTCAGGAGGTCATGCCAAGTGGGCAGTTGGATCCGGATTTCAGGACAGAAGTCAGAGCTGTTGTCAACAACTAATCATTTGAGCGTGAGGAGCCAGAGTGAGAATTACGGCCCCAGTCATTTACCAGCTCCGTGCTCTTCTGTACACTGCATATGCTTTCCAAGCTGCTGTTTATTCAGCAAAACAATGATGATAATACTAACTACCTCACACTTATTTTGAGGATATAATGAGAAAATGATAGTATAGGCTTTGGCATAGCACTTGCTTCATTCCTGTCACTTAATATTTAGCCATGGTAGGCAACAGGAACCCAGAAAGGTAAAGAGGCAAGAATTTCAAAAGTGTATTTGTGTGTGTGTGTGTGTGTGTATGTATATATATACATACATATGTAAATTTTATATAAAAATAACATCTGCAATGTATATATGCTATATGTATATATATAAATATATACATATATACATATATGTATATACATATATGAATATGTGTGTATATATATATATTAATATATACATGTAATTGTTAAATAATTAGGTTCAAAGTATTGATGTGTTCTTATGTTCTTCCCCCTGGAATCTCCCCTGTGCTACTGCAAACTCGCATCTTTAACTAGGGATGATATTAATAATAACTTTGCCTAGTTGTGATGAGTAAAAGTTTCCTATCACTCTCCTTATCACTTTATTTCAACAATATTTCTCTGTGTGCAGCTTAGATAGATATGTTTTGCATATTTAATTAGGCTTAAGGAATGCAATGGGAAAAACCTTGTAAAATTGAAGTGTCATGTAATTCAGTCAGTTTATCTGAAGCAGTCCACTTAATCAGCTATTACATTTTACATCATTTTCCTGTTGGTGTCCTTGACTCCGGCTCAAGGAAACTTGCTTTCCTGCTATCTCCTTTCCCCAGGAGATTAGAAGGGAGACCTTGTCCTCAGCCTCCACAAGTACCAATTTAATGGACTTATCTTGGGAATTTAGTGAAATGTTGCCTTTGAAAACAGAAGCCTATACAGTTATGGGGTTTATCCAGTACTTTGCATACAGTACTGGCATTCTCTCAGATAGTTTCTTGGATTTTTCAGCTTTTTACTATGATCTTCTGGCACATCATGATTCAGCTTACTTTCCCCCTTTACACTAACTCCATTATAGGCTTTAGAGTCAACAGTTCAGTTTGATCTGTTTAGAATAATGTTCCTTTAATGATATTTAAACATCCTGAAGAGCCAATGTCTACAGGTGTTTTTTTTCCTGACTTATCTCTAGTCGCACCCACAGTTGGGAAGAATACTCTAAATGTGTTCTCTCCGGACTTTTTACATGCCTGGGCTCCACTGTCATAACTTGTTATTAGCTGACCTGTTCTAATTAAACAGACTTGGGCATGATCATGTTACATGGTCAAGGCGAGTCTATTATAAATTGATTTCAACACAATTTTTAAGTTCACGAGTTTGAAATGCTGGGACTAGATTAGTTAAAAGCATAAACTTTGGAGACAGCCCTGAGTTCCAGGAACTGTTTTTCGTCTTACTGACTATGCAATAATGAACAAGGTACTAAACCCCTTCGATCCTCAATATTCCTCTTGTAAAGCTGGAATTCTTAAAGTAGCTACATCGTTAGGCTTATGGTGAAGATTGAATGGAACAAAGTTCATAAAATTCCTGGCCCATGGTCAGTGCCTATTAACTGTTAGGTACCATTGCTATTAGTATTAAAGTGCATTTGCTGAGAAGTATGAAATAGCAATTGTTAACTATGCTATTTAAATTGCTATTACTTTTTTTTTTAAAGCAGTGGTTACGGTCCATTCTGTTCATAAGAAAAAGAGCCGATGTAATACAACAGATGATCCAATTCCCTCTATCTTCTTTGCTTCATTGCTTGATTTCTAGATAAGTAGCAATGAATGATCCTTTCTTATTATATGTATGTGTGCTCTAATAGAACTCTGTAGATGTGTCATCTAGAGAAAATGCCTGAAATGCTGAATTTCTCTAACTAGTGCATAGGCAGGATGAGTCATCAGCTGTTTTGCTGGATGGTAGTGTTGTCATTATTATGAAATACTCAAGCTCATGGGGCCATATTCATTATACATTCATATTTTTCTTGGAAAGTCCAACTTAAAATGTTATTTTTTCCTGAATATTAAAAGCCTACCAGTGTCACTCGGTCTGTGGTCATTATTGTAAAAATAGATGTTTCAGCCAATAAAAGTATGTGGTTTTTAATGTGTACAGTGTTTTCATAAAAGTAAAAATACAACAAGATTTTTTATTTTTTTTTTGCCCACATGTATCAACAGCTCTGAAAATGAACTGCCTACCTTAGAACACTTTTATGTCATTGAAATTACAAAATATCACATGGCTTAAGTAACTTGGAAAAGTTACAGATGCTTCAGTAAATAGACCATAACAGCTTTGAAAAGTAATAATTGTAGTAAATTTATTTTTTAGATGAAGAAATTGGCTTTATTAAGGCTCAACAAATTAGTTAGGCTTAAGACATATATGTTTGATGGTGATATTGATAATGATAGTGATCCAGACTAAATCAAATGATAAACATACTACTAATTCTGACTGAAAATTTAATTCAGTATTATCATTACTACTTTGGGCAAATGGAAACCAAAACATGGGAATTGAGTCTTGCCGGAAATGGAGTTTGCGAAAGAGGTAAGGAGCACAGCATGAGGCACATGCTAGATGCTCAAAAATCAATTTGTGTGGAATTAATGAATTAGAATTGAGTTCTTATCTCTTATGTTCCTGCTGATTCTGGTATTTTAAGAAATCTCATTTGTGTTAATATTTCTCATAACAGGAAGTTATGTTCAAACTAGACACAAACAATTTGGAGTCTGGCAGACTGAAATGTCCTTTTGATCCTCAGCAGCCTTTTGCTTCAGTAATGACAGGTAAGATCAGTGACAGGTAGTTCTTGTTTTAAGTGTTTTTCTAAAAAGGTATGTGTAGATTAAACTACTTTTTTTTTTTAATTGAGTAAAAGATTATTTTGGAATCTTCCACTGGCTGTTTGGTTACAGTATTTTAGTACCCAATCTTTCTATACTTAGCATCCTTATCAATAAAGAAGGACTTCAGCCAACCTTAATATCTGCAGTTACTTTTTTTAGATGAACTTCTGGTTGAATTCTCAATGCATATGACACACACTCACTTGTTCTATAATTTTACATTTAGATGGCTCAGATTTCCTTATACTAAGATATGTCCCTATTTGGTTCACTATGGAAGTTAAATTTAGCAGTTTCTTTAAACAGTAATATGTTGAAAATTTAAGCAGAAGTATTAAGATATAAGTGGATAGACTGATAAAAGAAATGAATCAAACTATAAAGTACAAGTAATAGAATGTTCTAAACTTGTTCCCCCAATTTCACCATAACCTGATTATTTTAGTGGAAATGAGAAATTTTTGCTAGCATGTTCAGGCTTCTCTTGTTCTTTATATGTCTTAAATTCTTTTATAAAATGAGTCTCCTGTTTAAAGAAGTCAGTTCTGTGTGGTTTGAAGTCTGTTCTGAGGAATGTCTGCATAACCATTATAAGGACTCCTTTTGTCTTGGTTTAGTTCATGACTTTAGTCTTTTTTTATTTAACTTGTCTATCAAATGTTTGAATAGACTACAAGAATGAGGCACCATGACGTTTTAATTTTCACTTAGTGAGACCCACTGATCTTCCTTTGAAGTGAAAGCGTGTGCTTTTGTGTTTTGAAAATCGTGACTAATGTACAGTCATTATCCTCAATAAAATGAGATAGATGATTTGTGATTCTGATCTGCCAAGTAGGACGGACACACCTTTGATAAAAAACAATAGATTGTAGGTACTGGTAACCCCTCTTCGGAATCCCTAAGTCTAAGTAGTTTAAATACAACAGAGTCAGCTTTAAAGCCAGGATATACAGAACCCATTTTGGAGTTGAAACATACATTTTTTTTTCCTGACAAAGTGTTCAAAGATCCACAAATCTATGTTTCAAATTAATCATGTGTTTCCTTTACTCCTACCAAACCTTTTTTCATAATGTCTTTGTTGATGTTGTTACTTTTGTACTTCTGCGTTTTGAAATTTTCCCCAAAATGAAATATTGCCATTTACCATATACTTTAGGTGAACGCTTTAAGAGATGGCATCCGTGCCATATCCACATTTACTTCACATAACTGGATTTCTCTTTTTTGTATTTCATTTTTTTACTCCTTTGAAAGTTCACTATTGTCACTATTTAGGTTGCTTGTCTCAGGTCGTTCAGTAAGAGGTTTATTCAGATAGATATAATCAGAGGGTTAAGAAAGTATCTGAATCACGTATACAAAGGCAGAATTTGAAAGATGTTTCTGAGGAAAACTGGATTTTAGTGATAAAGCAATGTCCTTAGGTTGTTCTTCTATTTAGGCATAAAAACAAACAAACAAACAAAACACCTAAACTAAACTAAATGCTCTGTAGAGAATAGGCTTTTTTGTTTTTTGTTTTACTTTTTGTCCATTAAGTGTAGCCCATAATAGCTGACTGAAGATTTCTTGAAATAGAGGCTTTGCTCTCTGAAGGGCAACACATTCTACCATAGGAACAGCATTTTTTTCTGCCACTTCCCTCCGCCCCAATAATGCATTAATAAGCTTTAGAGAATATTGACCCCCATCCCCTCTTTTTCACCCTCAATCCTTTTCTCTACCCCCCCTTCTCCCCATCTTTCCTTTTCCCTCTGTCCTTTCCTCCTCTCCTCTCCTTCATCTTCTTTTCCTCCTTCCTCTATGTGTCTCCCCATCCTCCTGTCCCTTCCAAGCCACTTTCTCTCTCTCTTGCGCCTTCCTCTTCTTCCTCTTTCTTTTCCTTTTCCTCCCTGCTCCCCACCCCGGTAAAACATGGCTAGGCACTTTACATAAATAACAGGACAAAGAATTTTGGTATGCTGTAATGGCAACATCTTTCCTTTTTCAGGAATTCCTGTTTATCAGAACTATTAGAGAACATGACTAGCTACAAGGAATGCAACATGTTATAATTACAAAGAATGACTTCAGTGCTGAAAGCTCCCTTTCAGCAGAGATTAGGTAAAGAAAAGTTGTGGCCATTGAGGCTGTGTTGGTTAAGTAAATACTAATTATACAATCCATTCCTCATTATGGCATTTACTTTTTAATATTTGTGTGTGTGTGTGTGTGTGTGTGTGTGTGTGTGTGTGTGTGTTTTACTACAAAGAGGAATTCCTAATTATGATATATCCTTGAATTGTTAGTGAGGAGAAGAAAAAGAAGAAGAGTTCATTCGTAAGAGAAGCCAATGCATGTGTAGTTATTAATTCAGAAGCCTTTGGCCCTTTTCATATTCAAGTATCTAGCATCAGCTTACTAAAGTTCATTGCGTTATCTTTTCTTCAACTAAGCAAATTTTTCAAAATCTGAAGGTGAAATTTATGAATTATAACATCAGTATAGTCTGGTGTTAAGCAATAAACATCTTTGGTTTCATGCAGTGAAATTAGTATATTGTAAATAGTTTCGGCTGGTAAACTCTTAGAAGTCCTGTGTATTCTTTTCTCCCACCCAGATGAGTACCTCTATGCTGGAACAGCTTCTGATTTCCTTGGCAAAGATACTGCATTCACGCGGTCCCTTGGGTCTACTCAAGACCATCATTACATCAGAACTGACATTTCAGAGCACTACTGGCTCAATGGTGAGTGACTTTCTCACTTTTCATTATTTTGCCTTTGCTTTTGGGAAGATAAGAAACTCATTATTATTTGTTTGGATGTGTTAGGAGAGAAGTGATTTAGCTCAACCTTATAAAGTAGGTTTGAAATAATGCTCACTAAGTTAGACATACCTCCAGAGTCTGTTGTGTATATAATAATAGCTGACATATATTGAGTGTGCACTATTGTCCTTGACAAGTCTATGCTCTAGTTGAGTCTTAAAAATATTCACAATGACATATGAGTTACATATTTTTCTTATACACTTTTTAAAGAGAAGTAAACTGAGATAGAGAGAAGCTGAGTAATTTGGTCAAGGTCTTATAACTTGTCTCTTGCAAAGGTGGGTTTCAAGTCAGCAGTTGTTTCCTTCAGTCTGCTTTTTAATGACTAAGCCAAATATTCTCCAGGAGCGAAGGGAAAGAGATTAGACTGTAATTCTAACTTTCTTTGTTTACAGAAAATTTATGTGTGGGGTAATAATTTTAAGCATGTTGATATTGAGATCAGTTTGTCTAATTACTTTTTTGTTTAGGGGTCATACGGTATTCTGAGTTTTAAAATCAAAACAAAAATGAAACCTAAATGTATGTATGTATGTATGTATTTATTTATTTTAATTAAAGTTTGTAAGGGTGATAATTGTTAGTAAAGTTCATGAGCTTCAGGTTAATTTAATTCAAAGAACAATGCAAGGCTTTTTATTTTCCCTACTGCCTACAACAGTTAAGGTTTTATCATGATTTTCTAAAGTTTTCTAATTAACAGGACTTTATTCTACTGCCTGACAGAGTAACATAACACTGCTGTTTAAACAGACAGAGAGCATTTCTCATTCCCACTATAAGTATTGGGTTTTAGAGGAGAAGGCGGGGCAGAGATATCCTAGAGGCTATCTTTCTGTCTCTCCATAAGTGACAACATAAACAAAAGGGGGAAACTCTTGAAAAACATTTCTTAATCAAAATATCCAGATACATTTGTTTATACAACAATGTGATCTTCATTGACCAAAAGAGAATCCTAATAGAACAAATTTAGAATATCCCCAAATAAGTGATTATTTGTTATTTCTTACACTAATGCAAGATAGGACTATCTTCTTGAGCTTTGTGCCGTTTTATGGATATAATTGGTCTGAGAAGGACTCCAGACATTGTAATGGTGGAAAATCATTATCTGCTTAGGTAATAAGATATACTTTTCAAATTAAATTTATTGAGGTGACATTGGTTAGTAAAATTACATAGATTTCAAGTGTACAATTCTATAATATATCATCTATATATTGCATTGTGCTCACCACCCAGTCTGTTCTCCTTCCATCACCATATATTTGACGCTATTTACCCTTTTCTGCCACTCCCTTTCCCCCTTACTCTCTGGTAGCCACTAAACTATTGTCTGTGTCTATGAGTTTGTGTTTGTTTGTCTTGTTCATATGTTGCTTTCAGTTTTATGTCCCACACATGAATGAAGTCATAAGATTCTCCACATTTTATGTCTGAATTATGTAACTTAGCATGATAATCTCAAGATCCATCCATGTTGTTACAAATAGCAGTATTTCATCTTTTCTATGCTGAGTAGTATTCCATTGTATATATTTGTCACATCTTTTTTATCCAGTTATCTATCAAAGAACAATTTGGTTGTTTTCCATGACTTGGCCACCATAAATAATGCTACAGTGAACATAAGGGTACATACTGTGTTTCCCCAAAAATAAGACCTAGCCGGACCATCAGCTCTAATGCATCTTTTGGAGCAAAAATTAATGTAAGACCTGGTATTATTTTAATATAAGACCGGGTTTTATATAATATAATGTAAGACCGGGTCTTTAGAATAGAATAGAATAGAATAGAATAGAATAGAATAGAATAGAATAGAATAGAATAGAACAGAATAGAATACCAGTTCTTATAGAATGTAAGACCTTGTCTTATGTTAATTTTTGCTCCAGAAGACTCATTGTAGCTGATGGTCTGGCTATATCTTATTTTCGGAGAAACACAGTAGATTTTTTTTTTTAAGATTTTTTAAAAAAAAATATGGCTACATACAACATTATATCAGTTTAAGGTATACACCATAGTTATTCAACATTTACATACATAAAGAGATGATCATCATGATAAGTACAGCAACCATGTGACAATGTACCATTCTATCACATTATTATTGACTATATTCCCTATGCTGTATATTAAATTGCCATTACTTATTTGTTTTACATCTAGAAATTCGAACCACTTTTTCCCTCACCTTCCCCCCTTTAAATTTTTTTTTAATTGCAGTTAACATTCAATATTATTTTATATTAATTTCAGGTATACAGCATAGTGGTGAGACATTTATATAATTTAAGTAACGATGTCCCTGACTAGTCTAGTACCCATCTGGCACTATACAACTATTACCATATCATTGACTATATACCCTATGCTTTAATTTACATCCCCATGACATTTTTGTAACTACCAATTTATACTTCTTCATCTCTTCACCTTTTTCACCCTTTCCCCCCACGCCCTGACCATTTATCACCCCGGTAAATCTAGCACCCATCTGAAACTATATATACTTATTGCAATATTATTGACTATATTCCTTATGCTATAACCTACATCCCCTTACCTACTTTGTAACAACCAATTTGTACTACTTAATCCTGTCCCATTTTTCACCCATGCCCCCAACCCCCTCCCATTGGCAACCATTGAAATGCTCTCTTTATCTATGAGTGTGTTTCTGTTTTGTTTATTTATTTTATTCTTTAGATTCCACATATAAGCAAAATCACACTGCATCTGTATTTCTCTGTCTGACACTCCACTCAGCACAGTACTCCCCCGGTCCATCCATACTGCAGCAGATGGCAAGATGCCAGTCCCTTCCCTGGCTGAGCAATATTCCCTTATATATGTGTACCACCTCCTTCCTCTTTATCCATTCTTCCATCAACCGACACCCAGGCTGCCTCCACATCTTGGTCATTGTAAACAATGCTACAATGAACATACGGATGCACGCATCTCCCCAAAACAGCATTTTGGGTTTCTTTGGATAAGTACTCAGAGTGGGATTGATGTGTCATTCTTTGTCTCTTCTTATAACCTTTGTTTAAAAGTCTATTTTGCCTGTTATAAGAGTTGCTACCCCAGCTTTTTTTTTTCTTTTCCTGTTTTTATTTTCATGAAATAAATGTTTCTATCCCTTTACTTTCAGTTTGTGTGTGCCTTTCAATCTGAAGTGAGTCTCTTGTAGGCAGCATATGTAAGGTCTTGTTTTCTTATCGATTCAGCCACCCTATGCTTTTGATTGGAACATTTAATCCATTTACATTTAAAGTAATTGTTGATAGATATTTAGTTAATTGCCATTTTATTATTCATATTTTTAATCTTTTTCTTTTTCTTTTCTTTTTTATTTATTTTATTTTATTTATTTATGTTTTGTCTTAAAGAAGTCCCTCTAACATTTCTTGTAATACTGGTTTGGTAGAGATAAACTATTAGCTTTTTCTTGTCTGGGAAGCTCTTTATCTGTTCTTCGATTTTAAATGAAAGCTTTGCTGGGTAGAGTAGTCTTGATTGTAAATCCTTTCTTTTTTATCCCTTTGAATATTTCCTACCAATTTCTTCTGGACTGCAAAATTTCTGTTGAGAAATCAATGGACGATTTTATGGGGACTGCCTTATAAGATATTACTTGCCTTTCTCTTACTGCTTTTATCATTCTCTCTTTGTATTTAACCTTTGCATTTTAATTATAATGTGTTGTGGTGTAGGCCTGTTTGGGTTCATCTTGTTTGGGACGCTCTGCACCTCCTGTGTTTATATGTCTATTTCCTTCACCAGATTAGGAAAATTTTCAGTAATTATTTCTTCAAATAGGTTTACAATACTTTGCTTTCCCTCTTCTCCTTCCAGTACCCCTATGATGTGAATATTGTTAACGCTTGATGTTGTCCCAGAGGTCTCTTAAACTATTCTCATTTTCTTGGATTCTTTTTTCTTTTTACTGTTTTGATTGATGTTTTCTGCTACCTTGTCTTTCAAATTGCTGATTCAACCCTCTGCTTCACCTAGTATGTTGCTGATTTCTTCTAGAGCATTCTTCATTTCAGTTATTGTATTCTTCACTTTTGAGTGGTTCTTTTCTATGGTTTCTATGTCTTGATTTTTTGCTTGCTATCTCTTTGTTGAAGTTCTCACTAAGTTCCTTGATCATCCTTATAATCAGTATTTTGAATTCTGTCTCTGGTAGGTGGTTTACCTCCATTTTGTTTAGTTCTTTATCTGGAGTTCTCTCCTGTACTTCATTTGGGGTGTATTTATTTGTTACCTCAAACTTGGTTCCGTCTGTGTTTGTTTCTACCGTGTTTCCCCAAAAATAAGACCTAGCCGGACAATCAGCTCTAATGTGTCTTTTGGAACAAAAATTATATATTATATTATATTATATTATATTATATTATATTATATTATATTATATTATATTATATTATATTACATTACATTACATTATATTATATTATAAATTTATTATACCTGGTCTTATATTAATTTTTGCTCCAAAAGATGCATTAAAGCTGATTGCCTGGCTAGGTCTTATTTTGGGGGGAACACAGTATGTATTATGTAGATCTGCTATGTCTCTTATTCTTGCTAGGTGGCATTATGTAGTAGGTGCCCTATGGGGCCAGATGGCACAGTCTCCCTGGTCATGTGTGCTGGGTGCTCCATAAGTGTCCCTTGTGTGGGTTGTGTGTGCTTTGCAATTATATTTGAGCCTTGGTTAGTATTAGTAGTCAATGGGTAGGATTGTTCCTAAGTCTCCATAGCTGCGGGGGTTGACCACGTCCACTGCTTATGGGTTGTTGTACATGGGGTTTAACATAAGGAGGGAGATTCACCCCAGTAGGCTCCGGGGCCTGTTGAGACTGCTCTTTGGGTGTGCCATTTGTAGGTCTAGTTGGGTGGTACTCTTCTGTGGTCTGAAGCCAATCTCCAAGTATGTTGGTTCTGTCACCTTTTGGGAGGGGCTCTGGTGCAGGCCACTGTCTGTAACCAGCTGGGTACTACTTGGTAGGAACAACTAAGCGATCTGTGGTTGGTCACTGCCTATGCTGGACTTGGAGTCGTATCAGAGAGGACACAGTTTGAATGGATGACAGCTGCCACCTGTGCTGGGTCTGGGTAGCTCTGCAAAAAGCCCTTACTTGTACACTTTGAGACCTGCTGCCAGCTGCAAATTTCCTTAAGGTTCAGCTGCTAATAAAACCTTATGCATTATGGAGTTGGCTGTGGTGGAATCTCAGTGAGTCACCAGGATGGAGTAAGCAGCGCTCACCAGACCAATTCAGATTCAGATTTGGCCTGTGGGACGGGGCTTAATACAGGAAAGATGGTGAATGCCCGCTGGCTGCATGGGAGAAGGACCCCACACAGGGAAAATGGCAACTGTCCTTCCAATCCTTATCCTGCAGCCATGCAACTTAGTCTTTCTCTGTATGTCTCTCATGCCCCTGAGTCACTGTCCTTTCACCGGAACTCAGTGTGAGTGTCTGCGAATGAGTCTGTGCAAGCTCTTTAAGAGGTTGTGTAGGTTTCCCTCAGCCTTCCATCCCACCTTTAGGATTGGAATCCCCACTTTTTTTCACAACCAGATGTTGTGGAGGCTCCTCTTCCTAATACCAGTACTCCTGGCTGGCGAACCTGCTGTGAGGCTGGGGTCCCTTGTTCTTTCGTGGGGAAACTCTCTGGCTGAGATATTCCTTCCAATTTTCATCTGCCAGACGGTTTGAGGCCTACCTGTTTCACATCTCAGCCCTTCCTACCAGTCTCAAAATGGCTTCTTTTTTATATCCTTAGTTATAAAACTTCTGTTCAGCTAGACTTCAGATGGTTCTCCATGCTGATTGTTCTACAATTTAATTGTAATTTTGATGTATTCAGTATTTATATACTCTGTCATCTTGGATCCCACTCCTTACATAATTTAACAAATGTTTTCAGATTTTTGGGGTAGATACCCAGAAGAGGGATTACTGGGTTATATGGTAATTATATTCTTTTTTTTTTTTTTTCTGAGGAACTTTTGTGCTGTTTTCCATAATGGCTGTACCATTTTACATTCCCACCAGAAGTGTAGTCTCTCCAACAAATATTATGACTTGTCTTGTTGATAATAGTCATTCTGACCAGTGTGAGGTGATATCTCATTGTGGTTTTGATTTGTATTTCCCTACTAACTTGTTAGGTTGAGCATCTTTTCACATATTTGTTGGCCATTTGTATGTCTTCTTGGGAGATGTGTCTGTTCAGGTCCTCTGCCTAATTTTTAATTGGATTGTTTTATTATTGTTGAGTTATATGAGTTCTTTATGTATTTTGGATATTAACCCCTTATTGTAGGCATTGTTTGCAAATATCTTCTCTCATTTGGTTAGTTGCCTCATTGTTTTGTTGCTGATTTCTTTTGCTGTCCAGAAGCTTTTTAGTTTGATATTGTCTATAAGTTTATTATCTATGCTTTCTTCTCTACAGTTTATTGCTTCAGATCTTATGTTAGGTCTTTGATCCATTTTGAGTTAATTTTGGTATATGGTGACAGCACTCTATTTTCAATCTTTTGCACATGGCTTTCTAATTCTCCCAGCACCATTTATTAAAAAGGCTTTTTTTTTCTCTAATGTATGTTTTTGGCTCCTATGTTGAAAATTATCTGCCCATATGTATGTGGGTTTATCTCTGGGTTTTCAATTCTATTCCATTGGTCTGTGTCTGTTTTTCTGCCAATACCCTGCTGTTTTGATTATTTTTACCTTGTAGTATAGATTGACGTCAGGAAGTGTGATACCTTCTTGTTCTTTTTTTCTTAGAAAAAAATCTTTGGCTATTTGGTACCTTTTGTGATTCCATACTTATGGTTTTAAAATGAAATGCAGATTGTATTTCCCAATCTTTGGATTGAAGATATCATCATCTTGCCATTTAAAAGATTGTTTTATTTTTTTCTTAACTGTCACATGTCAATAAAAAGGTCTGAAGCATTGTTAAAACAATAAATGTAGGAAATATTTATTAAACTATTATTTGCCTAGTATGCTGTTCTTTGGGCCACATGAAAAGAATTACAAAGTAGGAAGACTTTGAGTTGGTTTAACATTCTCTTGATAAACAACTTTTTAGGTCTTGTGGAATACTGAATGCTATTCTATACACTGGGTCTGTAAAGATTGTACAGGAGGGCTGCTGACTTCATGGATGACAAATTTCTGGAGTATAAGAAGAGAGTGGGAGATGGGGCAGGGAAGCTACAAATATTATCCTGAAACAAATGGGAAGTTATGTGTGGTTTAACTCTTTTTTTTTAATGTATAATTGACATGTAGCGTATTAGTTATAGATATACAACATAATGATTCTATATTTGTATGTATTACAAAATGTCACCACAATAAGTGTAGTGAACATCCATCACCATACATAACTACACATTTTTTTCTTATGTTGAGAAGATTTATTCTCTTAGCAACATTTATATATGCAATACTGTATTATTAACTATAGTCACCATGCTGTATTTTATAACTGGAAGTTTGTACTTTTTGATCCCCTTCACCCATTCCCTAATCATAATTAGGAAATTAGATTTTTTTTTTTTTTAATAAACACAACTGACAGTAGCATGAATGGAAGACTGAAGGAGAATGAGGACAGAGAGAAGAGGCCATTGCACAAAAACAGGAAATTTAGGATAGAACAGAAACAAAGGTAGTGTCTGTAGAGGTGGACATAAATATATACAAGAAGGCTTATTTGAAATAAAAGATATTTGTTTGGAAATAGAAGATTTTGAGGAAGAATTCAAGGGAAGATTTTAGATACTGGGAAAGGTTTGCATTTAAAGAAGTCAATAGAAAGAAATAAATTGAAGGTAGGAGAAAGTATATACCACAGAAGAAGTCTCAATGTATTGAATGCAGGCAAATTATTAAGAATTAGGAGAATATTTTTGGTTCTAGGATATTCATGGCAGATTGGTTAGTGGTTAATGACAGGGGGACAATATAACCTGGTTTATATGGGAGATTTCTAGTTTACCTCTGTTCTTTAACTCTCAAAAGTGTCCCAGTTTAAACAAAAATTATAGCTCTGTTTCTGTGGAACTTAATTGCCCAAGTTGAAATACTGACTTTCACTTATTTGTGACTTTGGTCAAAACTTTCTGTTCATCCAAATTCTTTGTCTAAAAATTTGGCATAATAATTATATTCACAGGGTGTAGTCAGTATTAAATTAGATCATGTAGGGAGGTCTGATGGAAACCATTTTAAGAGCAATTAAGCGTTAATATTATCATCACCACCATTATCATTATTTTTGAAGGTGAGAGTGGTAGGGAATGGGACGAAAACCTTGAATGCTCTGATTCTCTGACATACATTTGTCATTTTTAACTGTTGACCATCTTTCCTTCTCTCTCTCTGCAGTTCATAATTCTGTCAGTTCATCCATTCTACAAGTTTCAACAGTTTCTTGTGTTCTGGCACTTCCTAAAACTATATTTCCAGCCTTTTCCTGTAACTAAGTGCTCTTAAAAAAAGTATTTATTTTGGATGTCTTACATTTTCCTCTTAGATTAGAAGAAAGAAACTGTTTGTTTAATATGGGAATAAAGATATCTAAGCCTTTGCCTTGATTGTGCCATTAAAGTGCTTTGAGATTTTTACAAGTTATTTAGTGATCCTTTGATTGAGTTTCTTTAAATATATTCAGACATAAATAGATATAGAGATATATAAAAGACTAATTGTATCTAAAATCCTATGGGTCTAATTTATCTTGTTTTCTCTTTCTAACCTGTCCTTCAATACCAGCTTCCTGATTTTTATCTATCTTAACCTTCTTAACTTCATCCACCCAGTTACATTGAAGTTAGTTATTTTTGATTTCTTCCTCTCCTTCACCCCTTTTATCTAATCGATCTCTAAGGGTCTTTACATCCTCCAGAATATCTATTGACCTTGTTATTTCCGTGACCACCATGTTTCTATAGGTCTCCATTACCTTCTCTCTGGTTTGTCACTGCAATTTTATTATTTGTTAAATCATTTCCCTATCTCTGGTCTCTTCTGCTTCAAATTTATTTTACATAGCATCCATCCTGGTGACTGTATTAAATATTTTTAAAGTATTGTTTTATTTATTGGTATAATCTTAAGAGATTATTATTTCCATTTTACAGTTTGGGATAGAATAGAAGTCAGATAAATAGTACATAGTTAGATAGCTATTAAAAGTCAGATTGAAATTCAGGTATGTCTATCTAGCTTTAGACTTTATTCTTTCCCTTGTGTGATACAGTCCATCAGACTAAATTCTGCTCTTTTGACTACGTATCTCCTGCTCTTACAACCTCACTACAAACAGGGTGCACATCTCCATGTGATGCTGGGCAACAGCAAACTGAGGATGTGGGTTTGTTTGCAGAGACCAGGGAAGATAGAGAAAGTATGGTTAAGAAAGCTATGTGGAAGACATAGGTGGTCTAGCTGGAGTCAGTGTGAGTGCGAACATCAGGTCAGATGTTTGCTGAGGGACAGGCAGGCCATAATTAGAAGAGCACAAAGCTTCAAAAGACCCAGTTAGTTAGGAACTTCTGGATCCATGGACTCTAGGGCAGAGCAAGGGAGAAATTATAGAAACTATATGAGATTTTTATGACAAGGAAATACCTGATATACTAAGGGAAAAGAAAGACTGTATGCCACCAAATTTGATAACCTAGTAGAAATGGATGATTCTTTCTCCTGGGCTGAATTGTGAAGAACTAGAAAATCTAAATTGACCTATCAACAGTAAGAAAATTGAAACAGTCATCCTAAACCTCCCCAAAAGCAAATGTCAAGAACCAGATGACTGGAGTAGTGAATTCTAACAAACATTCAAACATAATTTAATACCTGTCCTCAAATTCTTCCAAAAGTTGAGGAAGAGGCAATACTTCCTAACTCATTATGTGAGGCTAACGTTACCCTGATACCAAAACCTGGTAAGAATAACACAAAAAAAGAAAAGTACAGATGAGTGTCTCTCATGAATACAGACACAGAAATCCTAAATAAAATATTGGCAAATTGAATGCAACAATACACTAAAAAGATTATTCATCACGACTAAGTGGGGTTCATTCCAGGGGCACAAGGATGGTTCAACATCTGCAAATCCATCAATGTGATACATCACATAAACAAAATAAAGGACAAAATCAAATGATTATATCAATAGGTGCAGAAAAAGCATTTGACAAGATACAACATCCATTTATGATTAAAATACATAATAAATAGGTATAAAAGTAAAGTACCTCAACATAATAAAGGCCATATACAACATATCCTCAGCTAATCTCATACTTAATGGTGAAAACCAGAAAGGTTTCCTCTAAAATCAGGAACAAGACAGGGATGCCCCCTCTCACCATTGTTACTTAACATAGTGTTGGAAGTCCTAGCCAGAACAATCTGGAAAGAGAAAGAAGTAAAAGGCACCCCAATTGGGGATAAAGAAGTTAAATTGTCTCTTTTTGCGGATGACATGATTCTTTATGTAGAACACCCCAAAGACTCCACCAGAAGGACTATTAGAAACAATAAACAAATACAGTAAAGTTGCAGGACACAAAATCCATTGTATTCCTATATACCAACAATGAAATTTCAGAAAAAGAAGTGAAAGAAACCATTCCTTTTGCAATGTAAAGAATAAAATACCTATGAATACACTTAACTAAGGATGGGAAGGACCTATACCCTGAAAAGTGTAAGACATTTAAAAAGAAAAAAAAATGAAGAAATCACAAAGGAATTGAAAGATATTCTGTGTTCATGGATTGGAAGAATCAACGTAGTTAAAATGACCATATTACCCAAAGTAATATACAGATTTAATGCTATCCATCAAAATCCCAGTGACATTTTTTCAAGAAATAAAACAAAAAAAATCATCAGATTTGTATAGACTTACAAAAGACTCCGAAGCCAAAGCAATCCTAAGGAAAAAGAACAAGGCTGCTAGAGGTATCACACTCCCTGACTTCAATCTATACTACAAGGTAACAATAATCAAAATAGCATGGTCTTGGCAGAAAGACACAGACCAATGAAATAGAATTGAAAACCCAGAAATAAACCCACATGTATATGGGCAGATAATTTTTGACAAAGGAGCCAAAAACATACACTGGAAAAAAGAAATCCTCTTCAGTAAATGGTGCTGGGAAAATTGGAAAACCACGTGCAAAAGAATGAAACTGGACTGCTATCTGTCACCATGTACCCAAATTAATTCAAAATAGATCAAAGACCTAAGCATAAGATCTAAAGCAAGAAATTGCATAGAAGAAAGCATAGATAGTAAACTTATGAAACTTGGGTTCAGAGAGGATTTTATGAATTTGACCTCAGAGGCAAGGGAAGTAAAAGCAAAAATAAACAAATAGGACTATATCAAACAAAAAAGCTTCTGCATAGCAAAAGAAACAAAACAAAGTGGCAACCATCTGAATGTGGAAGGTATTTGCAAACAACACCTCTGATAAGGAGCTAATATCCAAAATATATAAGGAACTCATAGAACTTAACAGCAAAAAAACAAACAATCCAGTTAAAACGTGAGCAGAGAACCTGAACAGACACTTCTCCCAAGAAAACATACAAACGGCAAACAGATATATGAAAAGATGCTCAACTTCACTAACTGTTAGAGAAATGCAGATCATGACCACAATAAGATACCAGTTCACACCTATTAGAATGGCCATCATCAACAAATCAAGTAATAACAAGTGTTGGAGAGGCCGTGGAGAAAAAGCAACCCTTGTACTCTGCTGGTAGGAATGTAAATTGGTATAGACACCATGGAAAACAGTATGGAGATTCCACAAAAAATTAAAAATAGAATTATCATACAACCCAGCAAATCCTCTTCTGGGTATCTACCTCAATTCTGAAAACCTTTATCCATAAAGATATATGTTCATTGCAGCATTTATTCACTGTGGCCAAGACATGAAAACAACCAAGTTCTCCATTGATAGATGATTGTCTAAAGAAGATGTGGTACATATACACAATGGAGTATTACTCGGCCATAAGAAAAGATACGATACTGCTATTTGCGCCAACATGGATGGATAGATCTGGAGATTATCATTCTAAGTGAAATATGTCAGACAGAGAAAGTTGAGAACCATATGGCTTCACTCATATGGGGTATATAAAACTGAAAGCAAATGAACAAAACAAACATGAAATCTTAAACACAGATAACAGTGTAGTTGTTACCAGACATAAGGGTGGGTAAGGGTGGTGGTAGAAGAGGAGGGAAGCAGGGTCAAATATATGGTGAAGGAAAGAGAACTGACTCTGGGTGGTGAACACACGATGCAATATTTGGATGATATAGTACAGAAATGTACACTTGAAACCTATATAATTTTACTAACCAGTGTCACTCCAAGAAACTTAATTTTTAAAAAGAATTAACTTGCTTAGGGAGCATTTCTGTCCTCCATTCTGAAAAGTGGACATTTTTCAAATATAGTCAGCTTAGGGTTCAAATACAGAGGTCAGTTTGGTCATCAGGCTAGTGTCAGGAATATAGGAAGATAAAATACAAATGATTGTTAGAGGAATTGAGGTGATTATTCAGAACGAAAGTTATCTTAATCATCTTATTCAACCTCATATTCCACATATTGAGACGCAGTATGAAGAAGAGATATGCCTAGGTCTCCTAACCACCAGGCCTACCCTTCCATTACAATACCAAAAAGAGTAGCATGTCATGTCTTCTGGAAGCCGGAATCCCATTTTGGTGGCAGTTATGGGGATAAAGTTTCAGTTTCTTCTTTAACACTGGACCTGACACAGTACAGTTATTGACACAGCCTACTTGCTCTATAGTTGCACTATCCAATATGGTAGACACAGCCATATATAACTACTTACGTTTAAATTAATTAAATTTAAATACATTTAAAATACTTTTTTTTTTTTAGTCATACTAGTCATATATAAAGTGCTTAACATCCACATGGGCTGGGTCTACCATATTCGATAGCACAGATATAATTCATAGAAATTCACAGAAACTTCTATTGAACAGCACTGGTCTAACGTGTACTTGTTTATTAACGATGTCCAATAGCTCAGAATAACATAATGCAATGTATGTATAAATTGTTTTTATTATTCACTTAGCACATAGATGTAAATCTCACTCCTATGTTTCATAAAATTGTTGCCGGATGGAAAGAACTGAAAGATATTTGATATTTCAAGTAATGGGGTCGATATCTAATTTGTTTCTCATATATTATTACCTCATTGTATTATTTATTTTTAGTTAGACAATTTGAGAATTTTTTTCTGTTCAATTTTGCTTTCCATACTTTCATTTTCAATTTAAGGTCCTGCTTTTACATTTGTGTGATCAACTAAACTTTTGTAAAAGTAAATTTATAGTATGTGTATATTAAGTGAAATAGAAAAATTAAATTGAATTATAATTGAGTATTTAACTATTATGATGCAGGTTTTAAATAATTAACCTTTTTAAAAATATGGTACTATATGAATCTCTTATAAGTCCATTTTTATATCTGAACCACTTTGGGAATTTAAAATCCTAGATGCTTGGGTGTATACCATATTTTGTTCTTTGCTCTGCCGAGAATTAACCAGAGTGAAATCAGGTAACATATTAGTCCAAAGATCCTTGTCAGAATCTCTCTAGGACTTTTTCTAATCCAGTTCCGAGAGACTGAAGAAGTATGAATCACGATTCCTCCTTTGAGAAACTAATCCACGTATTAAATACCTCATCTGGATGATGAAAGATTGCAAAAGTGAAATACTATGGGCAGTTCTAGATGAAGACAGATGATTCCACACTTTTCTTTATCAGTTTAATCTTAGGAGTGTATAAATAAGAATATAAGAATAAATTCCAGTGGTTACTCAAACACCTTGGCATTTTTGAGAGTTTAGAATAAAAGTAAATTATGGAAAATGAAAACAAATGATGATGCCTCAGATACATATTTTTTTGTTTTCTTTCCCTGAATAAATAAGAACTTTTGTTTTGACTTTTTTTTTTTCATTTTTAACACATAGAGGCAGTTTTCATTTGAAGTTTCTCTTGCAGTGCTCTGTTGTCTATAAATTCTCCTTCCACATGAAAAGGTAACATTTTTCAAAGTAGTAGGAAAAAAATATTACAAGAAGTAAAGCAAAGAAAGGAGTGCACTATGTATTAAGTCATAATATAGGTGAGCTCATCTGGGTGAAAAGAGGTTCATAGGAAGAAATGAAAGTGTTGCGTGGTGCAGGCCCCGTGGATTTATGCTGTTTCGCTTGGCACTGACTCTTGGTGTCATGCTACAAGTTCATTTGTGAAAATACACAAGCACAACAAACTCCATCCCTGTTAGGACATGTGTTTCAAACGCCAAAGGGGAAAAATGTGCTATAATAAAGCCCAGGTGTCTATTGGTATAATTTTAAATGATTTAATTCAACTACGATGCATGTCGTACACTGATTAAATGATACCTATTTTTACTCAAAATTGGCAGCAAATCAGGAAAGAGTTTCTGTCATAACATACTAACATCAACGTTCTAAGACAGGACCTCAATTGAAACTGCAAGAAATAAACTCTCTATTTTTGAAACATATATATATATATATTTAATTCATACATGTGCTTATTTTTTAAATCACAGGATAGAGTACTATTTGATACTAACTTTTTTCATAATTAGATTTCTTCCTGTAGTAACCATTTGGCTTAAACACTTCCACCATTTGATTTTCTCCAAACAATAATTTTATCCAAAAAATAAGTACTCCAAAATAATTTTCTTTAGTACTGGAAAAAGAATTAACATTTAAAAGAGATTCCAGTAAAACTAACAGTCACTGAATAAACACAAGAAAATCTCATCTATATTATACATTAGTTGAAAGTTAAAATAAATATAACTTGGAAAAGTATCTGCTCTGTTTTTCTCCATGGATGTCATAATAAAATTCCCAAAATGTGGATTGGTGTCAGACTACCTTTTGACCATATTAAATGACAATACTGTGTTTCCCCGAATATAAGACCTAGCTGGACCATCAGCTCTAATGCGTCTTTTTGAGCAAAAATTAATATAAAACCTGGTCTTATAGTAAAATGATAAAAGTAAAATTATATTGTAATATAGTAAAATTAATATAAGATCTGGTCTTATTTTATTATATTTTACTTATATATTTTACTTATATATTTTACTAATATAAGACTGAATCTTATATTAATTTTTGCTCCAAAAGACGCATTAGAGCTGATGGTCTGGCTAGATCTTATTTTCAGGGAAACAGGGTATGTGGTGCACCTGGATAATGTTTTGCATAGCCAGAGTGGTTTGTCTGTGTATTTCTACTGTGCATAATATGAATTATCATATTTATTTGTTCTATTAGACCGTGTACATTCTGCTCTGTTGTAGAATTGTATTTCTCTTGATGAATTCTGTAAACAAGTGGAAACCAAACAGTTGACTCATTTAACTACTTCTTTCATCTGAGTGTCTGAGGAAAGCTTTACGAGTAACTCTCCTCACACTGAAATTCCTTTTACCTTATCCTGTTTCAAATCACCGACATATCATTTTCTCTCTTGAGAAAAAAGATTGTGCAAATTTTGTACCACTATGTCATTTTTAAAATTATAAATTCAACTCAATCATTAAGCAGTTCTGATAAAATATTGACGTTACAAGGGTCATCATGTTGTATGCATAACTTCTCCTTAAATTATATTTAAATGCTATGAAAATTCTACTTACTTTAATCCCCATTTTAAGCTTACATATTTGTTAAGTAAAATAAACCTATAATATCCCTATACTTTCTGTGTAATTTCAGTTATATCCCTTTTCTATCATGCTCTAATTACTTAAAATTTTGTATTTTATCAGTTCTAACTCTGCATAACCATCCATGTATTTGCATTATTCACCTTGGGTTATATGAGTCCTATCTATATCCTTTTTCCCACATATGAAATGGTAGTCTTATTTCAGTGACTCTTAATCTTAGATGCTTATAAGAATCACTTACAAGGTTTTATTTATTTTTATATTTCTATGCTTTAAATATACACATGCCAATGCAACTGGAAATTTCCATGCAGGTCAGTAATATTTAGTTGAGACATCTCTAATTTCAAAAATGTTCTATAGATTATTTCCATGCCTGGTCTATATTTATGGGAGTCCACAGTTGGTTGTCTTTTCCCCTACACATTGTTGAAATCCCATTTTAAATCATTGGAAACAGAAAGACTGGGCCTTCTTCTTGGCCAAATCTCGGACATATGTTAATATTTCCTTAATCTAAATTGAAATTGATTTGAAGTGAAGAGTCAGTTCTTACTTGTTTTTATATTCTTTGATCCTACCAGTTTTTCTTCTACGTGCCTTGAATATAGTAATAATTAAATATATTGTTTGTTTTCATGAGTTTGCTAAAATCTTAATGCCACATCTATAGGAAAATTTATTTCCACAGAATTTTCTCTCTAAGAAAACAATATATTGAAATAAAAAAAAATAAAAGAGTTTATTTTTGACTATGAAACAATTTTTGCTTTGCTCAGGAGTTCAAAACCAATTGTTTGTGATTTATCAACAATTTAAAAGAGGGGCTGGAGGGGAAAAATAACCATAAAACCCTGAGTGAAATTGTTAATGGAACTTCCTCATTTAAGATTAATTAGAATAGAAAATTTAAAACACCCTACATGGTTTTCTTAAAGTTAACTTTTATGTAATCTAGGATCACATCCAAGTAAAATTATCGGGAGTATAAGAATCCACCGGCTTTCTAGAGCTCAAGGAAAAAACAGGGAAATAATGAAGACCAAAGGGGAGAAAGTTCGTGCACATATTTCCCTTTCTCTTTTCATCTTAAGTCTTCTTATTTAAGGAGAAATTGAGTGGGAGACCAGGGCTGGCCCAGAGAGGGTGGGATGATAAAGAATGAACTACCCATCACTCGGAATCAAACATTAATTTCTGTCTGTTTAAAGAGACTGTAGAGCCTTGTTTACTGGACTATTGACCAAAGACTCTGCATTTGTAGGGAATGGTTTTCAGTACTCCTGGGGTACACAGGCATCATCAGGTCTCTAGGCAGAACTCTAGAAAAGGCACTGTTGATCTTTCTTTTTTCTCCTCTCACTCCCACTTTGTGGTGGTGGGGGGTGAGAAGAGGGATTGGATTGCCTTTTGTTTTGCCTTGTTTCCTGCTTCTACTTCTTAAACAGTGCTCTATGCTTCCTTCTCATGTTTTCTATTTAGCGGAAGTCCTTCCTTCATTTCTTAATAATCACTCTCTTTTTCTGTAGTTTTTGCTTTAATCAAAAAAGATTATTTCTGAAACTAGTATAACCCAAATTACAGATCTGTTACCTGGTTAATTCACAGATATATACAACCAGGATATAGTGACCCAATACTTTTTAAACAAGGAATTAGTAATTCAGATTGACTTATCATTGATGCAGTACAAAGGGTTAAGTGTATTGCCAATATTTTTTCATTTAACGTGTATTATGGACATCTTTCCATGGCAGTATATTTAGAACTATTTCATTTTTAACAACTACCTATCATTCTAACGATTGTATGGATATGGTCATTTTTTTTATCATTTTCTTGTTTGTGGTCATAATAATAATAATGATTATTATCCCAATTATCATCTTAATAATAAACAACATTTACTGAACTCTTATTCGTGTCAGATACTAAGTGCTTTACAAATATTAATTCATGATGTCTGTTATCCTAGTAGATAGATGATATCATTGGTTTCATGTTAGTTTTGAGAAAATTGAGGCATGGGAAAAAAAATAATAATTTGCCTAAGGTTACCTTTTCAGCAGGTGGCAGACACATGATATAAACCTGGAGAGAATGTCTCCAGAGCCTACACGGATGTTGACCCACACACTATTGTTTTGTTTTGTTTCTTTAATTTTTCTCCTTTGGCAATTACACAGAACGCAGCAAATGACTTAATAATATATCAGAATTTGGGATATGTTTATAGCTTTTCTTAAGCTTTTCCATAATAGACATCGTGGTTTAAAAGCAGTGACTCTATCATATAAAAGGAGAATATAAAATGTCCAGGTTTGAAAGGGCTTTCAAAGTAATATAATCAAGTTGCAACAATTATGAATAGCAGTCAGTCATATTCTCATCTGCTCTCTGGAGTTTCTAGAGAACTTGTTCAGGAGCTCTTCATGCTTATCCATGATTCTACATGTGTCATGTTTATTTTGTGTGTATGTCACATTTCTCACATTCCACCCATGTTTTTTTCTTTTTCTGCTAATTGTTTTACATACAAAAAATGCCAGTACTAGTGTGGTTAAATTATTTCAGTATTTTAATTTAAAGCTTCTTTTCTTTCAAACAGGAGCAAAATTTATTGGAACTTTCCCCATACCAGACACCTATAATCCAGATGATGATAAAATATATTTCTTCTTTCGTGAATCATCTCAAGAAGGCAGTACTTCCGATAAGACGATCCTTTCTCGAGTTGGAAGAGTTTGTAAGGCAAGATGTATTTATTTTACTTAAGTATATATGTATGTGTACGAATGATTAACCGTGTAATGTGGTAGGATATATTCATACTATCTCACATGTATATGTTTTGAGATCCAAAAGGAAAAAGGAAAAAAAAGAGATTCAGTATATTACAGTTTGTTTTTCCAGAGCCTGAGCTGTTGCCCAGGTATGAGTTAGATCTCTTAGGCAGCTCGCTCCTTTTACTGATGGGCTATCCCTTTGCTATTTATTGAGATTCCAGTAAAATCTCTGCATTGTGTTATTCAATTAGGTTAAAATGATCTTATACATTAATAATCTTATTTTGAAATAGAAAGGAACTTAATGTAATCCCTAGAGTAATTTGAATACTTAACAGAATCTATCTTGTATTTTTATTGAAACACACATCTAAAATTATGTATCTTTATGTGGATCAAATAAGCTGAAAATATGGTTGCAGTATTACTATAATAAATACCCGTAGAGCATTGATATAGATTAGGTTCTGAGAGAAAATGGGACAAAGAGGAAAAAAAAAACCAAATAAACCAAAAAGTAAACATTTATTTTGAAGGATATTGCAATTCGTTTTTTAATATAGCCATTTTATGTAAATTATGGGAAATCATGAACTCTATAAGATACTTCCATTTTGTGCCATCAAAGCTTTCATTTGAGTGAATACAAGCTTGATATTAATAGAATAATAATGCTTCCGGGATTATGCTTTTGACCTCAGTATATTTTTTTTAGTGGGATTTATCTTTACTGAAATAACTTCTTAACTAGACAGAGATCTTCAGCATAAATTCAGTTATTAAGAGGAAGAGCTGTTAAGTTAATAAATACTCTCAGTGGGAAGCTTTCTTTATTCTTGTACAAACATTTCATTTTCTTCTATTTGAGCCTATCACTGTTTTTTGTCTCAATTTGTGCCTTCAGGCTTTTGCATACTTCCAGGGACAGAAATACAAACCATCATTGAACTTAAAAGTGCTAATGAAAACATGACTTTTGAATAAGGCTAACTTGTGAGCGCAGATCTTTCTTTACTTAGCGCCCTAGCTGGTGATATCTCCCGCTGATCCTTTCACCCCCAGGGAACAGTTTCTCTAAAAAGCACACTTCTTTCAGAGTCCAGGAATTCACCGTCATTTCTCTTGAATCCTCTTGCCTAGAGATGAATGGCTGTGGCTTGGAGTAGTCGTAGTGTGTCAGTGTACTGAAGGATGCCTTCTAACAACAGAATCCTGACCCTGCCAGGCTCTGCTGTGGATTGACATCCTTTGTATAAATGAGCTACATTAACTATGTCCTGAGAGATTTACAATCAATTAAATGCATTTCAAGAGTCACTTTCTAATGAACCTATGTAGCAAATGTGTGTTTTGTGAACCAATGCAGTACTGTCTTCTCGATAGTTTCATTCCGGTTATAGAAATTCATTTATAACAAAGTACTGTATTTACCTTACTATCAATTCACTGAAAATTAATCTTAGAGGTAGAGAAATATATTAAAGAAAAATTTAGTTGCCCTCATTTATAAATTTATGTGTTAAATATAGTGTAAACTTGAAGTTATCAGCCATGGGATATTTTATTTAAATTATGAACAAATTCCTATAGAATTGAAAAGACAGGGGATTCTAGTAGTTGAGTCTTCCCACCACAAAACCTCTGGGGCCACACAGGAAGATTTTGTCATTCTATTGTTTCTGGATAAAAAGCTAACAAATTGTGAGATCAAATAAGGACATGTGATGGATGAATTTTCTTTTCAAAAAGGTACAATAGAGGTTCTTCTCACTTTAGTGTATCTCTTTACTCAGTCACTGTTTTAAGTGAGGACCAGCTTTAGAATTTCCCACTACACGTATGACATTGATGAAAACTTTCCGTTCTAAATGCTTTCTTTGTAATTTCTTAATTGCAGCACGCCCTGCCCATTTTTTAACTTTATTTAATAATTTAGAATTAAAGTGTGTAAAAGTGAGCACTTCTAAGTGGAGATATGACTGGAAATTAAAATTATTTTTTAAAATGTCGTGTCCTGCCAAAAAACAAAACAAAATTAATAATAATTAAAAAAAGACTACTCAGCATTATCATTGTTACTGTTACACATTCTTTTTAAATAAAAAAAAAAAACATTGGGGACATTATTTGGAACATGTTATTCCTCTCTGTTGTTTCATTTTTGTTTTTTTTACCCTCATTGTATTATTATAACATTGTTTTTCTATTTTCAACAAATAATAACAGAAATGTATCTTTGCTGTGAAACAAAATTGAGTTCAATAGGTATAAGTAAAGATCTAAGAAGAAAGAGATCATGTCAGAGATTAGAGTTAACTGTGTACACTTGACTGAGTTTACAAAGCTTTTCAGAAAATAACATAGGAGTTCTTTATATTATTTTTTCTACTGGAATATTCTCACGGACCCTGTTTATTTGGAAATATTCAAGTGTTGCTGTTCTTGCTGTTAATTGTTTATTTGTTTTCATTTTTAACTGATAACTTCAGCTCAAAGAAAAACTATTGACGATTTTAGAGCTCCCTACCTTTTCAGCTCCTAAACTAAAGTAAAAGTTGTTTTATTGACTTGTCAAACACATTACTATTAGACTAAGTAGTATACAGTGATTGGTGGGGAAGAGGTTTTAAACATAAGTAAAAATTACACAAAAATGACTAAAGAACTGTTTACAGAATAATGAGAATCTTTTTTTAAATTTTGTAACCCATTCATTCATTATTTCATTATTCAGCAACAACAATAAAATGTAAGTTCTGTGCAAAATGCAGTACACTAGACACTGGAAAATAAGTAAGCCGTTGTCCCTTTTCTTTAAAACCTCATAGTATATTGAGGGTAATAGAGATACAAAAAGATAACCCCAATATAATCTATAGAGGCAGAAGGAGCTGAGAACTCTCAGCACATTCAGTGAAGCTCAAAAATTGAGTCCTATGGGGGAGGAGGATAGGCATTTAGGGCAGCATTGTCACAGAGTATATTTTGTTTCCAGAACACTGAAATCTTAAGTGGACCTCAGGGTGGTAAGTTGGAGGATAAGAAATCTTTCCATGTTCAGATGTTTTAAACTCTATTTTGTAGCCAGTGAGAAATTATAAATGTGTTTAGGCAGAGACATGACTTGATAAATAGATATACTTAGCAATAATTTGAGGAATTCATCTGTGTTGAGAACTATTTGTGCCTGGGAGACCTGGGAGGTGGTTCCCTAAAGAGAGTAGGAATGAAGATATATGGGTAAGTTCAAGAGGTATTTTTAAGATAGAATCTATGTGTGGATTCCTAACAGGTCCTTAATTTATTACCAGTCTTTCATGAATTGCTTAGTGGGGACTCGTGCTGTCCAATAGAACTTTCTGGGGTGGTGGGAATATTCTCTGCCTGCACTCTCCTACACAGTAGCCATGTGGCTGTTAGTGTTGACATACGACTAGTATGTTATGACTGAGGAATTTTCTAATTAATTTTAATTAATTTTACCTAATTATTTTTAATTTAAATAGCCTCATGTGGCTAGTGGGTACAATATAGAGACTACCAAAGCATTCATTCACTTAACACATTTAATGGTAACTGATCCTGTGTATGACACTATATGTAGCACTGTGCTAAGCAGTCGTTTTATCAAAGGTAAAAACAAATGACATTCTTGTCCTCACTGAACTTACACCTTGTAGATGATATATGCATTAAAGAAGAAAACACACATTAATATATGTGATTAGAAAGTTTGATACATGCTATAATAGAAAAAATCACAGGGTACAATGAGGAAACATCAGAGAGCACTCACTTGGTTTTGGATGGTATCTCTGAGAAAGTGGCTTTTGAACCAGAGGTTAAAAATGATTAGGAAATTGTAGCACAAAGGTGGCAGGGACGCGGAAGAGGATTCCAGGCAGCAGAAAAGCACAGGTGAATCTCCGGTATGGGGCAAAGCATTTAAGGAATTAAAAGAGATTCACTGTGACTGGAGTAGAATGAGTAAATGGAAAAATAGCAGGGTACTGATGGTTTTCTCTTTAAAAATGTACATAAAATTTCATCAGTCTTTAGAAACCTTACCTTTCTTGTTTATAATTAGGACTTACTGATATTGCAGATATTGATTCCACCATATACATGCGAGGCTGCAACAAATTTCTGTCCTGTTAGGTTCTCGATGCATTTTAATTCGCCCTTATACCTATGTCAGAGACTTTATAATTGCCCTTAGACAGGGACTCCTATATTCTTAGTAATTGTAGTTTCCAGAAGATAAGGAAGAGATCAAGAAAATGTGCAAAGAGATACACTTTGATATTTGAGACAAGAGACAAACAATTTATGGACATAGATTTTTGTATTTGCTTATGTTTATCTTGATGTGGCTCTGGGATATGCTGCTCTAATGTCTAGTTGAAAAAGATGAACCAGAGTCTCAGTAGTGTCTGAACTCATGAATTTGGAAATTACCTGTATATTCGGGGTTCTTGAAGTCAAGGAACTGTCTGAAATTACCCAGGAAAATTTGTAGTGCCAGATCCAAGAGAAAGGAGAGAATCCTGAAACAATGACATTTAAGAAAGGGTAGAGGAAAATGTCTACAAAGGCAATTGAGGAGAAATAGTTTGATAGCTAGTTGGAGAACTGAGCAAAATGTCAGAAGTTAGACAAAAGAGAAAAGTGTTTCAAGAAAAAAAGCAGTTGTCAGTGATGTCACACTCCAAAAGGAAGTCAGGTAAGATTATGATTAAAAATATGGTATGAGATTTGGCAGTAAGGATGGTAACTTTTGCCCAAATGGTACTAATATTCAACTTAAAATCACACAAACACACACACACACACACACACACACACGTCACCCACGCACACTTCGGGAGCTAGATCAACTAACTGCTTAGGTTAGTGTGTGTGGAGTGTGTGTGTATTGTGGGGTTTAGAGACAGGTTAGTTACCAAAGGCTGCTGAAAAGAGATGGTATTTTATTACTTTTAAAAGTTGAAATTACTATTATTTTGCCCTGATTTTTAGAAATATTTGTACTTTGAGGATAGATCTTATTTCTGGACATAATCAAAATAATTTGGAGACATATCTAATGAAAATCGTGTGAACAATTTGAACAATAATTTTGAACAAGCAGTATGCACAGGGAGAGACACTCAATAGTAAAGAAATTGATTTAGAAGTTATTTTCTTAACTCAGTATGCTTATCATTGTACATGGCATAACACATTTACTGATTAATTATTTTTCAGGAGTGTCATTACTTTTCAGTGAGACTACTTACTCAGTTTTCTCACATTGAAAATAAGGTGCTTATCCCAGAATGATTTCTAAAGTTTTGCCGCTAACAGCCAGTATTTTCAAGCACTAAATGGTGCACCTTACATCCTCTCTCTGCTCTCATAGATGGTAAATTACACAGATCTTCTTCGTAAGCTAATAAATGCTGATTTTATGAACAGGTGAAACAGCATGAAATAAACCTTCTGAAAAGATTTGTGTCGACTACTTTGCAAGTTACTCCTTTCAGATACTATTATTTATGTCTATGTGATGTTTATTACCACGTATGTATGTGTGTTTATGTGTGTGTGTGTGTCCTTTCAAGAACCACCCTGTCAGTTAATGTGCAGAAATTCCAGTCACTTCAGTGAGGCTTGCTTACAACTTTCCGCCTCAAGGCTGTTTTGCATTATTTTTGGATTCTATTCGTTTTTGGAAGTGCTGTCCATTAGCTTACTTATGCTAGCCCACTCCGGATTCCAGCTGTAGGTTATGCCAGTTCTTTTTTCTTTTTTTTTCTTTCTTTCTTTTTGTTCTGCAGTATTTCCTTTGTCCATGCCAGGAATTTAGTTTGGATGGCCTTTTCACATAACTTGCCTGGGGGGGAGGGGGAGCTAATTAATAACTCTGCTTCAATTCCACTTGCAGTGTCTATTTTTATATATGGTCCTATTTGGACAATTACTGCCTTTGAAGATTTGTGTTTTGGGGCTGATGACACTTTCCATATTTATTGATCTCCGCCAGGTTGTGGGTTTTTTTGTGCTTACTTTCAGTGTGTCACTTACAACCTAAATGAGAGATTTAGAGCCCACGAGTTACAGATGTGCTTTTGCTCCACTTCCATCTGTTTTCCTGTCAAATTCCTAGGCAAGGGTTTATAGGGTTGGCCTTAGACTTTTTTTTTTTTTTTTAATTTAATGAACTCTGATCCTACCTTAAAAGGACTGCCTAATATGCCTAGATTTACCTAACGTTTATCTGTTAAATCTTAGAAACTGAATTTTTAAGCATTGTATGTTACCTAAGTCCGGCATTCCTAATAATCTTTACAAATTTTTATAGTTAGAAAAACATGTTCTCTATTTCGACTCTCCAATGGCAAATCAAAAGCAGTCATCTCTAAACACTAGAGTTCTCATTAAGACAAAAATATTTTGCCTGCAAATCCTCTACTGAACTTATCGTTTAAAAATCACTGTGTTCAATGCCTGCCATACAAGTTTTTTTCTTCGCTTTTTCTTCTGTTGTTTGCCTGAAATGTTTGAGTTTGTTTCTTCTACTATTGAGGTATTTCAAGATTATTAGTAAATGAAATAGAAGACATATTATTTTCTTTTTTTTTCTTTTATATTTTGGTGGTCAGAAAAACAGTTATATGACATATAGTTATAGCATATTGCAAAAGAAGACACATCGGCTGAAAAGGAAAGTGCAACATAGTTCTCTCATTTGATTCAGTGGGTATAACTCACTAGCTTCCATTAATTTATTCAATGTATTAAAATATCCTCATTTAAGCTCTTCCTCTTCATATAGCAATGTATTTTAATATATATGGAATCCTTTCTAACAAAACTCTTGATATCTTACTCTAGATTTTCCTTTTCGTTATTCTCACAACATGATAAAATATATTTTTTCTTTTTTTAAAATTAAGTTTATTGGAATGACATTAGTTAGTAAAATTACACAGGTTGCAAATGTAAAACTCTACAATATATCATCTGTATATTACATAGTGTGCTCACCCCCAAGAGTCAGTTCTCCTTCCATCACTATATAATAGACCTTCTTTACCCTCTTCTACCATTCCCCCTCCCCCTTTACCCTATGGTAACCACTTAAACTGTTGTCTATGTCTATGAGGTTTCTTTTTTTTTTTTTATTTGTTTGTCTTGTTTCTTTGTTGTTTTCAGTTGTAGATCCCACATATCAGTGAAGTCATGTGGGTATCGACTTTTCTGTTTGACTTATTTCACTTAGCATAATAATCTCAAGATCCATCCATGTTGTTGAAAATGGCACTATTTCATCTTTTCTTATGGCAGAATAGTATCCCGTTGTGTATATGTACCACATCTTCTTTATCCAATCATCTATCGAAGAACACTTGAGTTGTTTCCATGTCTTGACCACTGTAAATAAAGCTACAATGAACGTCGGAGTACATATCTTTATGGATAAATGTTTTCAGATTTTGGGGGGGATAGATACTCAGGAGAGGGATTGCTGAGTCATATGGTAATTCTACTTGTAATTTTTTGAGGAACTTCCACACGGCCTTCCATAGCAGCTGCACCAATCTACGTTCCCACCAGCGCTGTATGAAGGTTACTTTTTCCCCACAGCCTTTCCAACAGTTGTCACTATTTGTCTTGTTGATGATAGCCATTCTAATTGGTGTGAGGTGATATTCTGGTTTTGATTTGCATTTCCCTAATAGCTAGTGAAGTTGAGTATTCTTTCATATATCTGTTGGCCATTTGTATGTCTTCTTGGGAAAAGTTTCTGTTCATGTCCTCTGCCCATTTTTTTATTTTTTATTTTATTTTATTGGGTTTTTTTGTATTTTTGTTATTAAGTTGTATGAAGTCCTTATATATTTTGGATGTTAGCCTCTTATCAGAAGTGTTGTTGCAAATATCTTCTCCCATTTGTTTGGTTGTCTCTTTGTTTTGTTGGTGGTTTCTTATGCTGTGCAGAAGCTTTTCAGTTTGATGTAGTCCCATTCATTTATTTTAACTTTTACTTCCCTTGACTTTGAGGTCAAATTCATAAAATCTTCTTTGAACCCAAGGTCCATAAGTTTAGTACCTATGTTTTCTTGAGAATAATTTCAAGGTTCTAAATAGGCCATCCTGTGTTTAGATTATCCTTAATATTATTATTTACTTATATAACCCCATATAGACCATCTGAATGAAGTTTACGAAGATTCTAAAAATCTGTCTGTAGAACTCAGTGAAGATTAAGGCCGCACAGAGAAAGATAGATTGGACAATTGCTCTGAAATCTTAATTGCTATGATTATATCTCCAGTATTTACTGGTACAAATGGGTATTTTGGCGATTTGAAGGCATATCTCAATACAAGACTATTTAAAACCTTCAAGGTACAGCTGTTATTATAAATGACATATCAGATAAAAAATATGAATGATGTATTGAAATATAATGGGCATTACATTGAAACCACAAGAGTATTAAATTGTCCTAGTCTTATTGGTTGAATTTGTAACAAGGATCAACTGTGTGTTTGCCTCACTGTGACAGTTACAGTTAGGGAAGAACATTTCATTTAGATTACTGTAGTATTTTGGTCACACTTCAAAAGAAGGTGGTAGTGTTTAAGTTAAAATATCTGAAGTTAAATGTTATTGGGTAAAACTGTGGAGAGGATGCACAAAGATTCATAGATTATGAATTTTAAAGTGTTTCATTCTTTAAATGGAGTTCTAAGGAATTCCATTCTCTTGTCTGCACAAAGATATAGGAAAGCAGCATTAAGCAAAATAACTAAATTTTAAGCAAAGGAGAATTTATGACCTCTAGCATCAAACTGTTTTTTTGTTTTTCTTAAGTGCTTAAGGTATGTTATTCTCAATGGTTATTGATTTGAAAAGTCTGGCATTCTTCAACTTAAACTCATCAATATAGGTACAGATTTCTGAATGCACATCCATATTTTAATAGAATACAACATGTTCACAAATGTCTTGGAGATTTCATCGATTTATAAAATCTTCAGGATTTAAGAGCATAGGAACTGATAGTCAATCATTACATTATCTATGAGCTTCTGTTTCTCAACACACAGGTGAAATGACAACATTTATAAAGTGCTGAGAGATCCTCAAAGAGAATGGTATATGTAGATAAAATCATGTTTAACAGATGAATCCAGCATAGTGACCCAGAGGTCAAAAGACACACTCAATAAAAGTTCATGTGTGACAGCTTGTAGCTACTCTACATGTCTATGTAAGATTTATAAGGACTTAAATTTTCTGGGAAAATAGAAGGAAAATGGAATCACCAGTAACCTGCCTGGTGACTGACGTACCCATTAGTCGTTACTATGATTCGGAGATCATAGTTGTTCTTAACATGCAGCCATCACCCAATCTAATGGCTCTGAAATACTATATTTTAAAGTTGCTGAAAGATTTTAAATTATGTTTCATTTCATCTTTAAGTATTTTTCTGTTTTTATTAATCACATTAAAATTTAAAATACTGCAAACATATAAAAAGCTACAGAGAATAAGAAAACACGTACCCTCTGCACTCACCACCCAGACTGAACACGTGTTTGGGCTTGTTTACATTTAATTTCTTTGTTACTTTCATCTGCATCTTTGTGTAGAGGGTGTCAAGGCTTTTGGCAAAGAAGCTGTGATAAATAGAGTGGAGACAAATAGGAGTGACCGGTGACTAAAAGCTGCTGATTCTGACATCTCAATAATAAATCTATTGTGTTAGTGAGAGGTTGAGTTCTTTAGACCTTCACAAAAATAAGCAAGGAGGTGACACTTTAGTAGTACAAAAGTGGTTACCTCCCTTTCAGCCCTCTTATGGGCTTAAAGTTCTCAGGGGGGATTGTGTAGATTAGCAAACAAATCCGGGAACTGAGAGCTGGTCAACAAAGTCAGCCAACTGACACTTCCCTCCAGGAGAAATACAACCCCTTGTGAATTGAACTTTGCCATCCAGGTCATGCTTCTGGATGTCTGTAAGAGTTACTATCCAGTCATTAAATGCTTATGATCCATCCCTGAGAGCTATTATCCCAGAAACTATACTTGTTTCCTTGCTGACAGCAGGTGGCTTTCATCTTTGACCTGGATTTTTTTTTTTTTTTTTATCTTTTTATTCCTTGAGGGGCCAGGGAATGCTGCTAGATGGGTAGGCAAGAACATTTAAAGATTCTTTTGTTCAAAGGATTGCAATTCCCATTTGTCGGTTTAAAAAATATGCAGGTATGGTATAAATCCCTTTTCTGTCCAACTAATTTGGAGTTAGTAGAATAGTTAGAATTTTTTCATGGCTTGTCTTAAATATGGGTGATAATTGCAACTAGAAAAGGGGACAATGTTTGAAAATGGACATTTCTTGTCACTTTTACCTAATAAAATATTAAAAAGGGAATGTGACTGCTCATTTTTGTGATGAAGTAGTGATGTGTACACCTGTTAAAGGAAGGTCGTCAAGCCCGTATTTGATATATCTATGTATTCATTTAGAAAAATAATTTGAGCAACTACTCTGTGCTAGGGCTAAAACAGTAAACCAAATGTACTCCCTGGCTTTATATTCATGATAGCTGATATGTTTCTTTACGTATATCGAGTCAACACTTTTTAATATTTATTTCTGACTCTCAAAATATACAATATAGGCAATGAAAATTTAATAAAAATCAAATTATATAATAAAAATACATTGAAATAAAAACGATTAGCTAGAGCTCTGCTTAGTACGTCTAGAACTCTGCCAAGAAATCACATAAAGGGTAGATATACGAACTTTAAAGTTATAAATCAAGGGTCATGAGAAAGATAAAGAGATAACTTACCTTGTATTTTTAAATTCATGTAAAAAAATCTCTTTCTTTTTGAGTAATTCCAGATAACACATTTTCTCACTGGAATCCTACAAAAAATTTACTATTACATTAAGAGGAAGCATCAATATTTCACCCTTTATATTAACTTCTGGATTTATATTTATTAAATAGCTAAGGATATAAGTACTATAAATAAAAGTCATATCTAGATAAATCTGCCTTCACATCTGCAGACATCTGAAGTCATCCGATAGCTAACTGACATTAATTATTTTTATTATTGAGCAATAATACTCAAATAATGTAAGCATCATATACAAAATACAATTTTAAGAGCAATTGTCGACATGTTTGTTTCTAGAAGGTTATTACATAACATATATTATGAATTCATTTCTGAAAACTCTTCATTCATTTATTTGCCAATTATCAAATATTTTAGCAATTCTTTATTGTGTAGTAAATAACATACAGATGCTTTGCCTGGCATTAAAGCCTTCCTTGATCTTATCCCAATTTACTTTTATCACATTTATCTTCATTTCAATTTATCCCAGTCTTCATCTAAACCGAATTTGTCCTGGTCCTCCATACGTGTTCTGAATTCTTCCACCTCTTGTCTTTTTCACCTAGTTTCCAGCACCTAGAATATTTCCTGAACCAATCTTTGCATGTCTGAACCCATCTATCATTTTAAAGACAGTGTTAAACTCCAATGAATCCTTTCCTCAGTTTCCTGTTACAAATAAATTTCAGAGGAGATTCAAATTCTTTGACATATATCCATACTTTTTCTATACTTTTCTAAAGAGGTTTATCAATTGTATATTATGTTTTTAGTCACTAATTATTAAACATGTATTTATCAAATATCTGACAAGCCAGGTGTTAAAGACATATCTGGAGTATATATTGGGTAAAAGGAATGAGAAAGTGTGTTTTCTGGTGATAAGTAAAAATTATTACAAAATCAACTAGATGATATTTTGCTTTTTATTATCACCATGTGTCTGCAATTCTAAACAATAACAGTGTCAACATACTACTGCCAAAAAAGTGTTTTGTTTTTCTAAGTTCTAAACAATCACTGTGGTTACTTACCATTGTGTTTCTGCTATGTGTATGTATACATATATGTATAGTCAGTCTCCAACATACATGAACTTAGCTACCCACATGTTCCAAGAGTAAGTTGACAATTAGTTGGAATCATTTCAAATTTAAAACTGTGAGACATAGTACAAGCTGTGAGGTATGATATTTTTTAAGTATAAATTTTAGTTCATATCTGAAATATTTTATTCCATTTGAATGTCTTTAAATTTCAAAATTATTCTTTTTAA